>NW_007726126.1:582301-607156 GCF_000696425.1 Galeopterus variegatus | reverse complement strand
AACCCTCGGGCGGGAGCGCCGCCGCGCTTCCCAAGCGGCGCACTTATCCAGTGCGCCACCGGGCCGGCCCTTCAGCATTTTTTCTTAATGTCATACATAAAATAATGATTTATTTTACAATTGCTGGTAGCTTAGATTTGATGGAATATGATAATGGTAATAATAATAATAGCAGCTAACATGTATTAAAGGCACTGTTTGCCAAGTGCTTTTCGTTTTCTTTGACACATTTGTATATCCTACAGTCTGAGGTCTGGGATGCCTTTGTTTCTGAAAAACTCTCTTTTAAAGCCAGATTAAAAATCGTTTCCTCTGTAAGGTTTCCCTGAGGCACCGAGAGGAAATTAGATCTCTTTGAACCACATCCCTCTGTTATCCAGCACACTTCAGTTGTCCTGTAATGATCAGTTTGGGTGTCTGCTTTCCTAGTAGACTGTAGAATCTTGAGGGTAAAGACCATCTTTTATGCATTTTTGGGTCCTCTGTACCCACCACAGCCTCCCTCTTATTCTAAGTATCTTACGTTAACTCTTGAAAGAACGAAACTCTTGAAAGAGCTAAAGTAGCATGTAGGTTGTAAAAACTGACATCAAATTTATTAACACTAACACGTGAATTACATTTTATAATCCGTAAAATGTTTCCGCATCATTTCATTCCGTTGTCACCACATTTTTGTCAGGTTAGGTATTAGCCGCGCATTTGTAGTTGAGATCACTTGTTCACCAACCGCCAGGGCCGCAGTCTAAAGTTTTGTTGCTTGACCCTTGATTTGGGTATTTTTTTTCCACTGTACAGTAGCTATCAGAGGAGAAAGTCATTCCTTCTGAATAATTAGAGTGAGGGAGCAGGAAAAGGCACCCCAGGACAAGGGAGGGATGCGCACGTCTCGAACAAAGGCGACCTCAAGGGGAGCTACAAGCAGCAAAGGATGATGGGAATATCAGCTTAGCCTCTTTGCGTCACGTCGCCAATCAAAATTCTTACGGAGCCCCAGGTTTGGCCTCCAGCTCGGCATCGCCCCGCCCCGGCCCTTTAACCGGCACTTCCTCCGTCCCTTCGCTCTGCTCGGCGCCAGTCTCCCGGCTACTCTGAGACCACCAGCAAGCCTCCAAAAACTCCCATTGGCTCGCCCACCCTTTCGGTCCAGGCTCCTCCCTCCAGAGGCCCCGCCTGCTCCAAGCTACGATCTCGTTTCAGTTCCTCCGGCGCAGGAGGCGGAAACGGCCAAATTCTCCCGTACAGCGGCGGGGCAGTCGAGAAGCAGGAAGCGGCCTCTCTTTCCTAAAAACCCCCACTGCCTTGTGGGATCGAGGCGGGCTCCTCCCGCATAGGTTTTCCGGATCTCTCCACCCCGCCTCTTTCGTTGAGTACGGAAGCTGCGAGGGCCCTCGGCAGCCATGGCGGCGCACTTGAAGAAGCGGGTTTATGAGGAATTCACTAAAGTGGTTCAGGTGAGCTCTGGCAGGAAAGGTCACGGGACACGTCCGGGGCGGGAAAGGTCATCGAGACCCCAGGCACTTTGCCAGAATAGGCGCCGCTTGTTTATGTTGAGTGCCGACTACTTGATAAGACTTTCTGAGACTGCTGGTTTGTGGGCGTGTTAGTCTGCGGCCGCTGTTGTTATTAACTGATATATGTAGTTTGACTTTTAAAAAAGTTATTAGAAGAAGCAACTAGTGCTGTACAATTTACGAAACTGTCCTATTGGTTATCTCATTTTGTTCTCTCACGCAACCTTGCTAGATCGGGTTACGCTTGCATCCTTGGTTTACAGATGTAGACTTTTAAACTTACGGAAGGGTGCCAAGACACAGCCAATTAGTCGCAGAGCCCCTCCTGACTCCAGTCTCGCAAAAAGCGCCCAGGGACAAGTTGGCTGTAGGCAGAGTTCTAAGGGTCTGTAATAGGGGTCTATAGAATTCCTCCAAACCAGGTCAAAGCAGGCGAGGGTCACAAGCTTCATAAGGATAGAGCTTCTCTGGTGGAACAGCTCACCTAGAGAGGAAGGCAATACCTTTCTCCCTTGGAGTTAAGGACAGATGGGCCGAGCTCCTGTCAGAACAGTCAGTGATGCTCCATGTGTCTCCACATACATATCACTAAAGTAGAGGCTGATCCCAAGTCATCTTTTTGACTTGCTTCTCAGACTTTAATGTGTACACAAATCACGTGGGGATCTTGTTTAAATATAGGTCCAATTCAGTAAGTCGGGCGGGGTAGGTGAGGCAGGATTCTGCATTTCTGACAAGCTCCCAGTTCATGCCAATGGATCAGCAGCATCCTTAGATCCTTAGACTTGTAGAGTAGCAAGGCTCAGGCCATCCAGCAGGGAACTGATTCTTCAACATTCATTAATTAATAAGAGTTTATTGAATAAATTCATGATTTTTGTGTAGCAGGCATGGTGAAAAGTATTGAGCTACACAGTCCTGTACACATCAGGGTCCCTGCCACTTAGGAGCTCATAGGCTAATGGGAGAGCCAGAACAGCTATCTGGGACTATAGTGCAGAGAAAGAATTGCATTGACAAATCAAGTCTTCCTTCCCTTCTCTTTTGCAGTTCCTCCTTTTCCTAAAATCAAACTTCCTAGCCCTTTGTGATCTGACAGTTTTCCTTTCTAACCTTATTACTTGTCTTTTCCTTTCTTTTTTGTATTGTGGGCATATCTTTGTGGCATTCTTCCATAGTGTATTTTTTTTTTTTTTTTATACACTGACCATCCTTCTAATAAAGACAGAATAGTTTGGGTGAAGATAGTCATTTGGAATGAGAGAAAGATCTTTTTTATCTGTGCAAGCTGCAGACATTCCCATCAGTTCTGGTTTTTTTTTTTTTTTTTTTTTTTTTTGTCCTTTTTGAGACGGGCCGCACCGCACTCAGCCAGTGAAAGCACTGGCCATCCCTATATAGGATCCGAACCCGCGGCGGGAGTGCTGCTGCGCTCCCAGCGCTGCACTCTCCCTAGTACGCCACGGGCTCGGCCCTCAGTTCTGGTTTTCTAAGGAGGGAAGCTGAGCCTGTTGGGTGCCTCAGCACAGTTTCAATACATTTGTAGAAGTGATTAAAAAGTGGAGTAGATCTTTTGTGTAGCCTTTCAACCCTAAAGCTACAACAATCCTCAAAGATAGGTAGAACAAAATGGTAGTGTAACTATTTTACAGAGAAAGAAACTGAGACTTAGAGAAAGTAAATGACTTGCTCAAAGTTGTAGAAGCTAGTGAAAGGCAAAATTGTGACTCATAGCCTTGTCACCAATCCAGTGTTTTTTCCAGTTTATAGTACTGCTTTTTCCTCAGGCTAGGTCTATTAGCTAAATACATTATTTGCTATAACAGAAAATTATTTCCATCAAATGAGGCAAAGTTAAATTTGCAGAGTCTGTTTTCAGTTAGGTTTTCATGTCTTATCTTCCCTACTCCCTTGCAGCAACAGGAGGAAATTGCTACTAAGAAACTCCGACTGACTAAACCAAGCAAATCTGCAGCACTTCACATAGATCTGTGTAAAGCGACCTCCCCAGCAGATGCTTTGCAATACCTACTCCAGTTTGCCAGGAAGCCTGTCGAGGCAGAAAGTGTGGAGGGAGTAGTCAGGATTCTCTTGGAACATTATTACAAGGTGAGAAGATGTTGAGGACCTGATGAGGATGTGTATGAATTGTATTGTGTCTGCAGAATGGATTAGTATCGCAAGTAAATAAGAATGTGTTAATTTAGCAAGCTTTTACTGAGTGTCTTCCATGTGCTAGGCACTGAAGTTACAGCGATAAAAAAGATGCAAATCCTGTCCTCAGAAGCTTACGGTATGCTAGATGGAGATAGACATATAAATGGTAAGGTACATATTTCTGAAGGTACTGTGAACAAATAGGTGCAGAGTACAGTGGGAGCACAAAAGAGGAGTTAACATTAACCATGGCCCTCTGTAACTGGATTCGTCTTTGGAATGTAGTCCCCTCATCATCCTTCTGTTCCTGTCCTAATTCAAGGCCCTCCTATCTAATTGCAATAGTCCTCTCTCTTTTTTTAAAAAAACTTTTTAAAAGCAAAGTGGCATTTTATTTCTCTATGTATTTTTCATGCATGATTAAATATGGGAAATAATGTAAACAAAATGAAATTCACAAAAGGTATTTATTTTTCAGTTTATAGATGTGAAATCTGAAGTAAAAGGAGAAGAAATTATTTGCCCCACAGATTAAATTTTAAAACAAGTATGAAAATTATTAACTATGGAAAAGTAGAAATACTATAATGAACTACCAAATACCCATCCCTGGGATTTAACAGTTATTAATATTTGGACAAATTTGCTCTATCTGTTTGTTTTCCTGAAGTTTTTTTTAGGTATATCATTTTGCCCTAACTAGTTCAGTAAATATCTGTAAAAGAGGGACATCTTTTTTTTTTTAAACATACCCACCTAACTACATTAACCAAAACTAAATAATTCTTTAATGTCATCTAAGAATTAGTCCATATTGAGATTTCTTTAATTGTTCCCCAAATATCTTTTTTTTAAATAGATGACCGGTAAGGGGATCTTAACCCTTGACTTGTGTTCTTAGCACAGTGTTCTCCCAAGTGAGCTAACTGGCCATCCCTATATAGGGATCTGAACCTGCAGCCTTGGTGTTATCAGTATCACACTCTCCCAAGTGAGCCATGGGCTGGCCCTCCAAATATCTTTTTTTTATAGTTGATGTGTTCAAATCAAAATGTAAACCAGTTCCACATACGGCATTTGGTCTTTTTAAAAATCTAGAACATTTTTTATTATTTTGGTGACATTGATTTGAAGAAACTGGGTCAGTTGTTTTGTAAAATGTCTTGTTTTCTGGGTTTATTTACTTCCTTGGGGGCTAACTTGCTACTTTGTCCTCTATTTGCTATGAAGTAGGAGTTAGATCTATAGGCCTTGTGAGATTTGGATTAAGCATATTTTTGAGAATGTTAAGAATACTTAATAGATGATGATTTGTACTTCATATTGCGCCTGTCAGGATGCATATGTCTTGATGCCTCACCTTGCAAAAGCTTCTTACTGGTTGCATCTTTCAGTTTCTCTCTATAAACTATCTTTATTTAAATCTATTTATTCCCATTGCCTTTTATGTCTCTCTTTTACAAATGTTCTACCTTAATCACAGTGCTTGCAATTTTCCAAATACCCTGTGTATTTCCAGAAATCCGTGTCTTTTCACATACTGTTTCCTTTGCCTATAACCCTTCTCCCTGCCACTGCCCTGTGATCTGGTCAGCCATTTTATCTGCCAAGAATTTACATTTTCTTCTGCCTGGAACACTTTCTTCAGATATTCACATGTCTACTTCTCACATGTTTTTGTTCAAATGTCACTTTTTTTTTTTTTAAAGATGACTGGTAAGGGGATCTTAACCCTTGGGCTTGGTGTTGTCAGCACCACACTCAGCTAGTGAGCGAACCGGCCATCCCTATATAGGATACGGACCCATAGCTTTGGTGTTATCAGCACCGCACTCTCCCAAGTGAGAGGCTGGCCCTCAAATGTCACTTATTCATTGAGGTCTTTCTTTACCCCTCTATTTCATATTAAAACTGCCTATCCCACCCCAGCAGTTTGTAGCCCCCTTCCTTGATTTTGTTCTGTCCATAGCACTTACTGTCTTTGAATATTCTATGTAGTTTTCTCATTTATTATGTTGGTTGTCCATTTCCCTGTACTAGAACATAAGCTCCTCTCAAGCAGAGATATTTGATTTGTTAAATTGATTTATCTACAGCACCAAGAAAAGTGCCTGGTAAAATAAATATTTGTTGAATGAATGAATGCTTTTTACTCAGTTAACAAATGTTTATTATATATCAGACATTGTTCTGGGCACTGACAGTATCCTGTTAAAACAATTATTAGCTCTTATGTATTGCCATTGTTTGTTATATGTGTCTGTCTCCTTCAGACTTTGAGCTCTATAAATTCAGAGTAGAAATCCATTAATCTCTACCCAGTGCCTAGCAAGGTCCCTTGAACCTTACAGGAGTTTAATAAATGTTTCACTCATGTTTTTGTTTTTTGTTTTGTTTTGTTTTGTTTTGCAGCTGACCAGTACAGGGATCTCCAAACCCCTTACTTGTGTTTTACATGAATGAAATAAGGGTTTCTGTTCTCAAGAACTGTTAGCAATATTTACCTTTATTATTATATAACTCTTACCAATAATCATTTATAATACTAATTCTGAGAGCAGTTCACATTTATAGCTTGTTGGAGTTTATAAAGCTTTTTCCACAGGTAATGTTTTATTTAATCCTGATGATGACACCATTGGTATCCCTATATTTCAGATAAGAAACTATGGGGTTATAACACCAAGGTCAAGGGTTTGGATCCCTGAACTGGCTAGCTACCCCCCCCACCCCCCAAAAAAAAAGACCTAGATAAGGAACTAGGCTTAGAGCAGTTTAGTATCCAAGGTCACCCAGCTAGTGAATGGACGGTCTGGATTTGAAACTGGGTTGTTTTTAAAAGCCTTTTTGTTATGGAACAATTCAAGTACATATACATGTAGAGAGAATAGTTTAATTAATTTCAATATACTCATTACCCAGCTTCTAAAATTATCACTTCATGGTCAAACTTGTTTCATTCTCCCCCAATCCACTTACTTCCATTTCCTTCACCCTCACCCTCTCTACCAGATTCTCATGAAAACGAATTCCTGGTATCATATCATTTTATTTGTAAATTTCAATTTATATCTCTAAATTATACTCTTTTTAAAAAATATACTCATAATACCATTATCAGGTATAAAAGAAAAATTGAACTTAGGTGTTTTGATGTCAGATCCCAAGTTCTTTAACCAGGCCATGCGGCTTGCATTAGTATAGCAGATCCTAGCTCCAAAGGCAATGAGGAGGGATGCCAAATGGACTCAGTTTTAGACTGGTGACTGGTGTTTTCTATGCTTTCTTCTGTTCTGTCTAGAAATGTGGTTTCTTGTATTTTAGTGGATAAGCTACTCTGGCTTCAGCTTTTCTTCTTTGTTTTTCTGTGGTCAGGCAGCAGTATCCAAACTTATTTCCCATGAGAGATTCTTCACTTATACTACTGTGCTGGTTGCTGTTAAGAATGCAGAACTGTGAGACATGCTTCTTGTCTTTTAGGTGCTATCAGTGTAGTTGGCAGACCAAGTAATATATGCAGTATATAGATAGCAAGGGCTAAAGTTGTTCATTTGTTCATTTTTTCATTTGCTCAGCATATCTGCATAGTTACTCTGTGCCGGGCTTGTGCTTCATGTTGGTGATACAGAGATGAATATGATGTGATCTCTGACCTCAGTCTTGTTGGGTAGATAATATAAGAAATGGATAACAACAATACAGAATTGCAATTGCTATGAAGTCTGGGGAATTTATGATATGGCCTCAAAGGAGGGGGTGTCAATTCTACTTGGAAGCAGGGATCCAGAAAGACATTATAGAGTAGTCATGATGCTTGAAGATGAGTCTTAAAAACAGATTTTGGTCAGTTGGAAAACAGGAGAAAAGAAATTTTACTTGTGAGCAGTTGTGAGCAAAAACATGGAGATGTGAAATAGCCTATCACATTAGAAGAAATGCAATTAGTTTGGCTGATGTAGACTTTTTTTTTTTTGGTGGCTGGCTATTACGGGGATCGGAACTGGTGTAGATTTTAGGTTGAGAGTTCTTGAAGACTAGAAAGGTTTGGAAGGGGTCCAGTTCTGAAGGGCTTTGTTTTCTACCTTGTTGTTTTTTGTTTTAGACATGTCACTCTTTGGGAAGCATGGCGGATGGAGGAATTGGATAAGGGCCAGACTGGAATTAGGGTGACCAACTAAAAGACTGATAAGTCTGAGAAAGGTGGTGAGAGGCTGAACCAGGACAGTTGTAATGGTGAGATGAGCAGTTATTAGGGAGGGCTTCCCTAGAGTTGATTTGTTTTTAGCTCAGGTATGAAGGAGGTCATTTATTTGTCTTAGTAGAAGGGGTGCCGGGGGATTATTTCAGAAAGTAGAAGAACTTGAGTAAGGTATCCGGGTGAATGAGGAATGTTACTAGGTCAGATACTCTCTTATCTACCTTCCCCCCCCCTTTTTTTTTGTCTTTTTCGTGACCGGTAACGGGATCACAACCCTTGGTGTGGTGTCGTCCGCACCATGCTCAGCCAGTGAGCACACCAGCCAGTCCTATACAGGATCCGAACCCGTGGCGTGTGCCACGGGGCTGGCCCTTTTTCCCCCTTTTTAAAAAATTGTGCTAAAATACATATAACGTAAAATTTATTATCTTTACCATTTTTAAGTGTAAAGTTCAGTGGTATTAAGTACATTCATATTGTTGTGCTACTATCACCACCATCCATCTCCAGAACTATTTTCATCTTGCAAAACTGAAACTCTGTACTTATAAACAATAATTCTCCATTCTACCCTACCCCCAGGTCCCTGGCAACCACCATTCTACTTTCTGTCTCTGTGAATTTGACTACTCTAAGTACCTGATATAAGTGGAATCATACAGTATTTGTCTTTTTGTGACAGATTGGCTTATTTCAGTTAGTATAATATCCTTCAGTTTCATCCATATTGTAGGATATGTCAGCATTTCCGTTCTTTTTAAGGCTGAATAATATTCTGTTCTGTATATATACCACATTTTGCTTATCCATTCATTTGTTGATGGCTACTTGGGTTGTTTCCACATTTTAGCTATTGTGAATAATGCTGCTATGAACACAGGTGTACAAATATCTCTTTAAGACCCTGCTTTCAATTTTTTTAAATACCCAAAAGTAGAATTGTTGGATCATCTAGTAATTCTATTTTTGATTTTTTGAGGAACCACCATACTGTTTTCCACAGCAGATATACTGTTTTATATTCCCACCAGCAGTGCACAAAGGGTTCCAATTTCTGCACATCCTCACTAACACTTGTTTTCTGGTTTTTTGGTAGTAGCCATCCTAATGGGTGTGAGTGAGGTGGTATCTCATTGTAGTTTTGATTTGCATTTCCCTAATGATTAGCTATGTCGAGCATTTTTTCATGTGTTTATTTGACCATTTGTGTATCTTCTTTGGAGAAGTGTCTAATCAAGTCCTTTGACCATTTTTGAATCTAGTTTTTTTTTGTTGTTAAGTTGTAGGAGTTCTTGATATATTCTGGTATTAATCGCAAATCAACAACCTAACTTTACAAGTTAAAGAGCTAGAAAAAGAACAAACTAAACCTGAAGTTAGCAGAAGGAAGGAAATAATAAAGATGAGGGCACTGATATCCACCTGCCTACTATGTGCCCATTTCTGTGCTAGTCATTTTCCTCTCAGTAGCTCTCTGAGGTTGGTTTTAACCCCTTTTCTCAGTAGAGGCTCAGAGAGGTTGATTAGCTATTCAAGACATACAGCTATTGCACAGAGAATCCAGACTTCACAAATAGATCTGGCTAATTTCAGATTCCTTTCTTTGTTGCTACAACTCACACCTTAAGGTAAAATTCCCAAGAAAATGACTTTCTGAAAGTGATGTACATGGTAAGTGGCATAGTGTGCCAGGATTTGGGATATTCCGACTCCATATCTATTGCCCTTTGCTCTGCTTTAGGCCTCCTTGTTGTGCCTGATCACCTCCTTATAAATAATAGGTGGTAGGGCCGGCCTGGTGGCGCACTGCTACAGTGTGGCGCTCCCGCCGAGGGTTCGGATCCCACATACAGACCGGTTCCCGCTCACTGGCTGAGCGAGATGCGGGCGCAGCACTGAGGTTTGCGATCCCGTTGCCGGTCCCGATCCGGTGCGGGCGCAACACTGAGGGTTGCGATCCGTTGCCGGACATGAAAAAAGACAAAAAGGGGAAAAAAAAAAAAAGAAATAATAGGTGGTAGGTGAGGAATTAATCATATCTGGAAGGCACTTTATCTTTTGAGAATACATTTAAATAATCTTGTCTTTGGTATAGAAAGATTACCTAATCTCAGCACTGGCAAGGTACTTCCCCCCCAGACCCCATCCCATTTTACATTTATTTATTTATTTTATCACATATATTTATTGAATGTCTTTTTAGTGTCAGATATTATGCATCCTACTTGAGATATGGTGATGAACAAAAGGACATGTTCCTTTTTCTTTTGTCTTGGGGGGAAATTGTTCAGCCACAGGATTCTTGGTGCCCCTAGAAACTACCTCCCCATTGTCAATGCTAAAACAGCCAGACAACTCATTTCTGTTTTCCTTGCAGCTCGGGCCCAGGCACAAGATCTATACTCAGCCAATTATACTTGCCTGCCTCAAGATTTCTAATCAGGATCTAGTGATCCAAAAAATCGGGTAGAGTCAAGGATTCTTTCTGGTGGTAACTGTAACATCCATTTTCCAGGGATTCTAGGATCAGTGGTCCTGGCAGCAGAGTTACATGTACAGTGCTAGCAGTGTTGGTGGTGCAGGTGGTTGTGACTCATGTCTAACATGAGTACTTTTAATGCCAACAGCACATTTTTTTTTTTATTAGAAGTTAATGACATCAGGAAGGTATAAAATAATTTTTATTCACTTTGCAGTATTTGGGTGTAATATACTGATTTTGAAAAGCTCTTTCCCGGGGCCAGCCCATGGCTCACTTGGGAGAGTGTGGTGCTGATAACACCAAGGCCATGGGTTCGGATCCCATATAGGGATGGCCGGTTCGCTCACTGGGTGAGCATGGTGCTGACAACAACAAGTCAAGGGTTAAGATCCCCTTACCGGTCATCATTTTTTAAAAAAAAAAAAAAAAGAAAAGCTCTTTCCCCTGAAGTATATTAAGTTAATTTTTTAGAAATGAAGCCTTAGCGTACTTGGATCATTGAATCTCTTTTGGGATGTTATGTATTGCCATTATGTATGTTCCTATTTGTTAGTTAGCTAAGAGTAGAGCATGACAGTTGCTTTTTTTGTTCCAGGAGAATGATCCATCTGTAAGATTAAAAATTGCATCATTGTTGGGTTTATTATCCAAGACGGAAGGATTTTCACCAGACTGCATTATGGATGATGCCGTTAACATACTGCAGAATGAAAGTAAGTTGCACTTTAAAAGCTGTGTAGTCAGAGCAGGAAACTTGAATTCCTTTTGTATAGAATTTAGAATAAAATTTTGATGTGTTTGTTGATAAGGAATTTGAGGAAGATTCAATAAAACTGTGTACGTATATTTACATTAGAGTTAAGATACAGTTTTGTCTTTTAATAGCTGTGATTGATTGACCCCTACCAAGTGCCATATATTTAAGATAGTTTACATAGGGTATGATAGATATTATGTCCTTATTTTATAGGTGGGGAAGCTGAAGCTTAGAGAAGTTAACTAACTTGTTCAAGGTTACATAGTATGTGGCAGAATTGATGCTTTGTTCCCTGTGCCGTACTACCTCAGAAACTGTGACAGTTACCATCCTGGACACGTGGTCCCTCACAATTTAGATCTCATAAAAGTGACATTTTCCAGGTCTCATATCCATTGTGTTGTTTCCTTTTCTGTGAGTTCCTTATTGATGCCCACTAAAATATATTCTCAATGTTTAGATGAAGCAGCAAACTGCTTCACCTTTAAAATTTTTTGATTATTTACTTTTTTGTACAGTATATACAAAATTCTGTTAATAGAGTTAGTGCCTTAATTGCCTTAATATTTATTTTAAAATTTGAGAAAAGAAACCCTTTGTTGCTGTTTCTGAAAATATTGTAATTTTGTTCATTTGACAGGATTGGTTGTAATTTCAAAGAATAGTTTTATTTCATTTTGGGGTATACATATTTAAACAAAATGGCTATTTAAATATTGGGCAACGTTTAGTCTATAAACTTAAGAGACTATGAGAATAGTAAAAGTCAGGTGAACTCAGATTATCTATATTCATTTATTGTACAATTATTTAATGGTAAGAAATATATAGGTTACGCATGTGGGCCTTGACTGAAGTTGAGAATTTAAAAAATTCTGTTAATAGTAACTTTATAGTAAAATTTTACTTGTATTGAATTTTAACCCTAGACTTTTAATTCACAGGAAACAGTGAAAATATCTTTTTTATTTTTTAATTGCCAGAGGGGAGGATTGTTTTGTTGAAATTCCAGTATAACAACATTAATCCACAGCATAGAGTTTAAGAGGAAATGATGAAATGGTGCTCCCTGAAACATCTCTTCTTTAAATTTAATTAGACAAATTATACTCAAACTAGTAGATGCCCTGGGAAGGCAATCAACATTAGGGCTAATAAAAAGCTTGAATAGTATAAAAGGGCTGGAGGAGGTATTGTAGAACCTTTCTAGCACTTATGAGAGGTAAATTAACACCAATTGCTAAACATAGAAACTGGATAAATTTCAATATTCATTTAGAAATTAATTTTATGATGCTGTCCTAAGTATTAAAATACAGGTTATACTTAAATCATTCAAAGTTTGGCATGTTCACACATGTGCACAAAGTATTTGATAGATATTTACACACTGGGAGACACAATTATGGTCTGACTTTGGAGTTTTGGCAGATCTGGGTTCAAATTCTGGCAAGTTTCCCTACTAGCTTTTTTTGGGTGCGTGTGATCCGAACCCTCGGGCGGGAGCGCCGCTGCGCTTCCCAAGCGGCGCACTATCCAGTGCGCCACCGGGCCGGCCCTACTTATATATATTTTATATGGTTGTACTTGTAGTGAATGTACTATTTTCTGTCTTACTATACTTACTTAATGTTACGTGTAATTTTTTCCATGTTTCTATGTACCATTATAATATTTATGGTGTTGATAACACCAACAGGTACAGTAACATGTTCCTAATTTTTTGCTCTTGTAGCTAGTGGCAGAAAGAGAGTTCATTTCTTCTTTCTGTTATTCCTTAGGATGAATTCCTGGGAAGGTAATTACTGAGTCAGGATGTCCAAACATATTGATGACCCTTGCTATATATTACCATATTGCTTTCCAAAAGGATTATTTCAATTTATACTGCACCTTATAACTGAGTGTACATGTTTCTTCCACAACTTTTTTCTTTATCTTTTTTTTTGGTGGCTGGCTGGTACCGGGATTGAACCCTGGACCTTGGTGAGACACACTTTTAAAAGTACCAAAACAATTATATTGCCTCAGTATAGCAGTATCTTGTTTCCCATGGACAATTCTTATTTCCAAAGTGTCACATGGGAGGTGACACTTCAAGGATTAGCAGGTGCTCACAGGAGGGGGTAGTGTTAAGGATGGAGTCAGGTGTGGGGGAAGGCATTCTAGATAAGGTTAGCCTGAGCAAAGATAGGAGGACATGGAAGAATTCCATATTGTAAGAGTGGGGATTTCAGGGCTGGCCCGTGGCTCACTCAGGAGAGTGCGGTGCTGATAACACTAAGGCCATGGGTTCAGATCCTATATAGGGATGGCTGGTTAGCTCACTGGGTGAGTGTGGTGCTGACAACACCAAGCCAAGGATTAAGATCCCTTCACTGGTCATCTTTAAAAAATAAAAAAGAGTGGGGATTTCAGGGCTGGCCCGTGGCTCACTCAGGAGAGTGCGGTGCTGATAACACGAAGGCCATGGGTTCAGATCCTATATAGGGATGGCTGGTTAGCTCACTGGGTGAGTGTGGTGCTGACAACACCAAGCCAAGGATTAAGATCCCTTCACTGGTCATCTTTAAAAAATAAAAAAGAGTGGGGATTTCATAGAGCCATAGACTTTTTGAGCTGTAATGACCTTATAGAAATCATCTGATCTAATTCCTTCCTTTTGCAGATGACAGAAACTAAGTTCCAGGGAGAAGTGAGTTGCTTAATTTGTTTAGCTAAGTAGTAGCAGAACCAAGAACTTAGCGCAGTGCTCTTTCTTATAGACTGTGGTTTAACTCAGTTTACCTCTAAAACAGAAACATTATAAGAGAAAGTTAGTTTTGATGTAAACCTCATCCTAGCCTTTAAAAGAAAGGATCTCTGCAACAACATCATAGAATGTAAAAGAATAATATTAATAAATAAATAAACTTTAAAAAATAATAAAATAAATTAAAAGAAGGAACTCAAATTATGCAATATCCATGGCAAATAACTGTTTTATTTTCTGCTGAGTTTTCTAATTCTGTTTCTTACTTAATTGTCTCTAAGAGATTTGATCTGGCTTTTTTTCTGATTTCAAGTTCCTGGTTCACCTAGATTCATAGAAGATAGAACTGGAAAGGACCAGGGCCGGCTCCGTGGTGCACTCGGGAGAGTGCCGCGCTGGGAGCGCAGTAGCGCTCCTGCCGCAGGTTCGGATCCTATATAGGGATGGCCAGTGCCCTCACTGGCTGAGCGTGGTGCGGACAGCACTAAGCCAAGGGTTGCGATCCCCTTACCGGTCACACACAAAAAAGTAAAGAACTGGAAGGGACCGTAGAGTTCATCTAGTTTAGGCCCCTTTATTTTGTAGCTGAGGAAAATGAACTCCAGGGAGGTAAAGTGACTGCTAAAGATTTAGGATTAAGTGTCTCCTGATTATTCAGTCTAGTGTGAACTCTCAATTCCAAGGGTGTGGTCCACACTCTGGACCAAAAGTTTTTCATTTCAGTTCAGTAAATGTATGAGTGCTGTAACTCCTTGGCAAGCACTGAGCTGGGCACTTTGAGGGTACTGTGTGTATCTGTTTCTCTAGTACCTGCTACACCACTAATGATAACACAGTGTGTTTTAGAATACTGTGGAGCAAAGGACAAGGTATGGTCAATACTAACTTGTGGGATCTGGAAAGTCAGAGATGGGGAAGAGTAATGCTAAGGAGAAGGAACATTATGATCATAGGTAAGAGAGCTGGAACGTACAAGAGCTATTTGAAAAACTGGATCATTTTATGAGAGATTAGCAGGGATTGGTAAAATGTCCTGAAGCCAAAGGTAGTCTTGAGCGCTGAGGAATTTGAGTATTACTTTATAGGCATGGGACCATATAAAATTTTTTGAGCAAGGGCATAAAATGATCAAGTCTAGTTTTAGAAAGAGTTTGGCAACTCTGAGGAATTTTGTTTGGTGATAATGAGGCTTCATTTATTATCCCTAGGGAGTTGTCCAGTCTGAAATATAGGAGAAACTCAGTAGAAAACTAGGATTAAAGATTTAAATTTGGTTTCTGATTTACCAGAGGCAAGAGTTAAGGTTAAAAAGCTTTAGCTTTCTATGGAAGTTATGTAGAATTATCTTTCTGAAGAAATAAATGGGTGGTGTTGGGGACTTCTTTACCTCTCTTCTGTTTCCTCTAAGTGTCTTCTTTTCTCTTTGTGGACACTTTCATATTGGAGATTTTTCTTGATTGTCCTTGGCTTTCTATTTAAATTTTTTCTTTTCTTTTGGCAGCTGGCCAGTAAGGGGATCTGAACTCGTGACCTTGGTGTTATCAGCACCACGCTCTCCCAAGTGAGCTAGCTGGCCAGCCCCATATTTAAATTTAAGATGAGGCACTAAAAAGCTGATTGGTAGTATGTGTGCATAAATAGTGTTTGTCAGCTGGTAGCTTCCACTTTAGAAGATCTTACATATCTTTGGAGGACTTTATTTTGGTGGCTGGCCTGGATGGGGATCTGAACCCTCCTTGCCCTTGATGTTACAACACTGTGCTCTAATCACCTGAGCTAATTGGCCGGCCTCTAGGACTTTTAAATGTTAGTATCTTTTGGTGTGTTTTCCTGGGCTCATCAGTTTTTCCATTTAGAAGTTCATGAATCTCCTGCTGGGAAGACAGAAGTGTGTGGCTGCTTTGTTCTTGGAGCCAGGGCAGTGAAAGAGAGGCTAGGGAGAGGGAGGAAGTGTCTCATTATTCAATGTGTTAACTATTTCTTAATCTCCTCTTCACTTCACTCTTTCTTCCTTGTCCTCACATAGTGTCCCCAAAATTGCATTCTTTTTGGTCCAGTCCAGTTTCTATACAGAATAAACTTGTTTCAGTTGTCACTTGGCTGTGTAGGATGGTGGGGGGGAGGAAGGGGTTCAACTGCTTTTAAAAATTTTTTTGTTTATTTTTTTTATTGAAATATAATTATACATATCTGTGGGGTACAGCATCAACTGCTTCTTAGAGAGACTTCAGATAAATCCTTGCCTCGTCCCTGTTTTATTTTGTTTTTTTAAATCTCCAATTCCAGAGCCTTTCTGGGGTGTAATAGTGAGAATTTGTTTGCTTTGTAGTAACAACCTCCTCAGTAGGCATTTAGTATTGGATTTCTCAGTTTTGCCAATTTCTCCATCTGCTTTCCATCTCTGAGAAATTCGTTGGCTTTTTTCATCTATCCACCTTTATTGCCTGTTTTCTTGTCCTTGTAGGTTCATACCCTTTTAATTTCTTTACTCTTACATTAGTGAGATCTTAGGAAAGAGCAGAGATAAACAGATGTTTAGTCTACTATGTTGAACTGAATTGAAAGTCTTACTAAGAAGTGATTTAACCAGTGTTTTCCATGGTTTAGGCATATATCATGCACACCATTTTTGACATATTTGTTTCACAACTATACTATGGTTTCCTTAACATTTTTCTTAAATGAACTACTTTTTTTGGTAAATAAAATAAATTTAAAGTGAGTTTTTATGTTAGTTCTGTAAAAGGAAATTAGTGTCATGTGACATCAATAGATGGTAATTGCAATTTTTTTTTTTTTTTTTAAAGATGACCGGTAAGGGGATCTCAACCCTTGACTTGGTGTTGTCAGTACCACGCTCGGCCAGTGAGCGAACCGGCCATCCCTATGTGGGATCCGAACCCGTGGCCTTGGTGTTATCAGCACCGCACTCTCCCGAGTGAGCCACGGGCCGGCCTCAATTTTTTTTTTTTTTTCCTTTTTTTCGTGTCTGGCAACGGATCGCAACCCTCAGTGTTGCGCCCGTACCGGACCGGGACCGGCAACGGGATCGCAACCCTCGGTGCTGCGCCCGCACCTCACTCAGCCAGTGAGCGGGAACCGGTCTGTATGTGGGATCCGAACCCTCGGCGGGAGCGCCGCCGCACTCCCAAGCGGCACACTGTAGCAGTGCGCCACCAGGCCGGCCCGGTAATTGCAATTTTTATGTACATTAAAATATGTATATAATTATTAATATAAAAATGATCATCTGAATGCCACCTAAAATCCTCTTGTATATGCCAGCATTATAGGAACTGTATTTTGGAACAAAGAGAATTTAGACAAAGGAAATGATCTGGTTAAGAAGATTGATATAGGTTCATTTGGATTTGGCTGTTTGCCCATTTATTAAAGTTTAATTGAGCATATAATGAGTTGTACTAGATTCTGAGAATACAACTGTATATAAAATGGTCATTGTCCTTAAGGATCTTTCAGTCTTCTGGTGTAGTCTGATATGAAAATAAGGAAGTATAGTAAATTGTTAGAGCTGCTTTAGTGGAACCATGAAGGAGGAAATGGTTAGTTCTTGGGGATTAAGAAAAGCTCTGCACAAAAGATGACACTTTAAGGACTAGTAGTTACTCACTAGGGGGTGGGGGTGAGGATGAAGCCAGGTGTGGGGGAGGGCATTCTAGGTAGAGAGGTTAGTCTGAACAAAGATACAGAGACATGGGATCATAAGTAATTGTAAAAAGGGTGATAAAGGAGACTTGAAAGGTAGGCAGGGCTAGACATCATGGAGGACCTGGTATGTATGTATGTATGTGTGCCCTGCTAAGGAATTTGGACTTTAACTTGAAGGCAGTGAAGAGCTCTTGAATTATTAAACGTTTTTGGAGCATCTACCATGTATAGAGGAATATGTCTAATTCTGTGGAGGATCCCCTTAGGAACATAGCTTTTAGTTGAGAAGATGAGGATCGGACAGTAGAACCAGCTGACAAAAATCTCCATTCTCTTTTTTTTTTCTGTCTTTTAAAAAATTTTTTCTATTTATTTGTTTATTTATTTTTATAAGCTCCCACATATAAGTGAGAACATGAAATATTTCTCTTTCTGTGCCTGGCTTATTTCACTTAACATAATTTACTCTTAAGTTCATCCATGTTTCTGCGAATGGTGGTAGTTCATTCTTTTTTACAGCAGAATAGTATTCCATTGTGTTGATATACCACATATTCCTTATCCACTTGTCCAATGATTGTCATTTAGGCTGGTTCCAACTCTTGGCTATTGTAAATAGAGGTGCAATAAATATGGGAGTACAGGTATCCCTTTGACAAAATATCTCCATTTTTTACCCAAGCAAATTAGTTTCCATAGTGATCTCCTTTGGAAGTTCTACAACCCAACTTTTCATCTCTCTTTCTAGAGTCTCATCAAGTCCTAGCTCAACTGCTGGATACTTTGCTTGCGATTGGCACTAAACTACCTGAGAATCAAGCTATCCAGATGCGATTAGTTGATGTAGCCTGCAAGGTAAGAGTCTAATGGTCTTCTTTCTTGAACTGTTTTGCATTATCTGGAGAGATGGTAAGAACTGTAAAATCTGCTCAGATCCATCCTAAATCTACAACTAAGGATTGCTAAGGACTCTTAATGTTTTTTTTTTTTCTCCTGATGTTCAGTTAGGTATAAAGTTAGGCAACTTGTTATACAATGAATTTCCTCATCCTCCAAAAAGAAATGAAAATAATTATAGTCTATAGCTACTATGTATACTATGCCTAAAAATGCACTCTGCTTATTATGGTGCTTGTGTTTATGGTGCTTTGTGTTTAATTTTTCATTTGGTCCTGATTATCCTTTAGGTAAGTACTGTTATCCTTGTTTTACAAAGGTGGAAATTGAGGTTTAAGAAGTTTAACCTGTCCAAGTTTTTATAGCTAGTAGGTTGCGGGAATCAGGGTATAAACTGTTTTCTCTGATCCCCAAACTCATGTATTTTTTTCTTATTATAGTTACCAACTAGACACAAGCAACTGTTCGGGAAAATATTTTTCACTTCTTTTTTTTCTGATTATAAAAGAAATACATGTACATTAATTGTGCCTTTTGACTTAATCTGGAGTTTTAATTAGCCTCTTTTTGTGCATAACAGCAGTCTGTAGAACCTTGTAGAATTGGTTTTACTTTTGATTTTTTCGATAATTTTATTTTGAGAATATAAGAAGACAAGTAATTATGTTACACTATTATACTCATGGAATTAGAAAGGTGTTTCAGAGCCCCAGGACAGAGTATTTCAGTTATCTTAAACAAACAACCAAACAAACATAAAACCAAAACACTTTGAGAAGTACAATATTAAAAGCCTAAGTGGAAAAAACTAGGGATTATGTATATGAGAGAGTAAATATATCTCTATTATGAGAGAATATACTTGTATATATCTGTGAAGTTGTCCTTGTGATGGGTGTCATACTAAGTAGGTTGTTATGCTTGCAGTAAGTGCCTTAAATTTTTTTCAAATACACTTTTTTTTTTTTTTGGTGGCTGGCCAGTACAGGCATCTGAACCCTTGACCTTTATGTTGTAACACTGCGCTCTAACCAACTGAGCTAACTGGCGCCCTAAATACACTTTTTATTACAAAAATTTGTACTCAGAAAATTTGGACAGATATTGAAAAGTATAAAAGAAAAACTACATTCATAATTTACTACCCAAGGTTAACCATTATTAGCCTTTTGATGTATGTACTGCGTTCTGTTTTTTTTCTGTACATAGATTGTTTGCTATTTTTTTTTAACGCATAGGTATAATCATATCATATACACAATTTTTCCCTCTTTTTTTATACTAAAATTATAAGAGCAGTCTTTTCCTTATCTTGTATGTTTTGTAAACATAATTTTTAATGGCTGCGTGATATTTTGCCTAATAATTAAACCATAGTTTACCTAACCATTTGCCTATTACTGATTATATGATGACTATTTTTTAAATTGTAAATAATACTGCAATGAATAGTTAGTCTAAAAATTTTTTTGTATTTAGGATTATTTTCTTTTTTTTTTGTCCTTTTTGAGACTGGCCGCACCGTGCTCAGCCAGTGAGTGCTGTGAGTGCACCGGTCATCCCCATATAGGATCCGAACCCGCGGCGGGAGCGCTGCCGCTCCCAGCACCACACTTTCCCGAGTGCGCCACGGGCTCGGCCCTAGGATTATTTTCTAAACACAGATTGTCAAAAGTAGAATTACTAACTGAAAGTATTTAGAATTTTTTTTAAGGCTCTTAACACTTCTTGCCAAGTTGTTTCCAGTGTTTCAGTTTATATTCCCACTTGCAATTTCACTGCATCACTGTAGCATTGGATATGAATATTTAAAAGCCAGTGTTAACCTGTTAACTTGGTAGGAGGAAAATTATATTTTATTTTTTAAAATTCCTTTTTTTTTTTTTCCTTTTTGTCTTTTTTCGTGTCCGGCAACGGATCGCAACCCTCAGTGTCGCGCCCGTACCGGACCGGGACCGGCAATGGGATCGCAACCCTCGGTGTTGCTCCCATACCTCGCTCAGCCAGTGAGCGGGAACCGGTCTGTATGTGGGATCCGAACCCTCGGCGGGAGCGCCACCGTGCTCCCAAGCAGCGCACTGTAGCAGTGCGTCACCGGGCCGGCCCTAAAATTCCTTTTTAAAAAGATTACTAGTGAATTTTCTTCTTCATTTGTTTCTTTTTAGTTTGTATTTCCTCTCTTGGTAATAACTTTTCATGTCCTTTGCCAGTTCATCTTTCTTCACCGTGTAAAGAGGCTCTTAATAGGGTAAAAATTTGACCCATTTGGAAATGGCAGATCTCTCACAAGACTGAAGTAAAGACTCTTCTGTGAATCGTAGCTAAAACCACTATTCCTATTTGCCCAATGCCATTTTTGTCTATTTATATACAATGTGCCTAAAAGTGTTTTTATTGTGATATATAATTCATATATAAAACATTTATCATTTTGATAGAAATAATACCAAGTATGTTCTCTAACCATGGTGGGATGAAATAAGAAATCAGTTAAGAGAAAGAAATTTGGGAAACTCACAAATATGTGGAGTTTAAACAACATATTCCTATATAACCAATGGTCAAAGAAGAAATCAAAAGGGAAATTAGAAAATACTTTGAGATGAATGAAAGTGAAGACATGATGCAGCTAAGGCAGTGCTTAGAAGAAGTTTGTAGCTGTAAATGCCTGTAGTAAAAAGAAGAAAAACTTCAAGTCAATAACTTAACCTACCTTAAGCTACTGGAAAAAGAAGAGCACACTAAACCTAAGGAATGCAGAAGGAGAGGAGTAATACAGATTAGAGTGGAAATTAATGAAATAGAGAATAGAAAAACAGTAGAAATAATAGGTGAAACTAAAAGTTGGTTATTTGAAAAGATTGACAAAATTTACAAACCTTGAGTTATATTGACCAGGAAAGAGAGAAGACTCAAATTACTAGACTCAGAAATGAAAGGAAGGACATTATTACTGTACTGAAAGAAATAAAAAGGATTATAAAGGAATACTATGAAAAAAAGTATGCCAGTAAATTAAACAACTTAGTTGAAATGGACAAATTCCCAGAAAGACACAAACTGCTGAAACTGACTAAAGAAGAACATATCTGAACAGACTTAAAACAAGTAAAGAGATTGAATTAGTAGTGAAAAACCAACCAAACAAAAACTACCTACAAAGAAAATCTCAGGCCCAGACGATTTCACTGGTGAATTCTATCACACATTTAAATAAGAATTAAAACCAGTTCTTTACAAACACTCCCAAAAATAGAAGAGAAAGGAGCACTTCCCAACTCATTCTTTAAGTCCAGATACCAGAACCAGACAAAGATATCACAAGAAGAGAAAACTACAGATCACTGTCTCTTATGAATATGGATATAAAAAAATTTTAACAAAATGTTAGCAAATCAAATCCAGGAAAGTGTAAATAGAATTATATACCATGATCAATTGTGATTTATTCTAGGAATACAAGGTTGGTTTAACATCTGAAAATAATGTAATGTATCATAACAATAGAATAAAGGATATAAAACACATGATCATTACAGGAGATGCAGAAAAAGTATTCCACAAAGTCTGACAGCCTTTCATTATATAAACACTAAAAAGATCTGAGAATAGAATGGATCTCAGCCTCATAAAGGACATCTGTGAAAAACTGACAGTTAACATCATACTTAATTTTTTTTTCTAATTATAATTTACTTTATTTATACACGTAAATCACTGAACAAATGAATATGTTATTCCATGGAGACAACGTTACTTTCCTTTTGAACAGGAACTCTGCTCTGTTTGTTTACTTGGGCAATCTTTTATCAAGTGAAGCCATTTCATAATTCAGTTCTGCCCTTTTGTGTACTTTGGTGAACTTTTTCCAGATTCTCTGCTGCGATTCAGAACCTTAAAATGAAATTTGTATTGAAGTAATAATATATAATCATAAAAACTACAGTAACGGGATAAATTTATAGAGAAAGTATGTTTTAAAACTTTGTTTTCTGAATTCCTGACCTGAATTAAATCCTACTAAATTACCATTATGACATAATGTAAAAGTTTGGTGTTTGTATATAAGTTGGTTATTTTTATCATAATTTTTTTTTTTTCCTTTTTTTTGTCTTTTTTACTGACCGGTAACGGGATCGCAACCCTCGGTGTCGCGCCCGTACCGGGGACCGGCACCAGGATCGCAACCCTCGGTGTTGCGCCCGCACTGTGCTCAGCCAGTGAGTGGGAACCGGTCTCCACATGGGATCCGAACCCTTGGCGGGAGCACCGCCGCGCTCTCAAGCGGCGCACTCTCCAGTGCGCCACCGGGCCGGCCCTCATAATTTTCAACCCAGTCACCCTCTTGACTTTTTGATTTTGTATCCTGCTACTGTGCTGAAATCATTTATCACTTCCAAGAGTTTTTTTGTAGATACTTTAGGCTGTTCCATATATAGGATCATGTCATCTGCAAACAGGGACAGTTTGACTTCATCTTTTCCAATCTGGATGCCCTTTATTGATTTCTCTTCTGTGATTGCTCTGGCTACTACTTCCAACACTATGTTGAATAGGAGTGGTGAGAGTGGGCATCCTTGTCTAGTTCCTGTTCTTAAAGGAAAAGCTTTCAGCTTTTTCCCATTCAGGATGATGTTGTCAGTGGGTTTATCGTATATGGCTTTAATTATGTTGAGATACTTTCTGTCTATACCTAACTTATAGAGGGTCTTTGTCATGAATGAGTGTTGTATTTTATCAGATGCTTTTTCAGCATCTATAGAGATGATCATGTGGTCCTTGTGTTTGATTTTATTAATATGGTGGATCACATTTATTGATTTGCTTATGTTGAACCCACCTTGCATCCCTGGAATGAATCTCACTTGATCATGGTGAATAATTTTACGTATGTGTTGTTGTATTCTGTTTGCTAGTATTTTATTGAGGATTTTTGCATCTATATTCATCAAGGATATCGGCCTGTAGTTTTCTTTTTTGGTTATATCTTTACCTGGTTTTGGTATCAGGATGATGTTTGCTTCGTAGAATGTGTTTGGAAGCTTTGCTTCTGCTTCAATCTTTTGGAATAGTTTGCAAAGAATCGGTTGCATTTCCTCTTTGAATGTTTGGTAAAATTCTGCTGTGAATCCATCTGGTCCTGGGCTTTTCTTTGTTGGGAGCTTTTTGATAACATCTTCAATCTCCTTTATTGTTATTGGCCTATTCAAGTTTTCTATATCTTCTTGGTTTAATTTTGGAAGCTTGTGTGAGTCCAGAAATTTATCCATTTCCTCCAGATTTTCGAACTTGTTGGCGGATAGCTGTTTATAGTAGTCTCGGATGATTCCTTGCATTTCATTTGGGTCGGTTGTAATATCACCCTTTTCATTTCTAATTTTTGTTATTTGAATCTTCTCTCTTCTTTTTTTTGTTAGCCATGCAAGTGGTTTGTCGATTTTATTTATCTTTTCAAAAAACCAACTTTTTGATTCGTTGATCTTTTGTATTGTTTTTTGGGTTTCAATTTCATTAAGTTCTGCTCTGATCTTGATGATTTCTTTCCTTCTGCTAACGTTAGGTTTGGATTGTTCTTGTTTTTCTAGTTCTTTAAGGCGCATTATTAGATTGTTCACTTGCCAACTTTCCATTTTTCTGAGGTAGGCATTTAATGCAATAAATTTCCCCCTAAGTACTGCCTTTGCTGTATCCCACAAGTTTTGGTATGATGTATCATTATTTTCATTAGTTTCAATAAATTTTTTTATTTCCTGCTTGATTTCTTCTTGGACCCATGTATCATTAAGTAGAATGCTGTTTAATTTCCATGTGTTTGTATACTTTCCAGAATTTTGTTTATTATTGATTTCTAGTTTTAATCCATTATGGTCTGAGAAAATACACGGGATAATTCCAATTTTTTTGAATTTGGTGAGACTTGATTTGTGTCCTAATATGTGATCTATCCTGGAGAATGATCCACGTGCTGATGAGAAGAATGAATATTCTGAGGTTGTTGGATGGAATGTTCTGTAGATATCCACCATGTCTAATTGGTCTAGGGTATTGTTAAGATCTTGTGCTTCTCTGCTAATTCTTTGCCTAGTTGATCTGTCCAATATTGACAGTGGGGTATTCAGGTCCCCTGCAATTATAGTATTAGTGTCTATTTCCTTTTTTAGGTCTAATAGAGTTTGTTTTATAAATCTGGGTGCTCCAACATTGGGTGCATACATATTTATGACTGTTATGTCTTCTTGATGCATCAGTCCTTTTATCATTATGTAGTGACCCTCATTGTCTCTTATTATGGTTTTTAGTTTAAAGTCTATTTTGTCAGATATGAGAATAGCTACTCCAGCTCGTTTTTCTTTTCTATTTGCTTGGAAGATCTTTTTCCATCCTTTCACTCTTAATCTATGTGAGTCTTTATGGGTGAGATGAGTCTCG
>NW_007726126.1:553484-581427 GCF_000696425.1 Galeopterus variegatus | reverse complement strand
TTTCATCATGATGTCTAGCTGAGTTTTCTTGTATCTCATTCAGTTTCCTTAGAATTATCACTCGAAATTCCTTGTCAGTCATTTCAAGGGCTTCTTGTTCTATAGGATCTAGAGCTTGAGATTTATTATCTTTGGGTGGTGTACTTTCTTGATTTTTCCTGTTTCTGGTGTCTTTTCTTTGATGTTTATTCATTGTGGCAGGGGGTTTCATAGTCCTCAGGTTTGACACTATTGCCTGACTAAGATTTTGTTGGGGTTGCCAATTTGGTATGGCTACTTCAGTGATTACTCCGTTGGACACTAGTGTCAGGTAAGTCCAAAACTGACTACCAGGAAGATGGCGGGGCCTTCACGCCGCTCCCTCTGGTGAGTCTCAGCTCCCGCGTTGTGCTCCTGTGGTGTACTCCCCCGTTGAGCTCCTGCAGTAGCCTCCGCAGCCAGATCCTCCCCGGCCGCCTCTCGCCGCCCCTGGTGCTCCTGGCTCCCGTTCGCGCCACAGCCTGCTCAGTCTCTCTTTGGCTCGCGGTTCCAGCGGCGCCCAGGGCCGGGGAGGTGACAGCCCCCTCCCCGGCAGATACCGCAGTCGCCGGATCCCGAGTCCCAGTGGCGAGGCTGCGCAGCCTGGCCCGGTGCTGAGGGCAGAGGCTGCGAGGCCAGGCGCCGAGTGGCGGAGCCTGCTCAGTCTCTCTTTGGCTCGCGGTTCCAGCGGCGCCCAGGGCCGGGGAGGTGACAGCCCCCTCCCCGGCAGATACCGCAGTCGCCGGATCCCGAGTCCCGGTGGCGGGGCTGTGCCGCCTGGCCCGGCACTGAGGGCAGCAGCTGCCCCTCTTGACTTACTGAAGAAAAGTATGTAAGCTGTTCCTTCTTGCTTTTTTGGAACTTTGGGAGTACAAATTGATTATGTGGAAAAAAAGCTTAATGTCATTAGTTGGAAAGGAATTCTTTTAGTCTAAGCTTACATTATCATTATTACAGAAAGGCAAAGCCATATTTGGTCATGTCCGTGGTGTGGGGCAGGGGAGCATGCCAGTCAGAGTCACTGTGATCAGGACTTTTGTCTTCACTGCTCTTTTTGCCAAGATGGGTGGCAAAATTCCCTTGTAAAAACCAAACAACTTCTTGTAGTGAATGCTCTTTCCTCCTAATCCATTATGCTAATACATATGCCACATTTTATGAGGCCAAGGTGAAAACTAATCCCATACTTAATTTTGAAAGACTGGATGCTTTCCCTTAAGATGAGAGAAAACAAATATGTCCTTTTATCTCTCTCCTACTTCTATTTAACATTGTATTAGAGGTTCTTGCCAGGGCTGTTAGGCATAGAAAAGAAAAGGCATACGTATCAGAAAGGAAGAAGTAAAATTGTCTCCATCTCTATTCACAGGTGATGTGACCTTGTATATAGAAAATCCTAAGAAATCCTCTGAAAAACTATTAGAAGTCATAAGTGAGTTTAGAAAGGTTGCAGGGTACAAGATCAATATATATACTAAAAATCAATTACATTTCTATATGTTTGCAATGAACAATCTGAAAATGAAATTAGGAAAACAGTCTATTTGCAAAAACAATAAAATACAGATAAATTTACCAAAAAGTACAAAACATATACTCTGGATAATATATGGAATTTCAAAGGAAACTAAAATAGTTTTGAAAAAGAACAAAATAAGAGGATTCAGGCTTGCCAGTTTCAATACTTAACTATAAAGTACCAGTAATCAAGACAGCATGGTACTGCATAAAGATAGACATAAAGATCAATGGAATAGAAAATTGGGAGTCAAGAAATAAATCTATGCATCTTTGGTTAACTGATGTTTGACAAGAGTGACAATAATACCATTCAACAGAGAAAGAGTACAGTAGTCCCCCCTTCTCTGCAATTTCACTTTCCACGGTTTCAGTCATCTGTGGTCAACTGTAGTCTGAAAATATTAAATGGAAAATTCCACAAATAAATGATTTGTGACTTTTAAATTGCATGCCATTCTGAGTAGAGTGATGAAATCTCACACCATCCATCTCCATCCCAGGATATGAATTATCCCTTTGTCCAGCACATCCACACTATATGCTCTACACTGTTTGCTAGTCACTTAGTTGTGTTCTGGGTTATCAGATTGGCTGTTGTATAGCAGTGCTTATATTCAGGTAACCTTCATTTTTACTTAATAATGTCCCCAATGTGCAAGAGTAGTGATGCTGGTGGCTCGGATATGCCAAAGAGAAGCTGTAAAGTAATTCCTTCAAATGAAAAGGTGAAAGTTCCTGACTTACTAAGGAAAGAAAAAAAATCATATGCTGAGGTTGCTAAGATCTATGGTAAGAAAGAATTTTTTATCCATGAAATTGTGAAGGAAAAAGAAATTGTGCGAGCTTTGATGTTGCACCTCAAACTGCAAAAGTTATTGCCACCGTGCGTGATAAATGCTTAGTTAAACTTTATCATAGGTATGTATGTATAGGAAAAAATCATAATACACTTGTGTATAGGGTTGGGTACTAGCTGCAGTTTTGGGCATCCACTGGGGGTCTTGGAACATATATACCTTAAGGGGGGACTACTGTGGTCTTTTCAACACATTGTGCTGGAACAACTGGTTATCTATAACCAAAAGTATGAAGTTGGAAATTTACCTTGCACCATATACAAAAATTAACTCAAAATGAATCAAAGATCTCTAAATATGAGCCCCAAAACTATAAACCCTTAGAAGAAAACATAGTGGTTTTGGATCCCCATACTGGCCAGCTGCCAAAATTTAAAAATAAAAAAAATAAATAAATAAACAAACAATGGTAAATTTTCATGACCTTAGGTTTGGCAACGGTTTATTAGATATGACAAAAGGACAAGTAACAAAAGAAAAAAATAGATAAATTGGATTTCAACAAAATTGAAAAGTTGTGCTTCAAAGGACTCTGTCAAGAAAGTGAAAAGACAACCCATGGCACGGGAAAAAATATTTGTGTATTGGTTCATTTTCTGTTACTTATGAAAGAATACCTGGAACTGGGTAATTTATAAAGAAACAAAATTTATTTCTTTGGAGTTTTGGAGGCTGGTAAGTCCACAGTCAAGGGGGCGCATCTGGTGAGGGCCTTTGTCTGGGTGGGAACTCTATAGCTTCCCAGGGTGATGCATGCAATCACATGGTGAGGATGGCAAGCTAGAACTCTTTAATGTGCTCACTTGCTCTTCTTATAAGGCCACAAGTGCCTCTCTCATGACAACCCACTAAACCATTAAGCCATTACTCCACAAATGGGTTCCATTCATGAGGGCATAGTCGTCACAATCCAGTCACCTCTTAAAGGTGCCACCTTTGAACACTGCCATCATTTGTTTTCCTACCCTCTTAACACTATTACAGTGGGGATCAAGTTTCAGTGAGTTTGGGGGTGACAATCAATGCATAGCAATTTGTAAATCAATATATATAAATGAGGGACTTGTATTTAGACTATATAAAGAACTCTCGCAACCCAATAGTAAAAATATAAATAACCCAAATAAAACATGTACAAAAGATCTGAATAGGCATTTCTCCAAAGAAGATATACAGATGGCTGATAAACACACATAAAGGTACTCAAAATCATCAGGCATTAGGGAAATGCAAATCAAAACCACAATGAGATGTTGTTTCACACCTCTAGGATGGCTATTTAAAAAATATATATATATATACCAAGTGTTGGTGAGGATATGGAGAAATTGGAGCTCTTTTCCATTGCTGGTGGGAATGCAAAGTGGCTCAGCCTTTTTGGAAAATAGTCTGTCAGTTCCTCAAAAAATTAAATGTAAACTTACCATATGATCCAGTAATTCTGCTTGTAGGTATCTACCAGCAAACTGGAACACGTTCACACAAAAGTTTGTACGTGAGTGTTTATAGCAGCATTATTCATGACAGTCAAAGGTGGAAACAACCCAAATGACCATCAACTGATGAACTGATTAATAAAATACAATGGAATATTATTTGGCCATTAAAAGGAATGAAATACCAATACATGCTGCATCCTGGTTAAAGCTTGAAAACATATAAGTGAAGGAAGCCAGACACAAAAGATCACATATTATATGATTCTGTTTATATTAAATTTCCACAGTAGGTAATTCTACAAAGACATAAAGTATGTTATTAGTTGCCTAAAGGTAGAGCTGAGAGAGGAATAGGAAGTTGATAGCAAAAGGGAATGGAGTGTCTTTTTGAGTCGGGGAGAGAGTGTCTTTTTGAAATGATGAAAATGTTTGAAAACTGTGTTTGTACATATATGTGAATATACTAAAAACCTTTGAATTGTACACATCAACAGGATGAATTACATGGTATGTGAATTATATTTTAATAAAGCTATTTTTAAAAATTACCCTTTAGTGAATTTTGGTGAGTTTATGAACACTTAGATTGTTTCCATTTTGGGGCTATTGTGAATAAGGCTGCCGTGAATAATAGTGTACCAGCTTTTGTTTTCAGTTGTCTTGGATATATACCTAGGAGTGACATTCCAGAGTCATATGGTAATTCTATGCGTAACTTTTTAAAAAGAATTATGGTAAAATACATATAACATAAAATATACCATTTCACCCATTTTAAAGTGGTTCAGTGGTGTAAAATACATTTACAAGGTTGTGCAACCATCACCATTCTATTTTCTGTCTCTATAAATTTGACTACTCTAGTTAATTCATATAAGTAGAATTATATAATATTTTTCCTTTTCTGTCTGGCTTATTTTATTTAGCATAATGTCCTCAAAGTTCATTCACGTTGTAGCACGTGCCAGAATTTTTTTCCTTTTTAATGCTGAATAAAATTCCATTGTATGTGTATACCACATTTTTTTTGATACTTGAGTTCATCCTTTGATGGACACTTGGCATATTTCCACTTTTTGGTATTGTGAATAATGCTGCTGTGAACATGAGTGTACAAGTATCTCTTTCATTCCCTGCTTTCAGTTCTTTTGGGTTTTTTCATGGACAGAACTATGTCCTTCCAAAATTCATATGTTGAGCCACTAACCCCCATTGTAACTTTATTTAGAGATAGGGCCTTTAAGGAGGTAGTTAAGGTTAAATGAGGTCATAAGGGTGGGATCCTAATCCAATAAGACTAGTTTCCTTATAAGAAGAGGAATAGAGACCAAAGCTCTCTCCCCATGCACAGGGAAAGGCCATGTGAGAACATGATGAGCAGGTAGCTGTCTGCAAGCCAGAAAGAAAGCCCTTTCCAGATACTGAATTTGCCAGCACTTTGATTTTGGACTTCTAGCCACCAGAACTGTGAGAAAAGTAATTTCTGTTGTTTGAGCCACCCAGCCTGTGTGGCGTATACTTACGCTTTTAAAGCAAATATATTTCACAGTCTTGTTCCCTGTAGTTTCAGGTTTAGCCTGACCTCTTAAAAGTACATGTAAAATGTTAACCTTGCAAAAGACAGGAAACTTTCCCCAGGCCAAAAGTCTCTGTTGTAAGATAAAGAATTGTAAAACAGCAAGGTTGCTGGCTCAAGGACAGACAAGTTATTAATTGATATGTAAAGATACTGGGAAGTTGCTATAGGGAGAGAGAATGTTTTCTAAGACCAAGCCTTTGTTGGTGGATTGACTTAACCTCTTACAAATTGCATTATGGAATGTCACTTTGCTTGTTACCAGCCTCTATTATTAAACTATTACCCCACCTATGTTCTTTTTCTGTAACTTCCTGGTCTGGAAAATAAATGTGGGGAGAGAACCCCAATTCGTGGTTAATTTCCCAAGGAAGGAATGCCTCGCTCTTGAGGGTTCTGGGAGATTAACCCCTTTGGGGTCTCTCACTGCATGGAAGAGATGGGCTTTGAGTAATCCTTTTGTGGCTCTGTCACCCAGGGGGAAGAGGGGTGATAAATCTGTGGGAAGCAAAGCAACAAGCCTGTGGTTTTTTTGTTATGGCAGCCTTTATACAGGTATATACACGGAATTGCTGGATTATATGGTAATTCAATTTTTAATTTTTTGAGGAACTGCCATACTGTTTTCCACAAAGGCTCACTACTACCAACAGTGCACAAGGGTTCCAGTTTTTCCATATCCTTGCCCACAATATTCTTTTGACAATAGCTATCCTAATGTGTATGAAGTGGTATCTCGTCGCAGTTTTGATTTGCTATTCTTAATGATTAGTGACTAGTGATGTCATCTTCATGTGCTTATTGGCCATCTGTATGCAAGAGGTCTTCAAAAAGTTCATGAAAAGATTCATATTATCTTTTAATTCCATTTTTCCACAAACTTTTTGAAGTACCCTTGAATCTTCCTTGAAGAAATGGGTTCCTGGGCCGGCCCGGTGGTGCACTGGATAGTGCGCCGCTTGGGAGGCGCGGCAGCGCTCCCGTCCGAGGGTTCGGATCCCACGTACAGACCGGCTCCCGCTCACTGGCTGAGCGAGGCGCGGGAGCAACGCCGAGGCTTGCGATCCCGTCGCCGGTCCCCGGTCCGGTACGGGGGCAACACTGAGGGTTGCAATCCGTTGCCGGACACGGAAAAAAACAAAAAAAAAAAAAAAAAAAAGAAATGGGTTCCTTAAAGGAACTAACAAGCCAATAGTCACACTTATAAAAGAAATACAATACATTATAGTATGTTTCATGCAATAACGGAAATAACAGATATAAAAGTTGCTTAGAGGAAAGAGTGAAAGAAATCTTTGCGGGTGGGCCAGCCTGGTGGCGCACTGGAGAGTGCGCCACTTGGGAGTGCGGCGGCGCTCCCGCCGAGGGTTCGGATCCCATGTGGAGACCGGTTCCCGCTCACTGGCTGAGTGTGGTGCGGGCGCAACACCGAGGGTTGCGATCCCATTGCCGGTCCCTGGTACGGGCGCGACACCAAGGGTTGTGATCCCGGTACCGGTCAGTAAAAAAGACAAAAAGAAAAAAAAAAATCTTAGCGGGTGAGAGGAGAAGTGTTACAGGAGAGCGTTCTGGAAGAGGTAACATATACCTTGGATTTTGAAAGACAAATAGAAGACCAGGGCAGGATTTCTTTTTTTGTTTGTTTTTGGCAGTTGGCTGGTAAGGGGATCAGGCAGGATTTCTTAATTAAAATTGTTTTAATTGCTCCAAAAGAGGGATATGGGGCAGGGGTAGGACTTAACCTAACTAGGGAATTATGTGAAGCTTTTCTAAAGGAACTGATAGTTGAGCTTAGACTTTAATGTCTTAAGGAATGGTAGGAAATAGGAAATTAAGCAAATGGGATATTAAGAGTGGGTGAGAAAAGCATTCTAGGCAAAGGGAACAGCATGTGCAAACGTCCTGTGGCAGAAAGTAGCATACTGTGTTAGAGGAAGTTAGAAAAGACAGTAAACCTAAAGCAGTGGTCTGAGGACCCCAGGTTCTTAGGGACACTTTGAAGGGGTCTGTGGGTTCCTCTCTTTTCAGCTACATATCTCTAGGTGCTAGATTTTCTTTATTTACTTCAGTGAAAACAACATAGCTCAGATTGAGTGCAAAAGTAGATATGTAATAGTAATTATTGTAGAGGAATTAATAAAGAAATATTTTTTAAATTTCTGTTTTCATTTCTAATATAAATAATACCAATAGAGATACCCTACATAAACAAAAGCTCTTTGGGATTCCTTAATAGTTTATAAGAGTGTAAAGGGATCCTGAGACCAAAAAATTTAAGAACTATTGGTCTGGGGACAGAGTCTTGTAGAGCATAAAATTAAGAAGCCATTAAAATGTTTTGAGTAGAGGACAGATAGAAGGAGACGTCAGACTGCATTTCATAAAGATTATTCTTGTGTTGCAGAGAACTGATTGGAGAGGAGGCCGTTATAGCTCTTGAGAAATTACTGTGGTAGTGCAAGTGAGAGAGATCATAGAAGATTGGATTAAAGTGATGGAAAGATGTGGATAGATTTGAGAAATATTTAGAAAGTAAGATTGACAGGACTTAGTGATCGATTAAACATGGGGTGAAGGAGAAGGAATTGTAGAGGATGATTCCTAGGTTTCTGGCCTAGGTGCTATGTTGGATGGTGGTGCCTTTCACTGAAAAAGAATTTTGGGAAAGCATTGGGTTGAATGTAGGACAAAATCCAAACTCCTTAGTAATTTCCAACATGTAAACAAATTGCAAGAGTGGTATGAGGAATTTCTGTATACCCTTTTTCCTGATTCACCGATAGTTAACATTTTCCTGCATTTGCTTTATCATTATCTCTCTATATATACAATCATGTTTTTCTGAACCATTTAGAATAAATCACAAACATCATGTCCCTTTTCCACTAAAGGAAATACTTAAATGTGTGTTTCTTAAGAAGGATATCAGTTAACATTGTTATAATACTAATACTAATCTGTACAACCTTGTTCAAATTCTACCTATTGTCTCAATATCATCATTTATGCAAATATTTATTTTCTAGTTCAGGATCACTTTCTGTATTTAGTTTTCATGTCTCTCTTGTTTTCTTTAATCTGGAAAGACTCCTCAGCCTTTCTTTGTCTTTCATGATCTTGATATTTTTGAAGAGTATAGAGCATTTATTTTGTAGAATGTCTTTTAGGCTGGTTTTATCTGATATTTTCTCTGTTTAGATTCAGGTTATGCGTTTTGACAGGAATACAATATAAGTAATTTTGTGTCCTCAGTGTTTCATAATGTAAGGCACAGATGATGTTTGACTCATTATGGATGATGTTAACTTTGATATTTGGTTAAGATCTCATCTTCCAGGTTTTTCATTGTAGTGTTGTTATTTTCTCTTGTGACTAATAAATAATTTGATCCTATGTTCATGGATTGGAAGAATTAATATTGTTAAAATATCCATACTACCCAAAGTGATATACAGATTCAGTACAGTCCCTATCAAGAGTCCAATGTCATTTTTCACAGAAATAGAAAAGCAATTTTTTTTTTTTTTTTTTTTGGCAGCTGGCCAGCATGGGAATCTGAACCCTTGAGCTTGCTGTTATAATTTTTTAAATTCAAATTTATATTTATATTTATTTTTGTGAGGTCCCCATCTTTCAGGACTCCCTGGGTATCAGGCTGGCTCTGCTGCTGGCCTGGATGTGCAGCTGTGGGGGCGGGACTAAGTCCCATGGCCCCCTTCTTTCAGGACCCCCTGGGCGTGGGGGTGGCTCCGTTGCTGGCCTGGATGTGCAGCCGACCTTGGTGTTATTAGAACTATGCTCTAAACAACTGAGCTAACAGGTCAGCCTCAAAAAGCAATTCTTTAAGTTTATAGAACCACAAGAGACATTCAATAGCTGGAACAATTTTGAGCAAAAAGAACAAAGCTGAAGGCATCACACTCCCTGATTTCATATATTACAAAGCAATTGTAATCAACATAACATAAAAACATATACATTGACCAATGGAACAATATAGAAAGCCTGGAAATAAACCCATGCATTTATGGCCAGTTGATTTTTGGCAGTGGTACCAAGAACACACAATGGGGAAAGGCAGACCTGAAACTGTGAAACTAATAGAAGAAAATATAGGGGAAAGCTCTGTGACATTGATCTGGTTAATGATTCTTTGGATATGACCCAAAATCACAGGCAACAAAAACAAAAATAGACAAATGGGATTGCATCAAACTGAGAAACTTCTGCATAACAAAAGAAAATTAAAGTGAAGAGACAACCCACAGAGAAGGAAAAAATATTTGCAGGCATACATCTGATAAGGGGTTAATATCCAAAATACATTAGGAAATCCACTGAATAGCAAAAATAACACCAAAGTATCTCGATTAAAAAATGGGCAAAGCACCTGAAAAGATACTTCTCAAAAGGCAGACATACATATGGCCAACAGGCTCATGCATCACTAATCTTCAGAATGTAAATTAAAACCACAGTGAGATATTGCCTCACACATATTAGAATGGCTCTTATCAAAAAGGTGAAAGATAGGTTGGCCAGTTAGCTCAGTTGGTTAGAATGCCACCTTGTAACACCAAGCTCAAGGGCTCAGATCCCTATACTGGCCAGCCTCCAAAACCACAAAAAAATCCAAATAAAAAGATGAAAAATAACAAGTGCTGGTAAGGATGGAGAGAAAAGGGAACCCATGTACATTGTTGGTGGGTATGTAAATTATTATTGCCGTTATAGGAAACAGGATAGAGGTTCCTCAAAAAACTAAAAATAGAACTAGCATATAATCCAGCTATCCTACTTCTGGGTTCATATCCAAAGGAATTAAATCAGTCTGTCAAAGGGATATGTGCACTCCCAGGTTTATTACAGCACTATCCACAATAGACAAGATAGAGAATCAACCTAAGTGTTCATCAGCAGATGAATGAATAAAGAAATTGTGGTATATGTACACAATGGAATACTATTCAGCCTTAAAAATGAAGGAAATTCTGTCATTTGAGACATGGATGAACCTGGAGGACATTAGGCTAGATGAAATAAGCCAGGCAAAGAAAAACAAATACCACATGATCTCACATATAGGTGGGTCCTAAAGAAATTTAACTCATGGAAGTAGGGAGTAGGATGATGGTTACTAGAGGCTGGGAGTGCAGGTGAAGGGAGAGAATGGGGTGTTGCTAGTCAGAGGGTTCCAAGTTTCAGTTTGACAGGAGGAATAGGCTTTGAGATCTGCTGCACGGCAGGTTGTCTACATAATAATGTATTGTATATTTCAAAATAATTTAAGGCTGACCCCTTAGCTCACTTGGTTAGAGTGTGGTGCTGATAACACCAAAGGTCAAGGGTTTGGATTCCTGTACTGGCCAGCCACCAAAAAAAGACAAAATAACTAAGAGAGTACATTTCAAATGTCTTTCAACAAAAAATGAGGTGTGAGACGTTAATTAGCTTGAATTAATCATTCCACATTGTATACGTGTATCAAAAAATCACACTGTACCCCACAAATTTATATAATTATGATTTGTCAATTGAAAATAATGTTTATAAAAAATACAAAAATAAGTAATTTGGAGAGATTCTTTGAGATTATGTAAATATTCTCTTCCTCATCAAATTTTTACCCACTATTTTAGCAATTGTTAGGAAATTTTGCCTGAGTAAGTTATTACTCTGATCTATGCAAAATGTTGATTTTCTAACTCTTATTATTCCTTCTATGTCTGTTGGTTGCCATTCTGCCATAAAGAGAGCTTTCTCTCCCTCCTTCCCTTCCTACCTTTCATCTCCTATTTTATTTACTATGTTACAGTCTATTCCTTTAGTTATTATTTTTTGAAATTTAAATTGTCCCTTTATTATAATTTTTAAGTACAAAATGTGATTCTGCCATAGTCTTCGTATCACTGTAGGAAGGGTCATGCTTTTGGGTGCATTTCAGGGTACTTTTAAAAGTTCATCTCATTTATCCTCTCAGTTATTATTTGAGGTGTTGGACAGCTAATCCTCATTTGAGAGATGAAGAGACTTAGTTCACAGATTTGGCCAGAAAATTAATACTCTTTTCCTGTGTAGCATCTGCACAATTGAAATTGGAGGTCTTCTGCTTTCATTCCTATTTGTGAAGATTTTTCTGAGAGAGCAGAGATCTTGCTATCTTTGCTCATAAGGCTTCCTTATAGCCCAATTTAATTCTTTGTCTGTCTTCATCTCTCCTTTTCTTCCAGTCTCTTTTTGTTTCTTTTCTATTCCTTTAGTAATATAGCCAAAGTATATTAAGTGCCTAAGTTAACAGAACTATAGAGCTTTTTGTAAACATATAGGAAATACTACCCAAAGAGATATTATGTGTAGAAGAGGGTATCCATTAGAATCATTTCCATACAGAGTATTCTGAATTTTTTTCTGTGTTTATGACTAGCCCACTTCAAAACTGAACGAGTCAATAAGTTATTTTTGTCTTATTTAACTCTATTCTCAGCTATTGTTGATATACTTAGCCATTGATTTTTCTCTATAGCAAAATTTTTAAAGCTTGGGTTAGTTTATTTTTATTTTTGACACAGATTGCTCTTATTATTTGAGATATGGTTTGCTTATTCACTCCATTAATATAAAAATGATGGCACCTTTAACACCAAAATAGCATCTGCAGATACTTGACAGTTCTTAATGATGAGGCCGTGATTCAAGAAGTGTCCTTCAGGGGAAGGACATCATAAAATTGTAATTGTTGCCCTAAGGGTGTGACTTAGACTCTCTTTTGGGTTAAGATTCAGTGTGCAGTAGTAGGTTGGTTATGCATCATTGTTGCCTAGTTACCTTATTAGAAGCTAGAAGGTTTTAGTTTGTTTGAAAGTCAAATGAAGTGTGTGTAACAGAGGCAGCAGCCTTTTAGGATCTGAAAGCACATAAGAAATGATGCTTTCGTACTGGATATAAACAGTTCATTAACAAAAAAACTGCTCTATTAACTGTGACAAACAGTCATTGTCAGCTTCGTATCTGGAAGTTTCTTTTGACTTTCTTAGTTTCAGTATCTAATTTTGATGGATTATTTTGAGTCTTTACTATATAGAAGGCATTGTGGGGACATGAAAGTGTATGTTTGACATTTTTGTTGCCTAAATAACGGGGAAGCAAAGAATTAACTGAGCTAAAATGCTTGATTGAGCCGTTTTTATAAATGGGAAGTTCCCACTCTGAGAGCCTCACTCTGTACATAGAAGCTTTCTCATGAGGTTTCCTTTGCCCTACCCTAGGTAAGCCTGCCTGCCCACACACCACCTTCTCATAGGACATAGTTTCTCACCAAAAGTCTAGGTTCCCACTTATTTCATGAATTTTCCCCTGGAGCATTAACAGGGGGACTATTAACAGGTGCTTGCTACCTTTCATGACAGAATATTCTGTGGTTAGACAGCTATTGCTAGAAAGTTCATGCTTGTGTGTCCCAGATCATCAGACTTAATTACTTCATCGAGTTGGCCCACTTCTGCTACCTCTGATCCTTCTTCTCCCTTTTCTGTTCTTTGCCATCACCTGCTCTCATTTTTCCTACCTGTTTCCTTTCTCTTAAGAAGGTTTTTTTTTAAGAACATACTAAATGCCAGACACTATATTAGGCACTTGTACTTACTGAATGTCTTTTATGTCCCAGACATTATTAGCTGATTTTACATACAGTAATTATTAAATGCATTCATTTAATCCATTCACCATAAAACTTCATGGTATGGGATATTATTACTATTTTTACAAATTAGGGATTTCTGAAAGCTTAATGGGCTTAGTTAAGATCACGTATATACTAAGTGGCAGAGCCAGCAATCAAACCTAGATCTGTTTGGGCCGGCCTGGTGGCGCACTGGAGAGTGTGCCACTTGGGAGTGCAGCGGCACTCCCACCGAGGGTTCAGATCCCATGTGGAGACCGGTTCCCGCTCACTGGCTGAGTGCGGTGTGGGTGCAACACCGAGGGTTGCGATCCCGTTGCCGGTCAGTAAAAAAGACAAAAAGAAAAAAAAAAAAAAAAAAGAAAAAACCTAGATCTGTTTGATTCCAGTTTGTGCTCATTCCACTGTGCCACTTTGACTTTTAAACAAAAGGCAAAAGAATTTGTGAAATCCTTTCTCTACAAGGTCTCCCATACCCCTTGGAGGTATTCCCTGCACCTGTGTGGGTGTGGTTCTTTCTTTTTATGGTCTTAAAGTACACTTATTCTTATGGACAGTGTAATACTTTTCTGATGTTTATGAAATGGTATGGTTATTTTGTTCCTTTTTACTTTTTTAGAATGTTTAATTTTTTAATTTTTAAAATATCTCAAACTTAACAGAAAAATAGCAAGTGCAGTAATAAAGAACTTTCTTTTCTTGTGAACCTTTTGAGAGTAAGTTGTCAACATGATACTTTATCACCCTTGAATACTTTAGTGTGTGTTTCCTAAAAAACAAAGATGTCTTTTCCCGTAACCTCAGTACAACCATCAGAATCAGGACATTCACAACACACTATTACTATCCAATCCTCAAACCCCATTTGAATGTCACCACCTCCATAATGCTCTTTATAGGAAAAGGATCCAATTCAGAATTACATGTTGTGTTTTAGTTGCCATATCTCATTAGTCACCTTCAGTCTGGAAAAATTCCTGAGTCATTCCTTGATTTTATCACCTTGACACTTTTGAAAATGGTAAGATAGTTATTTTGTAGAACCTCTTTGAATATGGGTTTGTCTGATGTTTTTTCATGATTAGATTCAAGTTATCTATTTTTGACAAAATATTACAGATGTGATGTTGTTCTCATTTTATCCTGTTAGGTGGTACACCATTTTAAATTGTTCTATTATTGATAATGTTTACTCTGATCATTGGTTAACATGGTGTGTCAGGTGGCTTCTCTGTAAAGTTACTCTTCTTCCCTTTGAAATTAATAAATATGTTATGGGGAGGTACTTCGAAACTATGTAATATTCTGTTTGTCACAACACTTTCACTTTGTATCAGTTATGGAGCCATAGTTTTCTTGTTTTATTCAGTGGATTGAATCTATTACTGTCATTTAGCTTGATGTTCAAATTCCCTGACATGGCCAAGTGGGAGGCCCTTCAAGCCAGTTTCTGTGTCCTTTTGACTACGCTCTAATATCCTTTGAATATTTCCTTTCTTTCTGGCACAATAAGATTTTTCAGGCTCATCTTGTGCTTTCTTTCCTCTAGAGCTGGAATCAGCCCTTCTCCAAGAATCCTTGGTTCCTTTTAATGGAGAATTTTATTTAGAAACCAAGAGCTGGGTGCTAGGTATTCTCATTGCTGTAGGGTTGTTGCTGAGTTTGGGCTCTCTCAGTGGACAGAGTCAGTTGATATACGTACATTATATACATACATTTATATCCATTTATTACTATATCTATCTATATGCAGTGAAAATCATGAGTTATCATCTCTACTTGTAATTCATACCCAACACCACAATGTTCGTTCAATTTTTTTCCTCCATCTATGTTTGTAACTTCCTTCTTAGACAATATTATCCTTAATATATTTACCTAGATACATCTTCCTGCTTTTTTATTTTTATGTTTGTGTGTGAATATGTGTGTGTTATTTACAAAAGGTATTGGTAGCCTAGAAAGCTAATCATTGAATTGGTTATTGATATAGTATCACTATAATTATCAGGCAGTAATTAGAAACCTGAGCAATTCTTCATGGCTGGAGATAGTGATACTTGGGAGTAACAGTATAAATATATGTAAAGAAAGCTGGGTTAAGTATTGTAGAGCTTTCAAAGTACTTAAGTTTCAAATGCCCAACTTTCAACATAGTGAGCAAAGTTTTCAAAATCATGAAATTATTTATTCATGCAGATGAGTGGGGAAATTAGGTCCGGATTGAGTGAGTGTAAGGAGACTTGGGTTCTAGTATCAGCTCTTCCACTAACTAATCTGTGTGTTATTAGGCAGATCACATAACTGTATCATTCTTCATCTGTACAATAGCAGATTGTCGAATTAAGGCAGGAGGGAGGGATAGGCAGTTACGAAGTGTACTTCGAGAGACTGTATGTTCCAGTGTTGGAGAGAGGGAGCGACAGAGATAGCAAAGAAATGGGGGCTAGAGAGGCAGGAGAGACAGAAACTAGTTGTGTGTATTTCAAAACAGTGATTACACTTAGAGATAGAAAATACTAGAAATCTTGAACTTGAAGGGAATATAAAAAGGTACTTGTATTGGGCTGGCCTTTTGGCTCAGTTTGTTAGAGCACAGCATTATGTAACAACAGGGTCAAAGGGTTCAGATCCCTGTACTGGCCAGCCACCAAAAAAAAAATTTTTTTTTTCCTTTTTGTCTTTTTTTCGTGTCTGGCAATGGATCGCAACCCTCAGTGTCGCGCCCGTACTGGACTGGGACCGGCAACGAGATCACAACCCTCGGTGTCGCGCCCACACCTCGCTCAGCCAGTGAGCGGGACCGGTCTGTATGTGGGATCCGAACCCTCAGCGGGAGCGCCGCCACGCTCACAAGCGGCACACTGTAGCAGTTCGCCACCGGGCTGGCCCCACCAAAAAATTTTTTTAAAATAAAGGTACTCATTTTGTATTGGCAATTGTATTTGTAGTTACTGCCTCATGAAACCATATTATGTGCTTCACATGTGACTTTATACCTTCCTTACTATTTTAGATTATAGTAGCAAAGCTAATATTCATATTATGGTTTATAGTACATAAAGTTTTTTTACATTTGTATCCTATTTGAGTCTCTTGATAAACCTGTAAGTTAAGTAAGGCAGGTATTATATTATTGTTCCCTCTTTATAGACGAGGAAACTGAGGCTCTGGGAGGTCCAAAGACTTGCCCAGTGTTACACATCTAGTGAGTCAGAATTGCAATTTGAAGCTAGGTCTTTTTGTTTTAATACGTTATATTATGGGATATTTCAAATTTACTATTCTTAAATTTTGAGTGTAAATTCCACAATTATTTATATTTTGCAATCTTTTTCATCTATTTTCCTCTTACCTTTTTTTGTTATTGTCTGCTGCAGTATTTTAAAGTAAATCCCTAACATGTTATTTAAATTATAAATACTTAGTATGTATCTCTAACTGATAATATATTTTTAAATATAGCCATGGTGTAATTATTGACAGTAACTCCTTAATATTATTTTATACCAGTTCATATTAAAATTTCCTTAGCTGCACTAAAGATATCTTTTTATGGTTAGTTTGGTTTGGATTGGGATCCAAAAAGATCCACATATTGCATTCGGATAGTCTTTGAAGTTTCTTTTAATCTATAACAGTGCTCTCTTTATGTTTTGCTATTGGTTCATTGAAGAAACGGTCATTTGTCTTGTAGAATGTGTTACATTTCTACATTCTGGATTTGTTTGATTGCTTCCTTTTGGTGTCATGTAAATGTTGACAGTGGGAGCCTCTACAGATTGGTTTCTACCTCCTTTTGATTTGGATTCCATTAGTCCTTGACATCCTCTTTGCTTTCTGGCACTAGATGTCCCAGGCTCTTCTTACATATTTTTTGCCCCAGTCCTGAAATCAGCCATTTCTCTAAGGAGCTCTGTGAACCCAGGCTTTTAAATTTCAAGACCCATTCACTTTCTGCACACCAGGGTCTTTCAGACTCAGGATCATGATTGATTAGTAGGTAATACATTCAATTTCATGGGATGTGATTGGTGTGTTTTGAAAGCAAAATAGAATACAAATGCCAGAGTACATCAGGAGATGTAAGAGTAACTATTGTTAAAGTTTTTGTATATGTTTTTATGTACTGTGTTGCAATATAATGTATATTTTTTACTGTGGGTCACAGTCAAAAAAAGTTTGAAAGCCAGAGTTCCATATTATTTTTATCACCTGGTATACAAACTCATTTCTTCAAAGTTCCTGTTGCTGCAAAATAGTTTATTTTAGTAGCACTGGACTAGGTATGAAAGAAGGATAACTGATAATTTTCTTAAAATGCTGGTGAGAAGAGCTAAAATGAAAAATATTGATAGTACTAAGTGTTGTCAGGTATGTGGCACAACTGGAACACTTATGCAGCACTGGTGGAAATGTAAATCAATACAACCACATTGGAAAACTATTTGGTAGTATCTTCTTAAGCTGAATATATGCATGTCCTATGACCCAGCAATTCCATTCCTATCCAACAAAAATGTGAACATGTACACCAAAAGCCACATATAAGAATAATCATAGTATCATTATTCAAAATAGCCAAAGAATGTAAATAACTGAAATATTCATCAACGGAAAAGATAAATAGATTTTGGTGTATTCACAAATGGAATACTATACAGTAACAAGAATGAATAAACCATAATAGATCCTATACCATGGATAAATCTTACAAACTTAATACGAAGCAAAAAAAGCCAGATAGTATTTGATTTTATAAAGTACAAAAAAGGCCAAAATGAATCTATGTGTTGGAAGTCAGGATAGTGGCTAGTGGTGGTGGTGATGATGGGATAGTTGCTGGGAGAAGGCATGAGGAGTATTTCTGGAGTGTTGATCATGTTCTCTTTCTTTATCTGGGTGCTTATTTTGTATGTGTATTTCCTTTATGATAATTCTTTGAGCTATACACTTAAGACTTTTGCATATTTCTGTATGGATATAAAAAGTTTTACAAGTATTTACATCTGAGTCTTGTTTTAAAATTTGAGAGTGAATAAAGTACAAAATTAGGGACTAATGTTAAAGTACCTACTCTATATAAGGCAAAATGCTAACTGTTGTGAACACAAGTATGAAAAAAATGGGACTTCTGTTTTCTGAGTACTCATGTTTTTGGGGGAGGATGCACACTCGAGCAACAGGATGCTTGACAGACTGTGGTGAGAATATGGTATTTGAAATCACTCCCAAAGTTGATGCAGTGCTTTTTTGTTTGGGGCTTTTTGTTTGTTTTTTAAGATATCTTAATCATGTTCTTTTGTTCTCTCTTTTCTGTTTACAGCACCTGACAGATACCTCCCATGGTGTAAGAAATAAATGCCTGCAATTACTTGGCAATCTTGGCTCTTTGGAGAAAAGTGTCACAAAAGATACAGAAGGTCTAGCTGCCAGAGATGTCCAGAAGATTGTAGGGGATTACTTTAGTGACCAAGACCCACGTGTCAGAACAGCAGCTATAAAAGCCATGGTAAACATGATTATGGAAACTAATTGGCGATAGTTTTCATATTTTTCCCCCTCATTTTTTAAAAGTTCATAGACAGTACTACCTTGGATACATTCTGAATCCCCCCAGTGTACATCTGATTCATACTTTCAGGAAGGTATTGGTAGTGGCATCAAAGAACTCAAAGACATATTCCTGTATAGCAGGCGTACTTTTCTTTGGGCTTATCTGGCAGATTTCATCTGTATTTCTGGAACATGGAAGGTACATTCTGTACCTGTTATAATGTAATACCAAGTCACATCGCTCTTCCAGGCCCGCTCACGTTTCATGTTTTTCTGATACTTCCTTGGAACAGTCCATGGTTTAGATTTATTAAATGCTTGAGTGCTTCTACTGAAAAGTCGTTGACCAGGTTTCTTTTATATATAGCACTGATTTTGGCTAAAAGGAATTGTGTTCATCTAATATAATGGGGGAACATATGTGAGATTGTGGAGAAACATTGGAAATATTGATCTTTTTCCCAAATTCTTAAACTATATCTTTATTATCTAGTTGCAGCTCCATGAAAGAGGACTCAAATTACACCAAACAATTTATAATCAGGTACCTTAAATGATTACTGTTGGGAAGGGAACGAGGTATCATGAAGCTGGGAGGGTGTCACAGTGGCTCTCAGAATTTGAAAATGTAAGGACTTTAGCTGGCTAGCAGTGGCAACATTAATTGGGATGAATGTGAAGATATATCCAAAACATACTTTTCAGGAAGGGTATGGGGGATACGTAGTCGAATACTACTAGTACATGTGAAAAGGACTTTTAGGTAGCCCAGTATGAATACCACATTGCATGAAGGAAATGTAGTGTTTAGAATAAAGAAAGTGGTAGTCTTGCTGATCTCTTTTTGGTTGGGCCATACGTAAAGTCAGTTCTGGGCACTACACTTGACAAACTAGAGTATTTCTGGAGGAGAGTGACAAAGACCATGGGATCATATAAAAAGATGTTACATGAATGTAGTATTGGTAAAGAAAGGCATAATGAAGTTGTGGAAAAGCTGATTGACAGCCTAATCAAAAGGCCTTACAAAGTGGTATTTTTCTTAAAGAATAACTGAATGAATCTAGTGACAGGCAATCTAAATTCATGCTCAGAGATCAGATTTTGTTAGCCTACTAAGAGTGGTTTTATCACTTGGGGGAAGATGATAATTAGCCAAGCCCACTTTACTGATGTATAAGCCAAGTTAATTCTTTTACGAAATGAAATAGAATGGGTCTAGAATGCTTGTGTTGGCATGACCACCACTTTCTCTCCCTATAGGAAAACTATGTGGGAAGCCGAATGATTAAAGGAAGCTTGGAGAGTAAGGACACAGAGGAATGAAAGTTAGTCAGCTGATTCAAATGTTTAATGGTATAAGACTATGTCAGTAATCTAGGCAGCAATGAGGACCTCAAGGGAGTAAGGATGGAATAGTAGTGAGTTCAGTTTTGATTATGTTGAGTTTGAAAGGTTGGTAGGACATCCATGAAAAGAGTTGCAGGCTATAAGTAGTTATGAAGATGGGGTGCTCAGGAGAAAGAGCTAGAGGGGGATATTTGGAACCATCAGTATCTAGGGGACATGGGCATACCTAGGGAGAGAGAGGAGATCAAAAAAGGCCGATGATCTCAGAACAAAGTAAAGCAGAACCATCTGGCCTCTTTTGGCTGTTTAGGATTAAAATTCTACATTTATTTAGAATGCTTGAGGTCTCGGATGGACTGTCGGTCAGGAATATGTGCTTTAATTTTACAGGCGGGGAAAAACCTGTCTTTGGTGTTTGAGCTTGTGAGAGTAGTACTGTAGACTCCCAGCAAGCTTGGCTAGGTTTGATGCTACTCTAGACAGTATTTGTGCTATCCATCAGTCTGTGGTTCTGCTTTCAGACATGGGTAGGGATGCTGCACAGTCAGAGCAGATGACAAAGATTGTTGGGCAAAGGTTCAAGAAATTAAAACCACCCACAAGTATTTTGATTGACACCCTTATTTAGCCACCCTATCTTCATTTTGAAAATAGTTTGAACATCACCTGGGAGGACACAGAACTAATAGACTTTTGGAATCTTTCCTTGTAGGCCTGTAAATTGCTCTCTGATGACTACGAACAAGTGCGCAGTGCTGCAGTCCAGCTTATCTGGGTTGTCAGTCAGCTCTATCCTGAAAGGTTAGTGTGGGTGTTAGCTGGCTTTTGTTCATTGCTAAGCTATTTTTCTATCCTCCCACCATGCAAAAAGTCCACCTCCAGAAAAGGAATGTTGGTAGATTTTTGGAAGGCAGTGTGGAAGGGGAAAAGCACAGGCCCTGAAAATCAGGATGCCTGGTTCCCGGTTTTCATCTCTGCCATGAATTTTCTGTGTACCCTAGGAAAGATACTTTACCACTTGGGGTCCCAACCTCTCATCTGTAAGTAAAGAGATTGGACTATCTTTCTCAAGTACTTTTCAGCCCCCCCCCCCCTTTTTAAAAATCTTTAAAATTGTTTGGGACCAATTTTAGTTTAGTTTGCGCCAAATGCCAGATAAAGATACAAGGTTAGTTTGAGAATAATGATCCTTTAAGTAGTGTTTTCCTAGTTAAAAATATTTTAACAGCAATTAAATCATTGATTCTCACAGTGATTCTTTTAGGTGGAGAGACAAATATTATTTATTTTATTTTATAGAAGAGCTCCTCTGTAGGAAAAAGATGTTTTTTCCTTTCTATTAAATTGCCAGCCAAAATGAAAACCAGAACAAGTTAATAAACTATTAGGGGTAGGCTCCATTTGTAGTTTTTCTAGGACTTAGACACACACACATACACACGAAGACTAATTGGAAATTGTCTCTTCTTTTAGAAGCAGTTTTGCAAGTACAGTTTACTCTCTGCATCTGCAGGGGCTTGGTTCCAGGATTTCCTGAGGATACTGAAATCCATGCATGCTCAAATTTCTGATATAAAATGGCATAGTAACCTATGCACATCTTCCTGTATACTTTAAATCATCTCTAGATTACTTATAATACTTAATATAATGTAAATGCTGGGTAAATAGCTGTTGTACTGTTATCGTTTAGGGAATAATGACAAGGGAAAAAAGTCTGTACATGTTCAGTACAGACACAGTTTTTTTTTTTCCCAAATACTTTCGATCTGTGGTTGGTTGAATCCCTGGATGTAGAACCCACGAATGCAGAGGGCTAACTGTATGTTTTATATTGATTTATTCTGAGATTTACCATGCTTATAGCAGTTCAGTTACAGGAGATAATAAACTTAAGGATATAAAATACTCTGTGATAGCTACAAGATACTCTAGTATCTTGGAGCCTGTGGTGGGTTACATACTTTTATTCAAGACACTGAAAATTTGCAGTGCAACTAAAAGGGTTAGTTCATACTCTGAGAGTGATTTGTTTATTCTGAAATATATTTCATAATTCTAGGATTTGAACTACTCAGTTATCACTTCCATGTGTGCCAATTTTCATTGATTGTTCGCAGTTTATTGAACCTGCAGCCTTAGGCTCATGTTTTGTCACATGTGGTTTCGGTTTCTTTTTTTTCCTTTAATTTAGCATTGTCCCAATCCCTTCTTCTAATGAAGAAATTCGCTTAATTGATGACGCGTTTGGAAAAATTTGTCATATGGTCAGTGATGGCTCCTGGGTGGTTCGAGTTCAAGCTGCAAAGCTATTAGTAAGTTATATTTTCTCTTTTTTTTTTTAAGCTAGAACATTTTGAGAAACTACAGATAGGGAGAGGGTTGACCCACTTTTAGAAACTCTAGACTTTCTTAATATAGAAAGAAATAGCTCACTTTCCTATAGAGAAATAGTCTTTTAGAACTACAAAGAATCTTAAAGATAATCCTATTTAACGTTGTTAACATGTGAGACAGTCAAGGCCTAAAGAAAAAGGAAAATAGTAATAAAAGTAGTTGCTACCATTTACTAAACACCTATTGTGTCCTAGGTATATTAACAAGGAGGACCTTGGAATACATTTTCTCATTTACTCTTCACAGTAATCCTGCAGGGTAGATGCTATTATCCCCATTTTCCAGATGAGAAAACTGAGGCTCTCAGAAGTTAAGTAAATTATCCAGTTTATACAGATAGAAAATTGTAGAGTGGGATTCGATCCTAATCTTCTGACTTTTAGCCTGGTATTTTCCTACTGTCTTGCTTTTGAGGATTCAAAAAAAAATCTAACTTTTCAGGGATGGAACTGTTTTATAGTAGAAGAGTGTCAGCCTGATATTCAGCCTTATTTTGTATCTCCGTTACCATAGACATGTCATTTGATCTTAGCCTCAGTTACCTCATTTGTTAAGTGAGGTTCTAATATCTCATGCTTACCTCCCAGGGTTGTCATGATGCTCAAATGAGATGCTATCCATGAAAATGTTTATAAATTGTAAAGTACTCTACTATGTGGGGTTGGTGAGGACTATAATTATAGTACATAAATATATACATCTAAGTATCTATAAAAATTTGTGTAAACATCACAGCAAGAAAATCTGAGGTTCTTTTGGACATTTCCCTTTTGAGGGCCTCTAGCTCTGCCACTTTTGGTGAGATTGTTGGCTGAATGCTTTAGACCTGACTGTACTACACGCAGATCCAGTGATGGCCCTAATACTATGATTAGTGTTTTTTAGGGCAAAATTGCTGATGAAAGCTGTGTGAAACATTTTTGTGGAATAATAAGGAATATGGATGATTTCAGCATTTCCTGCTTGTAAATTATATTGCCTGTCCATAATAGAATAGTGTTAAACAAGCCAGCTATTATTGAATTTTATTTTTGAATTCACATTTTAAAACTTTGTTTTGGTTTATGAATATTTTAAAATTCAGAACAGTCCACTTATTCATCAAATTCTTTTAGCATTTACTCAGCATCCTTCATGAACTCTGTGGAGGAAGGGGCAGTATTTTAGAGGGATAATTTAATGATGTAATGATATAGCATCTTCACCTGAGTAGGCAGTTTAGCAAAGTAATCTTTAAATCAGGATCATTCAAAATTTTCACCCCATAGAGCCTAAAATTTATGTTAAGTATTAATAATGAATGGTATATTGAAGGATTTCTGCTTGGATGACTCTAGCTTCAGTCAGGTGCTTCATAAAATAATTTCATGATTTTTAAATCTTAAAAAGCTCTAAATTATGTAAGTAATTATGTTCATATTCAGTAGTAAGAAATAATCAATCTAATCTTGCTACTACTGCTACTACTACTAATAATAATTGATAATACTTATAGAGTTCCTAGCCTACTAAGATAGGCATTTTTAGTCTTAGACACACACATACTCTTTTCCTCTCTCACATTCAAAATACATATATACCCACTTCCTTATATATAGGCATATGTACATACATCTACTTACATACATACTTTTTATAAGTAATTTTTAGTCCTTTTAAACTCTTCAAGGTAGATATTATATTACTTATTTTATAAATAAGAAAACAGATTTAGGAAGGTGATGTAATTTTCCCAAGGCCACACAGATAGTAAACGACAGATTAGGCCTTAAAACTTTATAATATGAAGCCCATGTGGAATCCCTTCCTAGTGAGGGTCCAGTTACATGTTGGGACCAGTGGTTGGGCAGTTAAGGCCCTACTACTTTATTAGTTCCTCTGTGCAAACTAAGAGGTAAAGCTGCCCTACCTCTCTAATATACAAACCTGTGAGCAGGTGAACTGCATATGATATTTAGACCACATTTTCAGCAACTTACAAACGCTGAGCACAGTTTCTCTCTTCAAAAGAGTTGATAGGGGGCCGGCCCGGTGGCGCACTGCTACAGTGCGCTGCTTGGGAGCATGGCGGCGCTCCCGCCGAGGGTTTGGATCCCACATACAGACCGGCTGCTCACTGGCTGAGCGAGGTGCAGGTGCAACACCCAGGGTTGCGATCCCGTAGCCGGTCCCGGTCCGGTACGGGCGCGACACTGAGGGTTGCGATCCATTGCCGGTCACGAAAAAAGACAAAAAAAAAGGAAAAAAAAAAGAAATAAGGCTTTAGACAAGTCCATCTTGCATAAAACATGAATAGTTTCCATTCTTCTTAGCTTATAGCAGGATGAAAAATTTTCAGATGTGGGTTGTATCAGAAAATTCAAAACCATGTAAAAGAGATTGGCTTTTGATTATGTATAACTGCCATAATGGGGCAAAGAAACTTGATTTGCAAGTAAGCAGATCCATGGGACTATTTAGAATACAGTCACTACTTTGAAATTAAGCATGGTAATTGACATTTTATCTAGGATGTAGTCTTTTAGTTCAATGATTTCTTCTTAGGATGTTTAATTTCTCTTATTCAATAAGGGTTAAACCATATTTATAAGCCTCCAGATGTATTCTGCCTTAAAAAGTATAGTATAACATATTCAAACTGTTAGATTACAGGCTTTTGTGCCTGTCCAAGTCTGCCAAGTACTGGTCCTTCTCAGGGAAAATGCAGATGTCCTAGTTAATGGCAGTTTTATGTATGATGTACTAATTCATCTTTTTTGTAGTTCTTCTGCTTCTCTTCTAATCACCTAATAGGGTAGAAGCTAGAAGCCTTAAATCTAAAGAAAATGTGCATAGACTTATTTATATTAATTGAACAGTTTTTGCTCTGAAAGCTTGTTTGTTAAATATCTTGTATCTAGGGCCGGCCCGTGGCTCACTTGGGAGAGTGTGGTGCTGATAACACCAAGGCTAAGGGTTCGGATCCCTATATAGGGACAGCTGGTTAGCTCACTTCAGAGAGCGTGGTGCTGACAACACCAAGTCAAGGGTTAAGATCCCCTTCCCGGTCATCTTTAAAAAAAATATTTATATATATATATCTTGTATCTAAACTTCAGAGACATTTAATAAAGCTCTCCAGTGAAATGGTTTTCTTAGTGTTATAAATTTAGGTTGTTAAGTAGTAGTAATAGTGCATATGGAGAGGCAACGTCTTCCCTGAATATATTTGTCTTGGTTAAAGTGCACAAGAATGTAGATTTTTTCTGATTGGGGAGAGGCACTTTATAATGAACTCATTCTCTTTTTGGCCCACATCTACTCCTTCTATATTTTTATGAATGATGATATCATCTGTTAAGTCATGAACCAGAGGAATTTGGGAATTCTTTTTCTATCTATGACCCATATCCATTGAGTCTTTAATTCATATTAGTTTTACCTTCTTGACATCTCCTAAATCCATCCCTTCTCTATTTCCACTAATATAGGCCTGCACTAATTTAGGTCTCTCCATTTTTCAAGTGGATTACTATGCCATAGAGCTATTGGCATTTGTGGATTTAAAATGGAAAGCTTCAGCTATTCTTAAGTGATGCTGAAAATTTATTGGGAGTAATGATGTGTAATATATCTATATTTTTAATTTAATTTTATCATTATACAATGTGGTTGATTCTTGTGGCCCATTACTGAAAACTCCCTTCCCCCTTCCTCTCCCCCTTCCCTCCCAACAACCTCATATCTGTTCGCTTGTCGTAGCAACTTCAAGGAATTGTGATTGTTGTGTCTTCTTCCCGTCCCCCCAAGTTTATTTGTATATTTATTTATTTATTTTTAGTTCCCACAAATAAGTGAGAACATGTTATATTTCTCTTTCCGTGCCTGACTCATTTCACTTAATATAATTTTCTCTAGGTCCATCCATGTTGTTGCAAATGGCAGTATTTCATTTTTTTTTTTTTTACAGCAGAGTGGTATTCCATTGTGTAGATATATCACAGTTTCCTTATCCACTCATCTGATGAGAGACATTTGGGCTGGTTCCAACTCTTGGCTATTGTAAATAGTGCTGCAATAAGCATTGGAGTACAGGTATACCTTCGACTTGATGATTTCCATTACTCTGGGTATATTCCCAGCAGTCGGATAGCTGGGTCATATGGTAGATCTATCTGCAATTGTTTGAGGAACCTCCATACCATTTTCCATAGAGGCTGCACCATTTTGCAGGCCTACCAACAGTGTATGAGAGTTTTTGTCTTTTTTCGTGTCCGGCAACGGATCACAACCCTCAGTGTCGTGCCCGTACCGGACCGGGACCGGCAACGGGATCGCAACCCTCGGTGCCGCGCCCGCACCTCGCTCAGCCAGTGAGCGGGAACCGGTCTGTATGTGAGATCCGAACCCTTGGCGGGAGCGCCGCCGTGCTCCCAAGCGGCGCATTGTAGCAGTGCGCCACCGGGCCGGCCCCCAACTCTTAGCTATTATAAATAGTACTGCAATGAACATTTGATTTGATGATTTCCATTCCTCTGGGTATATTCCCAACAGTGGGATAGCTGGGTCATCTGCATTTGTTTGAGGAACCTCCATACCATTTTCCATAGAGGCTGCACCATTTTGTAGTCCCACCAACAGTGTACGAGAGTTTCTTTTTCTCCGCAACCTCGCCAGCATTTATGATTCACAGTCTTTTGGATATTAGCCATCCTAACTGGGGTGAGATGGTATCTCAGTGTGGTTTTGATTTGTGTTTCCCAAATGCTGAGTGATGTTGAGCATTTTTTTTCATGTGTCTGGGCCATTTGTATATGTTCCTTTGAGAAATGCCTATTTAGCTCCTTTGCCCATTTTTTAATTGGGTTACTTGTTTTTTTGTTGTAAAGTTGTTTCAGTTCCTTGTATATTTTGGATATTAGTCCTTTGTCAGATGTATATTTTGCAAATATTTTCTCCCACTCTGTTAATTGTTTCTTTTGCTGTGCAGAAGCTCTTTAGTTTGATATAATCCCATTTGTTTATTTGGGGTCTTATTCATGAAGTCAGTGCTTTTGGGGTCTTATTCATGAAGTCAGTGCTTTTGGGGTCTTATTCATGAAGTCAGTGCTTTTGGGGTCTTATTCATGAAGTCAGTGCTTTTGGGGTCTTATTCATGAAGTCAGTGCTTTTGGGGTCTTATTCATGAAGTCAGTGCTTTTGGGGTCTTATTCATGAAGTCAGTGCTTTTGGGGTCTTATTCATGAAGTCAGTGCTTTTGGGGTCTTATTCATGAAGTCAGTGCTTTTGGGGTCTTATTCATGAAGTCAGTGCTTTTGGGGTCTTATTCATGAAGTCAGTGCTTTTGGGGTCTTATTCATGAAGTCAGTGCTTTTGGGGTCTTATTCATGAAGTCAGTGCTTTTGGGGTCTTATTCATGAAGTCAGTGCTTTTGGGGTCTTATTCATGAAGTCAGTGTCCAGACCTATTTCCTGAAGTGTCTCTCCTATGTTTTCTTTAAGAAGTTTTATTGTTTCAGGGTGTATATTTAATTCTTTAATCCATTTTGAGTTGACTTTAGTGTATGGTGAAA
>NW_007726126.1:543354-553274 GCF_000696425.1 Galeopterus variegatus | reverse complement strand
TGGGCATCCTTGTCTAGTTCCTGTTCTTAAAGGAAAAGCTTTCAGCTTTTCCCCATTCAGGATGATATTGGCAGTGGGTTTATCATATATGGCTTTAATTATGTTGAGATACTTTCTGACTATACCTAACTTGTAGAGAGCTTTTATCATGAAGAAGTGTTGAATTTTGTCAAGTGCTTTTTCAGCATCTATAGAGAGGATCATATGGTCCTTGTGTTTGATTTTATTGATATGGCATAACACATTTATTGATTTGCATATGTTGAACCAACCTTGCATCCCTGGGATGAATCCCACTTGATCATGGTATATAAATGTTGCATGTGTGTTGCTGTATTCTGTTAGCTAGTATTTTATTGAAGATTTTTGCATCTATATTCATCAAGAATACTGGCCTGTAGTTTTCTTTTTTTGTTGTATCTTTATCTGGTTTTAGTATCAGGGCAATGTTTGCTTCATAGAATAAGTTTGGGAGAATTGCCTCTGTTTCAGTCTTTTGCAATAGTTTGTAGAGAATTGGTGTCAATTCCTCTTTGAACGTTTGATAGAATTCTGCTGTGAATCCATTTGTTGGGAGCCTTCTGATAACAGCTTCAATCTCTTTTATTTTTATTGGTCTGTTCAGATTTTCTACATCATCTTGGCTCAGTTTTGGTAGTTTGTGTGTGTCCAGAAATTTATCCATTTCCTCGAGATTTTCAAATTTATTGACATATAGTTGTTTATCGTAGTCACTAATGATTTATTGTATTTCTGAGGTATCAGTTGTAATATCACCTTTTTTCATTTCTAATTTTTGTTATTTGGGTCTTCTCCCTTCTTTTTTTAGTTAGCTGTGCTAATAGTTTGTCAATTTTATTTATCTTCTAAAAAACCCAACTTTTTGATTCATCGATGTTTTTTATTATTTTTGGGGTTTCAATTTCATTACGTTGTGCTCTGATCTTAATGATTTCTTTCCATCTGCTAACTTTGGGTTTGGATTGTTCCTGTTTTCCCAGTTCTTTAAGGTGAAGTATTAGGTTGTTTACTTGCCATCTTTCCGTTCTTCCGAAGTAAGCATTTAATGCAATAAATTTCCCCCTTAGTACTGCTATTGCAGTATCCCACAGGTTTTGGTATGATGTATCATTGTTTTCATTAGTTTCAATAAATTTTTTGATTTTCTGTTTGATTTCTTCTTGGACCCATATGTCATTAAGTAGAATGTTGTTTAATTTCCATGTGTTTGTATGGTTTCCGGAATTTTGTTTGTTATTGATTTCTAAATTTAATCTTTTGTGATCTGAAAAAATACATGGGATAATTCCAATTTTTTTAAATTTGTTGAGACTTGATTTGTTACCTAACATGTGATCTATCCTGGAGAATGATCCATGTGATGATGAGAAGAATGAATATTCTGAGGTTGTTGGATGGAATGTTCTGTATATTTCTGCCAAGTCCAATTGGTCTAGAGTGTTGTTTAGATACTGTGTTTTTCTGCTGATCCTTTGCCTAGATGATCTGTCCAATATTGATAGTGGGGTGTTCAGGTCCCCTGCTATTATGGTATTAGTGTCTATTTCCTTCTTTAGGTCTAATAGAGTTTGTTTTATAAATCTGACTGGTCCAACATTGAGTGCGTACGTATTTATGATTGTTATGTCTTCTTGATGGATGAATCTTTTTATCATTATGTAGTGGCCTTCATTATTTCTTTTTATGGTTTTTAGTTTAAAGTCTATTGTTTTAGTCCATTTTGTGTTGCTATAACAGAAATAGCTTAGACTGGGTAACTTACAAGGAAAAGAGGTTTATTTGGCTTACGATTCTGAGACAGTTGCATCTGGCACGGGCCTCAGGCTGCTTCTACTCATGGTGGAAAGTGGTAGGGAGCTGGCCAGTACAAGCAGATCACATGACGAGAGGAAGCAAGAGAGAGAGAGAAGGTGCCAGGGTCTACTAATCGAGCGAGATGTCACTCACCAATCCTCCTCCCCCAGAGAGAGCATTAATCCATTCATGAGGGATCCGCCCTCAGGACTCAACTCAATCAGTTTCCAACACTGCCACATTGGAGATCGAATTTCCACATGAGTTTTGGAGGGGACAGCACATCCAAACTCCATCATCTATTTTATCAGATGTAAGAATAGCTACTCCAGCTCGTTTTTCATTTCTGTTTGCATGGTAAATCTTTTTCCATCCTTTCACTCTTAGTCTATATGTGTCTTTATAGGTGAGATGAGTCTCTTGAAGGCAGCATATAGTTGGGTCCTCCTTTTCAATCCAGTCAGTCAGTCAGTCTGTGTCTTTTGAGTGGGGAGTTTAATCCTTTTAAATTAAGAGTTGTTATTGAAAAGTGTTGTTTTACTCCTAGCGTTTTATTGATTTTTGTTTGGATGTCTTAAGTGTTTTTTGTTCCTTTCTTTCTGATTTACTGTTTGTCTTCTGTATTTGTTGGTTTCTTGGGTTGTAGATAAACTTTTTTTTCCTCTTCATTGTTAGCATTTTTATTTTACTAGTGCATTTTGATTTTTCTTGAGTTTTTCTGGCAGTGGTGGTTATTTTTCAGGTACCAAACCCCAGTACTCCCTTGAGAATTTCTTGTACGGGTGGTCGTGTGGTAGTGAACTCCCGCAGTTTTTGTTTGTCTGAGAAATATACTATTTGCTCTTCATTTTGGAAGGATAGCCTTGTAGGGTAAAGTACTCTTGGCTGGCAATCTCTGTCTTTTAGTATATTGAATATATCATCTCATTCCTTTCCGGCTTTTAGGGTTTGTGATGAAAAGTCTGATGTTCGTCTGATTGGGACTCCCTTATAGGTGACTTGACACTTCTCTCTTGCACCTTTCAAGATTCTCTCTTTGTCTTTGAGTTTTGCCAATTTGACATCATGTCCTGGAGAAGACCTTTTTGGGTTGAATACATTTGGGGGTCTTTGAGCTTCCTGAATCTGAAGATCTGTGTCTTTTCCTATACCAGGGGAGTTTTCTGCCACTATTTTGTTGAATATGTTTTCAATGTGATCTCCTTTTTCCTCCCCTTCTGGAAAACCCATGACTTGGATATTTGAGTGCTTAAGGTTATCTGATATCTCTCTTAGATTTTCCTTAATGTTTTTAATTCTTTTTTCTTTCTTTTTTTTCTTTTTTTTTTGTCTGCCTGTGTTATTTCAAACAGCCCATCTTCAAGGTCAGAAGTTCTCTCTTCTGCTTCTGCAAGCCTGCTGGTTAAACTCTCTGTTGTGTTTTTTATTTCTTTGAATGAATTCTTCAGCTCAATGAATTCAAGCTCTGCTACATTCTTTTTCAGGGCATTGATTTCCTTATACATTTCTTCTTTCAGGTCCTGTATACTTTTGCTTGTTTCATCGTGTTGTCTAGCTGAGTTTTCTTTTATCTCATTTAGTTTCCTCAGGATTATCACTAGAAATTCCTTGTCAGACATGTCAAGGGCTTCTTGTTCTATAGGATCTAGAGCTTGAGAGTTATTACTTTTTGGTGGTGTACTTTCTTGACTTTTCATATTTCTGGTATCTTTCCTTTGATGTTTAGTCATTGTGGCAAGAGATTTCACAGTCCACTGGTTCGACACTATTGTGTGGCAAGGATCCTGCTGGGACTGCCCATTTGGCACGGCTGCCTCAGTGCCTGTGGGTGGAAGATTTGGGCTTCTCTGACCAGCGCCTACTCACCCAGGGTGGGGTGGGTGCAGCGGCCGTGAGGCCTACCTGCTTGGTCACACTGGTGCCTTGGGGTGTGTGATCTCCGCGGGTCGAGGGCCTGGGGGTGGGGGTGGGGGATGCCTCTCTGGTCGGCATGCACTCACCTGGGCTGGGCATGGGGTCCGGCGGTGGTGGGGCCTACCTGCTCAGTCGCACTGGTGCCTCGGGGCACGTGGTCGCTGTGGGTCTCGGGCTTCTCCAGTCGGCGTGCACTCGCCTGGGCTGTGAATGGGGTCTGGTGGCGGTGAGGCCTACCTGCTCCGATGTGTAACATTTTGTGGCCTAAGTTTGAATAGTACGCCCTCTGTGCTGCTGTGTTGGGAGAGAGCTCGGCTGGAGGCATTGGAGGAGGGCAGTAGGAACTAGGAATGGAGTAACTTACTGTAAAGTCATTAAAACTTTCATTCTTTGTGGAAGAAACAATATCCCTTAAATACCCAACTGCCAGTGCTGGTGGTAAAACTGAAGAGAAAGTTAGGAGATCATAAATTATAGTTCTTATTCATAAAATCGATATTTGCATTAAAAATGTATGTTAGATTTGTCAGTGGCTCATATCTATGTAACAAACAAGTGTACCACCTAGAGATAAGAAAAAATGGTTTTGTAATTATTTCGGTCAAAATAATATAACAATATTCACCTAGAGTTATAGGAAAGGTTTCAACTTGGGTAAAGAACATGTAATTTTCTGTAGAAAATGTGATTGGAGAAAAGATCCAAGTTTGTATAAGCATTTCCATGTTTATTAAGTTGAGAATTAGAGAAGGTCTAAGATATATTCCTTAAGAATATCTAGACCCTGCTGTAGTAGCCTCCTACACTGGTCTCTTTGCTTTTATTTTGATTTCTTCTGGTCCATTAGCCACTCTTCTGCAAGATGATCTTTATGAGGTATGAATCTGACTATATTCCCCTTTACTTGAAACAAGCAAGTTACCTAATCTCTCAACCTCAATTTCTCATCTGAAAAAATGGGAATAATAAAGATGTTCTTCATGGAATTATTTGGAGGAATGAATTTTTAAAATAAAAGTAAAATACTTTGCACATTATTGAGCTCATTAAGTGTTTAGTAGAGATTATCTAATCATTATTAATAAGGCGACCCCTCTACCATGGCAAATAAGCCCTACCTATCTTTCCTGTCTCATTTTCTGCACCTGCATCCTGTATTCCATTCATAAAACCATTCAATGTTTCCCACATGGCATTTTCTCTTCATGCATTTGCACTGTGATTTCCAATTCCCCAAATATACCTCTTCCTGCCTTTACCCCATCCTGCTTGTTCTCTTAGTTCCCATAGCATACTTGTAAATGTATATATAGCATTTCATACCATAGTGCAGTTATCTCTTTGCTTGTCAATTTCCCTCACTAATCTATGAGATCATTAAGTATAAAGGTTATATCTTTTTATTTTTGTATTTCTGTTTCTGGTAATTGTAGGCTTATAATTGAATGGTTGCTAAATAAATATTTGTTTTATTGAATGAGTGAATGAATGAACAAATAAATGGGAAGAGTGGAATGAAAAGGAATGGAGAGGCTGTACAAAGCAGTGGTAAAGACAAAGGATTCTGGAGCCCGGGTTTATATCCCATCTGTGGAATTTACTCTTTGTGACCTTGAGTGAGTTACTTGATCTTTTTGTGCCTTTTCCCCATATTTCAAATGGGAGTAACAATAGTATTTACCTCATAGGGTTGTAGTGAGGATTAAATGAGGTAATATACTTATAAAACTAATAGAACAGTACATGGTACATAGTAAGCTCTATTTAGTTGTTTGCTGCTGTTTCTGCTAGTATTTTCATTATTTTCCTGATGATTCAGAACCCTTAGGCATCTTTATTATCAAGAATAGTATTATCTTTTTGCATTTAAGTTGGCTGCAAACTTTGAATTTTAAGATAATGTTCAAATCATAGAAGTTGTTTAATATGCCCTGGATTCTTTCTTTTTACAGGGTTCTATGGAGCAAGTCAGTTCTCATTTCTTGGAGCAGACCCTTGACAAGAAGCTTATGTCAGATCTGAGGGTAACTTGATTTTTTTGTTGTTTAAAGTGGGTTTCTGTAACTAACATCAGCGTAGCTATGTGCTGAGTGTGTTGATTTCATTTAGCAGCCCATGCATTTGTTAAGTTAATGTACAGTGACTAGATTACATTTTAATTAAAAATCCTAGTAACTTGGACCAAATTACAAGCTACTTCATTAAATTTTGTATTATTTTAGTGAAATAGTTTGCAAAGGTTGTGTTTTACAAAGAAGAGGTAAGGTTAACTTTCTATTTATTAGAAACTACAAAGGTCTGGTCTTATTTTGTGATATGGTATGACATCTTAGGACTACTTTTCAATAGCAGTTCCCATTGGAAGAGTGAGTAAATTCTTTCTCTGAATAGAAGCAATATGTCTCTTATGGAATGCTCTTAAGCTTTGACTGAAATGGTTCTATAAAGCGGTTGGCAGGACCAAATATGAGTCTGAGAAAATGATACAGACATTCATTGTCTATACCCTAATTTTTTAACTGTAAAAGTGATAATAAAGAGCTATAGGCTTTTTAAAATGTAGTATATATACACAACGGAATATTACTCAGCTATAAAAAGGAATGCAATATTGTCATTCGCAGCAACATGGATGAACTTAGAGAAAATCATATTAAGTGAGATAGGCCAGGCACAGAAAGAGAAATACCATGTGTTCTCACTCATAAGTGGGAGCTAAAATTATAAACATATAAATAAAAGAAAGAAAGATACAACATTCCCAATAATACACTGAACTTTCAAAAGGACAACTGGGGTTATTAGAAGTAGGAAGGGAGAGGGGAGGGAGGAATGGTAAAGGGCCATGAAATAGCAATGATATTGTATATTATTGAATATAATATATATATATTTTTAAATGACCAGTAAGGGGATCTTAACCCTTGGCTTGGTTTTGTCAGCACCACACTCTCCCAAGTGAGCTAACCAATCATCCCTATATAGGGATCTGAACCTGTGGCCTTGGTGTTATCAGCACCACACTCTCCCAAGTGAGCTAACCAATCATCCCTATATAGGGATCTGAACCTGTGGCCTTGGTGTTATCAGCACCACACTCTCCCAAGTGAGCAATGGCCCGGCCCTGAATATAATATTCTGAAGTGAGCATTACATATTGCATGTGGGTGTTGATGTTCAACTCTGTACCCCACAGATATGTACAATCAATTTTGTTACAATTAAAAAAAAAAGTTATAGACTTTTTGATAAATAGAGGGAAACAGGAGATAATTTACCCATGTTCTCACTACCCTAACCCACGGACTTTGGTCATTTTGGTATATTTCTCACACTATAGGTATTTTTCTTTTGTATGTTTTAAACATTGAATCATTGTATACAGATAATTTTGTAGTCTACTTTTTACATTTACCACTATATCATGCACTTTTTTTTTCCATATTGTCAACTTCGTACTTAGCATTTTATGGATTGCATAATATTCTGTTAAGTAGACATGCCATCACTTTTTAGTCCTTTCAGTATACTGGACAGTTAGATTCTCCTGACTTTTCCACTGTTATAAATCACATAAAGAGTATCATCTTCATGCATATTAGCTCTTTTCTTTTATTGAGTTATTCCATAATATAAATTCTTAACAACGGTAATGAAGTTGACATCTGTGCTTCATGAAACATTGCCATATGGCTTTCCTGAAGGGCATTGCCTTGATTTGAGGTCAGTGTTTGATTTTAAGTATTCTTTGTGTGTAGTATGATGGAAATGTAAAGAAGGAAATGCTCATGGTGAATGGGGAGGGATGGGTAATGCAAGGCTTTCCAAGAAATATCGCAAGGTACAAGCTTTAATGTTGGGTCTAACACACATCCTTGCACACTCAGGTGCTATATCTCATCCGTGTCTCTAAGATGGTTAGCCATGAGGTTATGGACTCACACCAAGAAGGTTCATAAAAGGCTGATGTGTAGAGCGGAGTGCCAGTTCATTTATTTATGATGAGAACCATAGCTGTCAAGTGGACTGGATATTTACTTTCTCTGACCAGTACATTCCCCTTAATCAATTTGTGTGGAAATTGAACTTACTAGATTAATTTGCTGAACACAGTGTTGCTCAAGTAGAGCACAGTTTTGCCAAATAAAGACTTAATTCTACTGGAACTGAAAAAAATAGTTTTCTAGCATCAGTTTTTATTTACCCAAGGTGGTTTTTGGAAGGGCGCTGCCATTATTTGCCTCTCTGGCTCTTCCTTTCCTATGTTGTTGCCATGGCAAACATAACTACCGATCTGATCAATGCTTTCTTTAGTCATCTTCATCTTCTTTATAAGGTTACTGCCTGCTGTTATAGACTTGTGAGCCTTTAGTCTCACTTTGATTTGCTGAGAAATTTTTTAAAAGTATAACCCTTAGAGAACAATTTTATGCCTTACCTTCTCATGTTCTTGGTGTGTATCTTAGTGTTGCCTCATAAACCTCCTGCAAGTAGTAATTGTTGTTGTCCTCTACAGAGGAAACGTACTGCACATGAGCGTGCCAAGGAACTTTACAGTTCAGGGGAGTTTTCCAGTGGCAGAAAGTGGGGAGATGATGCTCCCAAGGAAGAAGTAGATACGGGAGCTGTGAACTTGATTGAGTCGGGAGCTTGTGGAGCTTTTGTTCATGGGTTAGAAGATGAGATGTATGGTAAGTATGACTGCATAATAATAATAGTACCCATTTAATGAGTGACTCCTGTGTGTCAGGTATTATACTGAGTGATATACAAGGGTACTTCAGAAATTCCGTGAAAACATAAAATTAAAAGATAATGCGAGTCTTTGTGCTATGGATTGAGTTGCATCCCCCAAAGTGTCATGTATTAGAAACTTAATCCCCACTCTGACAGTGATAAGAAGGTGGGAAATCCTATTGTGGTAATTGAAAGATGGGGCCTTTAAAAGGTGATTAGATTGTGAGGACTGTTCTCTTGTGAATGGATTCATCTATTCATGTGGTAATGGATGGTGGTCCCAATGGCTTAATATGAAGAGTGAGTGAGCAGGTTAGCTCTCTTTTGCTTAAGCCATTTGCCATGTGACACCCTGTATTGTTGTGAAAAGTCACTACCCACTAGCAAGGCCCTCAACATATATGTTCCCTGGACTTGGATCTTCCCAGCCTCCGAAATTGTAAGAAATAAAATTTATTTCTTTATAAATTACTCAGTTTCAGATATTTTGTCATAAGCAAGAGAAATGGACTGATACACTTTCCATGAATTTTTTGAAGTATCCTTGTACATACATTATCTCATTTAGTCCTCACAGTCACTCTGTGAGGCAGCTACTATGATTTTTATTTTACAAAAAGAAGAGCCTAAGGCCCAGGTAGTTTGATACAGTGGTTAAGAGTATGGGCTTTAGGTTCAGTCAATCTAGATTCAAATTCCAGCATTTCCATGAAATGGGGATAATAGTGTCTTTCTGAGTTGTAAGAATTAAATGAGATTATATATATACATAAAGCGCTAGGCATAATACATGACCTATTTATAATAAGCACTTAATAATGGGTAGTAAAAATTGATTTTAATAACAGTAAATTATTAGTCACTCAGCTAGTAAGAGACAGAAGCAGGTTTTAAACCTAAGTACGTCTCACCACAAAGCCTTTATATGACTGATAAAAGTTTTCACCTTCATTATTGGAAGATATTTTTGTGGGAATAGAATTCTGGATTAATATATATATATATTTTTCCTCACAGTCTTTCAAAGATGTTGCTTCATAGGTTCCTGGTTTACATTGTTTCTGTCGAGAAGTCTGCTGTTATTTTTATCTTTATTCCTCTGTACATAATGTATCTTTTTTTCCCTAATCTGCTTTTAAAATTTCCCTTTATCACTGGTTTTAAGCAATTTAATTATGATATGCCTTGGTATAGTTTTCTTTATGTTTCTTGTGCTTGAAGTGTGTTGAGCTGCTTGGATCAAATAGTTTATAGTTTTCATCACATTTGGAAAATTTTTGGCTGTTATTTCTTTAGATATTTTTGTGGCCCCATGGCCCTTTGGGGACTCCAGTTACACATACATTAGGGTACTGAAGTTATCCTGCAGTTCACTGATACTCTACTTTTTTTTTTTTTTTTTTTTTCATTTTTTTTCTCTTTGTGTTTCTTTTGAGTAGTATTTGTTGCTTTGT
>NW_007726126.1:488210-543316 GCF_000696425.1 Galeopterus variegatus | reverse complement strand
CCTCTGTACATAATGTATCTTTTTTTCCCTAATCTGCTTTTAAAATTTCCCTTTATCACTGGTTTTAAGCAATTTAATTATGATATGCCTTGGTATAGTTTTCTTTATGTTTCTTGTGCTTGAAGTGTGTTGAGCTGCTTGGATCAAATAGTTTATAGTTTTCATCACATTTGGAAAATTTTTGGCTGTTATTTCTTTAGATATTTTTGTGGCCCCATGGCCCTTTGGGGACTCCAGTTACACATACATTAGGGTACTGAAGTTATCCTGCAGTTCACTGATACTCTACTTTTTTTTTTTTTTTTTTTTCCATTTTTTTTCTCTTTGTGTTTCTTTTGGGTAGTATTTGTTGCTTTGTCTTTGAGTTCACTAATCTTTTCTTCTGCAATGTCTAATTTGACTTTAATCTCTTGATCCAGTGCATTTTTCATCTCAGTGTAGTTTTTATCCCTAGAAGTTTGATTAGGATTTGGGTCATTTTTAGTATCTTCCATGTCTCTACTTAACATGTTTATCCTCTTGCCGTGTCAACAGATGATATATTTGTAATAATTGCCCTAATGTTCTTGTCTACTAGGTCTGTTATTTGTGTGATTTCTGGGTTGGTTTTGATTGATAGGTTTTTCTCCTCATTATGGATTATCTTACCCTGTTTCTTTGTGTGCTTGTTAATTTTTTTTTTTTTTGACAGCTGGCCAGTAAGGGGATCTGGACCCTTGACCTTGGTGTTGTCAGCACCATGGCTTCAACCATGTGAGCTAACTGGCCAGTGTCTGGTAATTTTTAACTGGATGCCAGACATTGTGAATTTCACTTTATTCGGGACCAAACATTGTTTTATTCCTTTAAATATTCTGGGTCTTTGTTCTGGGATGCATTTATTCAGGTCTTATTTTGAAGCTTTGTAAGGTGGGACCAGAGCAGCATTTAATCTAGGGCTTACTTTTCTCCACTGCTGAAGGAAAATTCTTCTGGATAAACTATTATATGCCTGTATGAGATCTGGAGATTGTTCCCTCTAATCCTTTTGGGTGGTTCTTTTCCATGCCTCAGATAACTTCCTCACAGATTAGAACTCAGCTGAAAACTTAAGGGGGACCCTCTGCAGATCTCCCAAACTCACTCTCTCTCTCTATGCAGCTCTCTCCTTCCTGGTACTTCGCCCTGTCAACTCTAGCCACATTGGCCTCCCCAGACTCCCAGCTCTGTCTTCTCAAATCAGGGAGATCTGAGACCTGGAAACTTTCTCAACATTAAACTGCTGTAATCACACAGCTCATTTCATTTATTTCCCATTCATCAGAAATCACTGTCCTTCATTGCCTGATGTCCAGTGTCTGGAATACTGTTGTTACATACATTTTGTCTCTTTTATCCTGGAAGGATAAAATTTGTCCTCCTTACTTCATCTTGGCTGTTAATAGAAGTCCTGCAAAGCCCTTGTGATTTCCATAATGTGATGCTATCTATCTCTCATAAATCTCAGAATGTCAGTACTTTGAGATGATTAATTCCAACCCCCTCATTTTCAGTGAGGGTAACAGACCTGGAGCAGTAATGCTGATTGTCCGAATTTTAATGTATGTTTATATTAGAGACAGGATTAGAACCCAGCTCTTAAAAATGCCTATAAAAAAATTGCCTCAGAGTAGAACTACTTCTTAGAAGGAGAAGAATAGTATTTTTGTTTTTTGTTTTGTTTTGGAGGCTTGCCAGTACAGGGATCTAACCCTGGACCTTGGTGTTATCAACACCGTACTCTAGCCAGCTGAGCTAACTGGCCAGCTCAAGAGTATTATTTTTGAAGGACAGTTTTTTTATTAGTATATGTAAGAATTGGGTTTCTCTATTCAATTTGCTAAGACATTCCCTATAGATGTATCTCATTTAGTTTCAGATGGGAATTAGTTAAAGCCACTTCAGCTTTTTTATTTTTTATGAATTTGAAACATGAATTACTATTTAAATAGTATTAGATAGTAAGGAAGTCCAGTTATTAAAACCCGTTTTACCCTAAGATGAGTAACTGAAGCCTATTTTGTTTTGTTTCTACTAGCATATTTGCTTGGTTTAGTTTCTGCAATTGGATTTCATCACTATTAATGTTTATATGGTTTATTTTTACAGTTTTCAGTTTGTCACTAAGATTTAATTAAAGTAACTTAAGTTTGGAAAATGAGTAGACCATAACCAGGTAGCAGGTATGGCAGCTTTCTAATTATATCATATTTATCAAATTCCAGGTAAATTAGGGTTTTAGGGGCCCATTTCTGAGAATGAAATGGAGCCTTATTTCGTTGTCTGTAGACTAACGTAGTATCTCACATTCTTTTAGTCTTTTAATTCTTCCATGTTCTCCCTTCCTTTTGGGACTTTGTACATGCAGTTCCTCTGCTTAGAAAGATCTTTTCTTTCTTTTTGACCTACCAGCACCTTCAGGTATTGTTTTAGGGGTCACTTGTTCCAGAAAGTTGCTTCTGATCTGGTTGTCTGGGCCATGTGCCTCTTCTATTTTCTTGTACTCCCTGTGCTTTTCTGCTGTAACATTCATCACTCTGTAATGCTGTTAACTCTTCTTATTTGTAAGTGCTGGGAGACAGTCTTGTTTTTGTTCATCTTTGTATCTTCAGTACTAAGCACAGAGCTAGTATGTAGCTAAGCCAGGATCTGATGACACATGTTCAAATGCCAATTGTCTAATCTTTTTTTCCCCTAGTGTAGCAGATTCCTTTTCTCTGCCCTGGACCCTTAAGGAGTCTGTTACAGATTTTCAACATTACAAAAAGTCCAGTAGAAAATGTTAATTTGCTTGCCTATATAACCTCTCTGTACAGACAGAGCACAACACTAAGTTTCTTTCCTTCCACTTGGAATTGTACCAGTTCAGGTCATACCGATTATCTCATGCTGATCAGAAGTTCCTATGTGGTTCCCTTGATGAGCTTGCAAAGGTTACACATGAGTCAGTGTGGCATAATGGATAAAACCCTAGGAAGAAGAGCCAGCAGTTAATGTGTTTGGGTTCATCTCTGGCTTGCTTTCTAATTATTAGCAATTTCATGTTTAAATCATATTATTGTGAAGTAGAGAAAATCCTTTCCTTCTGATGAAAAGGAGGAATTCATAACTACCAAGAAAAATCTGAATCATCTTCCTTTAAATGTAGTAAGTCTACTTTTAATGTGGCTATAAAACCATCCTTACACAAAGAGCAAATTATGTTTGTGAGATTTAACCACAACTTTAAGTTTAGTGGGGGGTTTTTTTGGTTTTGTTTTGTGTTTTTTGAAACTGTACATTTTGTTGCAGAACCATTTGGGAACCACTGGAACAAAACAACCATATATGGAAGTCTTGTGAGCATTGTCTATATGTTACTCAGTTCTCATCTGTGTATCCTAGCACTTAGTGCAAGGCCTGGCATATAGTATGTGTTCAGGAAACATTTATTAGTGAATGAATGAAGGACTGCCTGAGTTCAGTGGCTTTACTCTTACATGTTTAGAGCTTGCAAATAGGTAGAAGACATGCCTTTGTTTTCAGAGTGCTTACAAAACCCATACTTGTGCCCTAGCTAATATTTATTGAACGTTCAACATATACCAGGTAGTGTGCTATGTGCTTTACCCCTGCATAATCTCATTTACTCCTAACAACTCTATAAGGAAATAGATATTATTTCATTTAACAGTGAGAAAATTGAGCTGCCAGGAAGTTACTTATTTAAGATCATACTTCAAGTTAGTGGAGGGATCACTCTCCACAATTTGCTCTAAAACCTCTGTCATTCCAAAACATGTGTCTTTAACCACTGTCTACCTGATACTAGCCTAGAATCAACAGACCTGAATACTAATCTTATTTCTGCCCTCATTCACTTTGAGGCAAGTTAATTCAATTTGCTGAATCTTTTTAAAATGAGAATTGTGATATCTAGCTTATTAAAATAAGCTACTTATTTTATATTAAAATAAGCTACTTAATAGTCATAATATTGTTTAATAACTGACTTTTTAAAAAGAAATTTATTGTGGTTGGAATACTGAGATAACTAAAAAACTTAGTTTTCCAGAGATTCAGTTGATGGAAACAGACATGTGACTCGATCACATGTAGGTGGGGTCAGATTTAAACTGTAGTCCTTTTGGGGCCGGCCTGGTGGCGCACTGGATAGTGTGCCGCTTGGGAAGCGCGGCGGCGCTCCCGCCCGAGGGTTCGGATCCCACATACAGACCGGTTCCCGCTCACTGGCTGAGCGAGGCGCGGGAGCAACGCCGAGGTTTGCAATCCCGTTGCCGGTCCCCGGTCCGGTACGGGGGCAACACTGAGGGTTGCGATCCGTTGCCGGACACGGAAAAAAGACAAAAGACAAAAAACAAACAAACAAAAAAAAAAAAACAAAAAAAAACTGTAGTCCTTTTGACACCAAAGTTTATATTTATCATGAAGGTGGTAGCTGAATCTGTGGGCATGGAGGAGATCTCCGAGGGAGAGTTTGTAGAGGCAGAGGAGTAGAGAGTGAAAGACAACCTGAATGAGAAGGAATCCTGCTTGAATTTTTGCCATGGCTCTTAACTTGATGTGCAGTTTTATTTGTCCCGTTTTCTCTAGAGGTCCGCATTGCTGCAGTGGAAGCTCTCTGCATGCTGGCCCAATCTTCACCCTCTTTTGCTGAGAAGTGCCTTGATTTCCTGGTTGACATGTTTAATGATGAAATTGAAGAAGTACGTCTGCAGTCCATACATACCATGAGAAAAATTTCTAACAATATTACCCTCCGAGAAGATCAGCTTGACACTGTCCTGGCTGTGTTAGAGGTAAGCATTTCCAGATGGTATTCATTTCTTCATCAAATACCTACTGAGTGCTGCCCCCCACCCCCCACTTTAAAAAAAAAAGCAAACAGGTATTTTGCTGGGTATTGGTGAGACTACAGTATATCAAGCTGCACAATTCTGCCTTGTCAACACACCTCTCCCCCAGGATGGAGGAAACTGACTGTTAAACAGGAAATTTGAATAAGATTGTTATTTCTATGATCTGGAAAAGACCAGATGCCCTGGGAATATAGAGTACCTAACCTGAATTGGCTGAAGGGAGGTTGGGGCAATGGGGAAGAAAAAAGGAATGCTCCAGTGGACACTTGAAGGAGGAGAGGGACTTAATGAGGCATTTTTTTGTTAAGGAGAGAGTGGCACTTGTGAAGGGGTACCTGAGGGTAAAAGGATACCAAGCAGAGGAAGCAATGTCTAAAGATCCAGAATAAGAGAGAATATGATGTTTTCAAGGACTTAAAAGGAGTTCATTATAATGGTAGCATAAAGAGTTGGGGGGAGGGGAGGGAAATGGCTGTAGGTAAGGCAGGGTCTAAATAATGAAGACCTCTTTTCAGCCTTTGATTTGATTTCCTTCTTCTAGTAAATCATAGGCTGTTACAGCAGGAACGGATCTTAGGGACTGACTTATTCAACCCTGGAGTTTTATAGAGAAAAAGGTAATTTGTTTGAGGTCACACAGATCATAAGTGGCTGGTGCTGGGATATAAACACAGATTTGCTTCCCAGGCTACATAATTCTATGTGGTTCTTGGATTAATTTTTCTGAAGTGTCTGGATTTTATTTGTGAGTACTGAAGGTTTTCAAAATATGCATAAATGAGATTTGGCTTCTGGTTTCCTCTTTTATTTTGTGGTTTTTCAGATGTGAAAGAGATAACAATTTGATGCTTAGTTATTAGCACACTTGTTACAGATTTCTGTTACATATTTTAGAAAAGCAGATTGGGTACTTTGGTTTTGAGGGTCCCTATCGTTCTCTCAGTTGTGTAGCACTTCTATTAAGATTTTTTTCTGAATTATAAATCTTTATTTTTAATCTCTCATGTATTTTTTCCTATAGAGTTCAGTTTACATTCCATGGATTGTTCTCCATGGGTGGTCTCTATAAACTAGCCACTCCTTTCTTTTTTAGCTTTCTTTCCCACCATTCGTCACCTCGTGTGTTCCTTACACATCATGTTTTTCCTCACCATTTTGCCTTTCCTGTACTTTTTCCTCCCTGCGTACAAAATTGTCACTTTTCACTGAGTAGACTTGTATTTATTCCCACAGTCCACATTAGGCAACATATCCAGGAAGCCTTGCCTAACTACTACTAGCCCCACCCCTGGGAGGGCTAAATGCCACTCCTCTGTATTCCCATAACACCCTGTGTATAGTACTCTAGCATTTTTCAGTAATTTTCTATTCCACAATACTATGAGCTTCTCTGGGGGGCAAGGACCTGGATTTTTTTTCATTTTTTATTCCAAGTATCTTGCATTGTCTGGCACAATTAGGTGTCCAGTAAATGTTTGCTGACTAGCTGAGCTATGTTTTTTTTTTTTTTTTTTTTTTTTAAGATGACCGGTAAGGGGATCTTAACCCTTGACTTGGTGTTGTCAGCACCATGCTCTCCCAAGTGAGCTAACCAGCCATCCCTATATAGGGATCTGAACCCGTGGCCCTGGTGTTATCAGCACTATACTCTCCCAAGTGAGCCATGGGCCAGCCTGAGCTATGTTTTTTTTAGTTGACAGTTAATAATTATATATGTTTATGGAGTACAGTATGAGGTTTGGATACATGTTTACAATGTGGAGTGATTAAATCAGGCTAATTAACAAATGCATCATCTCATATACTTTTCTTTTTTATGGTAAAAACATTTAAAATCTACTCTTTTAGCAGCCATGTTATGTGTCCATGTATACAATTATTCACAGAGCCACGGGTATGCTTATTTGTGAGTATATCTGTATAACTCACAAAGAATTTGTATAGGTATAAACTTCTTGACTTGGAATTCTGTTCAAGAGTTTAGACTTATATAAATTCATTGTCTCTCTCTTTTTAAAAAATTCCATCTAGTTAATTAATTCGTTTTATTTATTTATTCATTTTTGGTGGCTGGCTGGTAGGAGATCTGTACCCTTAACCCTGGTGTTATAACACTGTGCTCTAACCAACTGAGCCAACTGGACAGCCCTAAACTATTTTTTTGCCCTGCTAGTTACTACTCCCTTACGTTTACTGTGTCACTGTACTTTGTTGCTTTGACCCTCCAAGCTGGAATTTGCCTTTTTTTTTAAAAAAAAAAAACTGTGCTGAGATATTACCCTGCCTAGAGAAATTCATTTATGGTAAGTACTGTCTTTGTACTGGAAATATAGTGGTGTCAAAAACAGGCAGGGTCCCTGTTCTCATGCAACTTACATTCTAAAGAGAGGTAGAGTAAACAAACAAAAGTGATTTCAGATAGTGATAAATCTTATGCAAAAGATAAACAGCATGAGGAGTGGAGAATTTTACTATAAGTGGTTAGTAAAGCCTTTCTGGGGAGAATATGTTTGAGCTGAGTCTTAAATGACAAAAAGAAGCCAGCTCTGTGAAGACTGAGAGAAGGAAGTTCAGGTAGAGACAACAGCTAGTAATAGAAAGGCTGTAAGGCACAAATGAGCTTTGGTGTGTTTGCAGAACAGAGAGTAAGAAGGCCAGTACTACAGATGGAACGTAGAAGGTAGAAATGTGGTATGAGATGAAGTCTGAGAGGGGTATAGTGGACAGGTGGAGAGCCTTGTAGGCTATTGTGTGATGTCTCGATTTTATTGTAAGCATTATGGGAAACCAACCATTGGAGGATTTTATTAAGACGAGTGACATGTCGATTTTGCCTCTTTTTAACATTTCTCATTCTTGAAGTCTTGTTGAAATTCATATTGGATAGATTGGCTTTTTCCTTCATTCCTTCATTTAATATGTAGTTTTTGAGTACCAGGCCCATGTCTCTCTTATTTTAGCTTTCACATTTTACTGATGACAGGTTTTGTGTATTTCTCTTATCTCCCTGATGAGATTATTAGCTCCTTAATAAGGAGAGTGACCCTGTACTATATTCCTTTTGGGGTTTAATGTGGTGACTTATGCATAGTGAATGCTTAATAAACATTTCCTAAAATGAATTTGCACAACTGGGAATTATACAGTTCTTAAACACAAATCAAAATCGTTTTCATATTACTTTGAAAATTCTTTTTCCAATACACTGATACGGCCACCTACTATCAGTGATGGAGATTCGTTCATATAGGAAGCATCATATCTTATGGTTAAGATCACAGTGTTTAGAGCTAGACCTATCTGAATCAACTTGTCAGTTCCTCTCTTTGGTCTTTCCCGGTTTTCTTCTGTTTCTTTAATATGTCTTGACCACCTATTATGTACCAGGTGCTATACTCGTGGGGGGATACAATAGTGAGCAAAAGCCATGGCCCTGTTCTCATGGTCTTTATAGTTTAGATATGGGGGAAACAAACAAATAATGACAGATATGAAAGTATAATAATAAGCTGAGATAAGCTCAAGACAGAAAGGAGTAAGGTCCCATAGGAGTATACAGAGGAACTTTGTGTTTTGGGACTAAGGGGGTACAACAGTCAGGAAAGGCTGAACAACAAAGGAGGAGTTAGGCACTAACTTGGCAGTTGGGAGTGTGAGGTATAAGAAGATTTCAGGCAGAGGAGCAGCAGGTATAGAAGATCTGTGGAGGGTAGGAACACAGCACATTTGAGGGACCAACAGAGGGCTGCGTGGCTGGAACAAAGAGCTAGTGAGTGTGGTATGAAATTAGGCTGAAGGGGTAAGTTGGGCCAGCTCATGCAGAGCCTTGAAAGTCATGTTAAGGGAAAAGCAGCTGGAAGCCATTAAAGGATTTTAGCAGAGTATCATACTAGCTTCGTGACATTTGACAAATTAATCTCTCTTGTCCTTGGTTTTTTCATCTATCAGGTGAGGATAATTTCAAATATTCACATTGTTCTTATGAGAATTAAATGAGAGAATTCATGTAAAGTACTTAGCATCGTGCTTAGCAGATAGAAAGTGTTTGTATGGTAATAGTTGATAGTATTGGTGAAGTCATTTTAGAAGTATTCACTGAATTTTTTTTTTTTCCTGAGCCAGTTCTGTACCAGGTTCTGTGGAAGCCAGGGTAGACAGTACTAGATTTTGCCTCTGAGTTGCTCATTGTTTTATAGGGAAGGCAGCAGTATAAACCAGTAATTATAGATAGTATTCAGAGTGAAGTAAGGAATGGTATTCTAGGCAGAGGGATAGCAAATGACCATAGGTAAAGGCTGGAAGGGGTGAAATGTCACAGTGTGGACAGAGAACATTGAGAAGTTGCTGTGGCTGTGAGAGAAAAGTAATGGGAGATGAAACAGAAGCAGGGAACTGATTGTGACGGGCCTTGTGTGTTGTGCTGAGAAGCCTGATCTTTATCCTTGGGGCAGTGGGAAGCCAAATGAAGTTCCTAAACAGTCGAATGATATGATAGATGTGTTTATTAGGAAGTTGATCCCACTAATTGTATAGAGTAAAGAGATGAGAGAACTGCAGGATGAAAGAGGGTGCCTGGAGAACAGAAAAGGCACGCCTCCAACCAATCTTGAAGAAGACTCACAGGAAACTGATATTTTGCTATGTGGATGTAGATGTGTCGTTTAAATTTCTTAGTTTGATTTTTTGTGTGTATTTTGTAAAAACTAAAACTGTAAAACTTATAGAAGTTTTGGCAATATGAGAAAATATTTCTGACCTTGGATTAGACAAATATTTCTTAGATATAGTACTAACATTATGATCCATAAAAGAAAGAAATACATACATTGAACTTCATCAAAATTAGAAAGATCTTTAATAAGTTACTTTTAAGGAATTTTTTTTTCCTTTTTGTCTTTTTTCATGACCGGCAACGGATCGCAACCCTCAGTGTTGCGCCCGCACCGGACCGGGACCGGCAACGGGATCGCAACCCTCGGTGTTGCGCCCGCACCTCGCCCAGCCAGTGAGCGGCCGGTCTGTATGTGGGATCCGAACCCTCGGCAGGAGCGCCGCCGCACTCCCAAGCGGCGCACTGTAGCAGTGCGCCACCGGGCCGGCCCAACTTTTAAGGAATTTTAAAGACAGTACAACAATGTGACTTCACTCAGTGTCACATACGGTACACTATACAATGGTTAACATGGTAAGTTTTATGTAGATTTTACCACAATAAAAAAAGGTAATGCGACCAAATCAACACATATAATGCCTTTGATATATTAACAATACAAAAAAGGAGGGTGGGATTTGGACACAGAAACATGCATAGAGGGAAGATGAGGTGAAGACACAGGGAATGTGCCATCTACAAGCCAATGAATTCCTGAGGCTACCAGGAGTTAGGAGAGAGGCGTGGAACAGATTTTTCTGTCACAGCCCTCAGAAGGAACCAGCCCTGCCACCACCTTGATTTTGGACTTCTAGTCTCCAGAACTGGGACAGTAAATTTCAGTTGTTTGAAGCCAAAAAAAAAAAAAAAAAAAAAAAAAAAGACAAGCCACAAAGTGGGAGAAAATATTCACAAAACACACATCTGATAAAGAAAATATAAAGAATTCTAAAAATTCAATAATAAGAAAACAACCCAATAAAAAATGAGCAAAAGATGTGAACAGACACTTAACCAAAGGAGATAAACAGTGGCAAATAAGCATGTAAAAACATACTTAACATTACTAGTCATTAGGGAAACACAAATTAAAACCCCTATGAGATATTATAACACTCCTAATAAAATGGCTAAGAAACAAAATAAAGAAACCCTGACAATATCAAGTGCTGGTGAGGTTGGTAGGCGTAGTCTATTGAATTATGTCCCCCGAAAACTCAATGAAGCTTAAATTGTCTCCCAGGTTTTATGTATTAGAAACATGGCCCCCACTGTTACTGTTAAGAGGGTGGGAAATCCTATTATGGTAATTGAAAGGTGGAGCCTCAAAGAGGTGATTGGATTGTAGGACAGTGCAGTAGTGAATGGATTAAAAATGGTGGTCAGGGGCATAGTTCTGCGTGCTTTAAAAGAAGAAGAGCGTCTGTCTCTCTCACTCTGCTCTCTCTTGCTTCCTCTTGCCATGTGATCTGCTTGTACCTGCTGGCTGCCTGCTGCTTTCTGCCATGAGTAGAAGCAGCCTGAGGCCTGCACCAGTTGCAGCTGTTCCAGAATTGTAAGCCAAGTAAACCTCTGTTCTTTATAAATTACCCAGTCTCAGGTATTCTGTTATAGCAACATGAAATGGACTAATACAGAAAATTGGTACCAGAGAAATGGAGTGTTGCTTACAAGTACTTGAAAATGTGGATGCCGCTTTGGAACTGGGTATTAGGCAAAGGATGGAGGAGTTTGGAGGACTCAGAAGACAAAAAGACAAGGGAAAGTATGGACTGTATTAGAGACTGGTTACATGGTGGCAAGCAGAATGCTGATAGAAATATGGACTATAAAGACCATTCTAAGGAGGTCTCAGATAGAAATAAGGAGTTTATTGCAAACTGGGGAAAAGATCATCCTTGTTGTGAACTGGCAAGGAACTTGGCTGCATTGTGTCCAGGCCCTAGGACTTTGTGGAAGTTGGAACTTAGGAGTAGTGAACCAGAGTATCTGGTGGAAGAAATTTCTAAGCAGCAAAGCATTAAGGAAGCAGCATGGCTACTTGTAACAGCCTACGCTGAGTTATGGCAGAAAAGGCATGATGTAAAGCCAGAATTTAAAAGGGAAGCAGACTATAAAGATTTAGAAAATTTGCAGCGTGGCCATGTGGTGGAGAAGCAGAGAGTATTTTCAGAAGGAAAATTCAATGGTTATAAGAAGATTAACACAAAAGTACAGGATTATCAAGAGAAGGGGAAACGGGCTCTGACAGCACTGCAGAAACCTCTGGGTTCAACCTTTCCATTACAGGCCCAAAGGCCTAGGGAGACAGAATGGTCTTGGGGAACAGACCTGAGGTGCCCTCCACGGGCTCACTGCCTAAGACCACCTCAGGAAGCTGCTTCCAGCATTAGTACCCCAGCTGCTCTGGCTGCCCCATCTGTGACTAAACTGGCCCCAGGTGTGGCTGGATCTGCAGCTTTGGAAAATACAAGCTGGAAGCCTTGGCATCCATGTGGTGTTAGGTCTGCAGGCTTGCAGAATGCTAGAGCTGTGGAGGCTTGGGAGCCTCCACCCCCATTTCAGAGGATGTATGGAAAAGTCTGGGGGCCCAGGAAGAGATCTGTCACAGGGGCAGAATCACTGTAGACAACCTTGGCTAGAGCAATGCCGAGTGAAAAAGTGGGGTTGGAGTTGCAGCAGAGAAACCCCATCAGTGCCATGTCTAGTGGAGCCATGAGAGTGAGACCACTACAGAGACCCCAGACCTGTGGAGCTACCAGTGTTCAACACCAGCCTCCAAGAGCTAAAGCATCACCTGAGACCAGGAAAGCCATAAGAGTGGAGCTGCCCAAGGACTTGGGGACACCAGCATGCAGAGGAGGTTGAACATGGAGTCAAGTTACATGATACGCCAGCTTTGAGATTTAACGCCTGCCCTTCTGAGTTTTGGACTTGCTTAGGACCTGTTACCCCTTTCTTTTGGCCTATTTCTCTCTTTTGGATTGGGAATGTGTACCCTGTGTTTGTCCCATCGTTGTATCTTGGAAGTATATAACGTGTATTGATTTCACAGATGTGACTTTGAACTTTGGACTTTTGAGTTGAAACTAGAAAAAAAAAAAAAAAAAAAAAAAAAAAAAAAAAAAAAGAAACTAGTTGAGACTTTGTGGATGAAATGAATGTATTTGTATGTGAAAAGGACATGAATTTTGGGGGGCCAGGGGTGAAATGTAGTGGATTGAATTATGTCCCCCCAAAACTCAATGAAGCTTAAATTGTCTCCCAAGTTTTATGCATTACAAACTTGGCCCCTACTGTGACTGTTAAGAGGGTGGGAAATCCTTTTACGGTAATTGAAAGGTGGAGCCTTGAAGAGGTGATTGGATTGTAGGACCATGCAGTAGTGAATGGATTAAAAATGGTGGTCAGGGGCGTGGTTCTGAGGGCTTTAAAAGTCTCTCTCTGCTTCCACCATCTTGCAATGTGAGACCCTTGGGTCACTGTCACCACCACGAGATGGACTTTGGACTTCCCAGCCTCAGAAACTGAGCAATAAATTTCATTTTCTTATAAATTACCCAGTTCCATGTATTTTGTGTTAAGCAACAAAAATGGACTAATATAGTAAGCAACTGGAACTGTCATACATTTTGCTGGTGGGAGTGCGAGATGCTAGAGCCACTTTGAAAAAAATAGTGTAACAGTTTCTTAAAAGTTAAACATATGACCTGAAATCCTACTGCAAAGTATTTACTAAAGAGAATCGAAACCTATGTTCACACAAAACCTATATGTAAATGTTTATTGTGGCTTTATATGGATTAATCCAAAACTGGAAACAATCTAAAATCTTTCAATTGGTGAATGGGTAAGCTGTGATACATCCGTACAGTGGAATTCTTCTCGGTAATAAAAAGAAATAAACTACTGATACACACGGCAACATGGATGAATCTCAAATGCTTTATGCTAAGTGAAAGGAGCCAGACAAAAAGAAGGATACTGTATGATTCCATCTGTATGACGTTTTGAGAAAGTAAGCTGGGGTGTGAGTGGAAGACTACAGAGGGACACGAGAAAAGTTTTTGGGTGATGGATGTATTCATATCTTAGTTGTGATGATGGTTACATAACTGCCTGCATTTGTTAAACTCATAGAACTATACACTAAAAAGAGTGAATTTTACAAAATGTAAATTATATGTCAGTTAATCTGACTTTAAAAAAAAATGCTTTCAGATCCCATTTCTCCCTAAAAAGAACCAAGGCTCCTAAGAGAAATGGCTGATTCCAGGTTTGTGGCAGAAAACATAATAAGATGAGCTTGGACCATCTAGTTGTACAGAAAGCAGATATTAGCTATCAAAGTCCTCTAGGATCACATCAAAAAGACTAGGAGAGAATTTAAATAGTCTCTCATTGGCCAAAGTTGGAACACATCAGTAAGAATAGTTACAAATATGTCAAGATTCATGATAATTAAAAAACAAAAACACCTTGTTAGTCATCTTTGGAAGATGCCAAATAGTCAACTCATTATTTTGAAAATTGGTAAATTAAAATATCAAGCATTTATTTTTCTTTTTCCTAAACAAACCGAACTTCAAGATAACCAAACAGTTAATAAAGAGAAGTTTCTCTTTATAGAAGTATTCCAGGTAATAAATGAAGAAGAATGATAGAATTTGTATATCAGTTTACATCGTTAATGAATTACTAGATCGAGGCAGTGTTCATCAATGGTTAGTTACTAACATCACAGAAAAGAAAAAGACATCTTATAGTTCCTGAAGGAAGTACCATGAGATGATCTTATTAAAAAAATTGACCCCAAACCAGTTAAACCCTCCAACTACCATTATAGGACATAAAGGGGAGAAATTGCAAGGAAAAACACTAGGTGGAAAGACATTTTATATTTTTAAAGATACTTTAGAGACATATTACTTAATTGCAATGTGTGGACCTTATTTGGAGCCTGATTAAAGCAAACAAAAAAAAAATTTTTTTTTTCCTTTTTGTCTTTTTTCGTGACCGGCAACGGATCGCAACCCTCAGTGTCGCGCCCGTACCGGACCAGGACCGGCTACGGGATCACAGCCCTCGGTGTTGCACCCGCATCTCGCTCAGCCAGTGAGTGGCCGGTCTCCACGTGGGATCCGAACCCTTGGCGGGAGCGCCGCCACGCTTCCCAAGCGGCGCACTGTAGCAGTGCGCCACCGGGCCGGCCAAAGCAAACAAAAAATTTTAGTGAGAAAAAACTGAATACTAACTTGATAATTGATATTAGGAGTTATTAAGATTTTTAGGCATGATATTGGTATTGTAGTTATTTTTTGTAAAGCATCTTTACTTTTTAGAGTTATTATGGAAATATGTACTAATAAAATGCTATGATTTCTCTGATTGGCTTCAAAACATGACTTGGAAGAGTGGGTAAAAGTATAGATGAAACAAGATTGGCTATGAGTACAGTTGAAACTGGGAGATTTATTGTCTCTACTTTTACATATTCATATCTTTCAAATTGTCCATATTTAAAAGTTTTAACGAACTAGTAAAAAATGTTATGGAGATATCAAGCAAGGTTAGAACTGGTATGTGTCCATTTAATTTAGCATGAAGAAGTTGTTGACCACCTTTTCTAATCATTTTAGTGAGGTTGAACAGCAGGTGTTGGGAACAGAGGCCACTTCTCTGACATCATCTCTTACTATTCACTTTTTGTTTACTCTGCTCTAGCCACGCTGGCTTTCTTGCTATTTTTCAAACGTGCTTCCACCTCATGGCCTTTGTGCTTTCTGTTCCTTTTGATTATACTGTTCCTTTTGATTATGTAAAATAATCCCACCTATCTCAGCACTCCTCCCCTTAACCTGCTTTATATTTTCTCCATAGTACTTATCTCTGTCTAATCTATATATTTATTTACTTATTTTTGTCTTCCCACTATAATGAAGCTCCGGTGGATTTGATTTTAATCACTGCTATGTCCCCATTATCTGGCATATATAGGTGCCTGATAAATGTTTGAATTTTTAGAAAGTGTTTAATAAATGTTGAATTTTAGGGTTGGCCAGTTAGCTCAGTTGGTTAGAGCGTGGTGTTAATAACACCAGGGTCATGGGTTCGGATCCCCATACTGGCTAGCTACCAAAAAACAAACAAAAAAACCCCCCAATCATTGTTGAATTATGGGTGAATGAATGAATGAACAAATAAATGAATTCTTTAGATCTCACCTCATGTCACCTCCTCTGTGAAGTCTTCCCAACTACCAGCCCCTCCTCTCTCAGAAAAATGAGAGACTCTTTATCTTGTACTTCCATTGTAACTTGTACCCTCCTCCATAACAGCAATTATCTGATTGCTACTATTTGTCTTCATGCATATGTCTCACCTTCTAGATAGTGAATTTCTGGAGAGCAGGAACTGTGGCCGCCGTTACACTCCTGTCAAATATTTTACACTTCAGCCACCCCGAACTACTGTATTTGTAGCTCCTTCAGTATCCTTTTTTCTCTCATGCCTTAGTACATCAGATTTATGCTTCTTGACATGCCTACCACCTCTACTCCATCTGTTTGGTGAATTCCCATTGACTTTTCAAGAATCGGTGATAGCATTACTATTTATGAGTCTTTCTATAACTCTTCCAGACAGAGCTATGTGTATGATCCTCCACATTCTCACAGCACCCTGAAATGTGATTGTTGCATACTTGCCCATCGCTATACTGTGAGTACTGTGAGCACCTTGAAATTAGGGGTCAAATTCTTTTTGGGGGGCAGCCAGCCAGTAGGGGGATCTGAACCCATGACCTTGCTGTTATAAGACTGCACTCTAACCAACTGAGCTAACTGACCAGCCCAAGGACCATAGGTACTAATATTATCCTAATGCTTAATATAGTACCTGATCCCTAGAAAAACCTTAGCAAATAGTTTTTGAGTGACAGAACAAATCACTATTATTTTTATTTGTTTATTTTTATTTTTTTCTATTTTTAAGAAAATTGAAATGTAATTGATTATACATATTTGTAGGGTATGGAGTTGATACACCTGTATACAATGTGTGATGATAAAATCAGGATAATTAGCATATTCATCATTACAAAACCTAATCATTTCTTTGTGATGAGGACATTCAATCTCTCTTTTAGCTGTGTGATAACATGCAGTAAATTAATGTTAGTTATAGATGCCTAGCTCTACTGTACACCAATAGAACTTATTTTTTCTAACTAGCTGTTTTGTGTCCATTAACCATTTTCTCACTGTCTCCTCTCCACCTCCCCCTAGTAACCACAGTTCTGTTCTCATTATGAAAGTTCAACTTTTCTTTCTTTCTTTTTCGCTTTCTTTCTCTCTCTTCTCCTTTCTTCCTCTCTTTTTCTTTCTTCCTCTTGTTTCTTTGTTTTTTTCTTTCTCTCTCTCTTTCTTTCTCCCCTCCCACTTAGGAGTGAGAACATTCTCTTTCTGGGCCTGGCTTATTTCACTTAACATAATTTTCTCCAAGCTCATCCATGCTGATGTGAATGGCAGAGTTTCATCCTTTTTTATGGCTGAGTAGTATTCCATTGTGTATATATACATTTTCCTGATCCAGTCATCCACTGATGGACATTTGGTTTCATCTCTTGGCTATTGTAAATAGAACTGCAATAAACATGGGAGTGCAGGTATCCCTTTGACATGATGATTTCCATTCCTTTGGGTACATACCCAGTAGTGGAATTGCTGGATTGTATGGTACTTCTGATAAAACAAATTAGTATTGAATAAAATCTTGTAAATTAGGAATGTATTCAGCTGCAGTTAACAGACTAACCAACAGCAGTCTAATATATAATGGCTTATTTTTCTTATACACGGTAAGTCCAAATCTGGGCAGTCCAGGAGCTGGAGAAGCTGCTCAGCAGTGTTGAGGAACCCAGGCCCTTTCTTTAATTTTTCTCTGGACTTCTGAGCCTGTCCTTTTTTATAGCTGCAAAAAGCCTCTTATACGAAAGCTCATGATAGGGTGCCAGACAGGAAGGAAAAGGAAGGTTAAAAAGCAAAGGGGGCAAGGCTGCTGTATTTTTTCTTTTTTTTCTGATCAATAAAATGAAGGCTTTTTCAGGAATTTCAGCCAGCAAACTTCTCATAGTTTGTCACATGGCCACACTAGATGGGTAGGTGGCTAAGGGAGAAGGGGATGGTGGATGGAAGCTGGGTCTGATAACCAACAGTGACTACTGCTATTACTATTACCTTTTTTTTTTTTTTTAAGGATTCATCCAGAGATATTAGAGAGGCTCTTCATGAACTCTTATGCTGTACTAATGTTTCAACAAAAGAAGGGATTCATCTTGCATTGGTGGAACTGCTGAAAAATTTAACTAAGTATCCTACTGATAGAGACTCCATATGGAAGTAAGGACTTTTTGCCTGTTTACTTACTCAGTCCCATAATGTGTACAATGCTGACATTATTCGGTGAATTATCATAGATTTTGAGTATGGCCCTCAATTTGGCCTTTAATTTAGAAACCTGATTCAACTTAACCAAACTCTCAGGAATCTAATTCTTAAACTGAATATCACATTTTAGATTATTTATTAATATGTCCATCATCCACCTAGCAAATACTACGTGCCTGCTGTGTGCTGACTATGCACCAAGTCCTGTGGTAGGTGTTAGAGGTACACAGATGACTCAATTACATTTCCTTTTTCTCCTGTAGTATTAATTACTCCTTTATGTGTTTTGCATTTTGTATAGGATCACAACCATCATCACAGAGATTAGAGACAGGGCCTGCACTTGACCTACAGATGGGAAATCACACTCATTTTCCCCCTGATTAGCTTTAGCTTTACTGATCACCTTCAGGCTGTTCACACTGTTTATGAACCACCGAAATGTTACTTGCATATATGTAATATAAAATATGTGTTATGGTGCTCCACATATTTAAATGAGCTTATGTGATGAGATCACTCCAAATATATATAGTTTATTGATTAAAAAAAAAATTACAGGGCCGGCCCGGTGGCGCACTGCTACAGTGCGCCACTTGGGAAGCGCAGTGGCGCTCCCGCCGAGGGTTCGGATCCCACATACAGACCGGCCGCTCACTGGCTGAGTGAGGTGCGGGAGCAACACCGAGGGTTGTGATCCCGTAGCCAGTCCCCGTCCGGTACGGGCGCGACACTGAGGGTTGCGATCCGTTGCCGGGCACGAAAAAAGACAAAAAGGAAAAAAAAAATTACTGAAAGGCAAAAAACTGTGGTACTTGGAAGATATATTATGAACTAAAAATTCCCAAAGAGTCGTGCTCTAGGTAACGCTTTCGATGTCACGTTGTCTGTTTTGCCATTTCTTCATGTTTGTACATTCCAGTTCAGCTCAATTCAGCATGCATTTGTTGATTGTCTGCAAGGAGCACTCAGTCATTTGGTGTGTGGGGGTTATAGTGGCGATAAACACCTATGTCAGTAACTGTAGTTCTGTGGAGACATAGAAGGAATAATTAATTCTGCTTGATGAAGAAGTTGTTATGGAATATTTCACAGAACATTTTTCAAGCATTAAAATAAGATTTGTGGTTATTTTGTCCACCCCGAATAATTATGTGAGGCTGTCTTTATTGGGTGAATTGTGGGCAAAAAAACTCGTTAACTATATAGTGCTTCAAAAGATTTTGAAGTTACCTATTCTAATAATCACTTAATTTTTAGCATCTCTTTCCAGGAATGGTGACTTCATTTAGAAATATCAAAAAAGAATATGATAAAAAAATAACACAATAGTCAGAGTGGCATGTTTGTCAGATTTTGATAAAGATAGATGCACAGATAAAAGTTTTGAAGGAGGTAGTTTGTTTTGTTTATATATCTTTAATTCATTCAACAAATCCTTACTACTTGTTATAACCCAATCACTATGGAGACTTTAAAATGGATTAGACTCAGAGACCTATCCCTCAAATAGCAGGGAGAGAAGTAAGAAGTATGTAAATAGGGAAGTAGATGAGATTGTAAGAAATTAACTACATTAACAAGCCAGAATTGAAGACTAGCTTTAGAGAGGCCTGGGTGTGGGATGTGTAGGGGTCCTACAGGTACCCAATTAATAGCACTTCTGTTCCCCCACCTGCGTTATGAATAGAAAGAGAGAGAAAATGAAGGAGTGGCACCTGGAGACCAAACTGCAACCTTTACCCTGAGGCACATTGAATAAAGGGGCTGAGAGAGGCCAGAAAATGAATGAATGAAGTTCTTTCCACATAGAAGGAAAAACATCAGCCTGGGAAAAGCATGTTTTCTAACTAGATAAATGCTTTACATAAGATGCCTTTCATATCCCATATTTTCAGGATTTGTTCATGGTGTTTGTTTTTATCTGTCTTTTGCTGATCTACCCATTTTCCAGTCCCTGGTGAAATCCCATCTCCTGTGTGATACTGTCTCTGATCATAACAATCTCTTTGACAGGGAGAAAGTGGAGTGTCATTCATTTCATAGTTCATTACCTTGTAGTGTTAGTCATCTTTGCCTCATCGGGATTATAAACTCAGTGAGGACAGAGATTACGATTTGTTTCTTTTCAATTTACTGCACCTTCTAAACCAGAATTTAACAAATAAAAAATAATAATAATACACAATTACTGTGCTTGTACAGTTCTTTATAGCTTATAAAAGGGCCTTCACGTAGTCATAATGGCTAACATTTATTGATTTCTTACTATGTGACAGACACCTTGCTAAATACTTCATATTCATTTAATCCTTATAGCAACTCTATAAGGTAATGACTTTTAATCACATTTTGTAGACGAAGAAAGTTACCTGCCCAAGGCTACATAGTTTCAGACCAAGTCTCTGATTTCAGAACTTCACTCGTATATCAGCTAGAATGCTTTTGCTTGCAATTAAAAGAAAATCTGATGAAAAATATCTTAAACAATAAGATCTAATTTTTTGTATAACAAGAAGTTAGAAGGTTGGTTTCAGGATTCAACAGCTTAACAAGGTTAGGGCTCTGGTGATTTCTCTGCAGTTCTCTTGGCTTTCTCCTCAGAGTGATAAGATAGCTGGCTGCCTCATAAGACAATATCTGAAGACAGAAAGGAAGGGGGACTCCATTTTATGCATTTCTCTTTTTTTTTTTTTGTCTTTTTTCGTGTCCGGCAACGGGATCGCAACCCTCGGCGCTGCGCCCGCACCTCGCTCAGCCAGTGAGCAGGAACCGGTCTGTATGTGGGATCCGAACCCTGGGCGGGAGCGCCACCGCGCTCCCAAGTGGCGCACTGTAGCAGTGCGCCACCGGGCTGGCCCTGCATTTCTCTTTTTATTTGGTTAGAAAAACATTCCTGAGAAGCTCCCCAGTAGACTTCCTCTTGCTCCTCTGACCAGAACTGGGTTTCTTGACTACCAACAAACAAGTCACTGGAAAATCGGAATGAGATTGCTAAGATAGGTTTAGACCAACGGTGGGCTGGGCCTGCCTTTTCTGTGCATTTTGCTGAGTGCCTGATAGCTGAGTAAAGTCAGGGTTCTCTTGGCAAGGAAAATGGGGGAAATGGCTATTGGTTAAATAACCAATAAATCTGCATCTGCCATACCATCTCTTTTATCTTCATAATAACCAATTTTTTTTAAGATGAATTAACTAAGTTTCAGAATAATTGGATGACTTATCTGCATTCAAAGAGTTAGCAGAAGTGGATGATTGAGAATTTCCAGTTCCAAATCAGGTTTTCTGATTCCAATTCTCAGTATTTCATTAATTTACTGATGAGGGTTGTTACTTGTTTGTTTCAGGTGCTTGAAGTTTCTGGGAAGTCGGCATCCAACTCTAGTGCTTCCTTTGGTGCCAGAGCTCCTGAGCACCCACCCGTTTTTTGACACAGCTGAACCAGATATGGATGATCCAGCTTGTATCCTCTGTGCTTAGGATGGGCCCTGCTGACTTGGCGGGGAACTTTGGCATCTTTCTGCAGTGTAGCTAGTGTGGTCTGAGTTTTATTTTTTTCATTTCCTTTAGGTAAAAGAGTATGTTCTGAGGGAGGCTGGTGATTATTATTCTTAGCTTTCATTCTTGTTTCACAGTACTCACCCTTGCCATTTAATACTAATAATTATTTTTGCCATTTATTTAGCATCTACTATATTGCATATACAGTGAGATACATTCTAACACTTCCATTGGAAGCCTGAAACCAAAGATAGTACCAAATTCTATATATAGTATGTTTTTTCCTATAATACATACCTATGATAAATTTTAATTTATAAATTAGGTACAGTAAGAGATTAATAACTAATAATTAAACAGTTATAGCTGTGTACTATAATAAAAGGTATGTGAAAGTGGACTCTTTTTCTCTCTCTCTCTCAAAATATCGTACTATACCATACTCTCCTGTTCTTGGACTGAAATTGACCCTGGGTAACTGAAACTGCAGAAAGTGGAACCATGATAAGGGGGGACTACTGTATTTAGGAATTATGTTTGGCTGTAAGTAATAGAGATGGCCTCCAAATGTAGCTTAAACAAATTAAGATTTTTATTTTTCTTTGATGTAAGAGAAGTCTAGAAGTAAGCATTCCAGTGCCAGTATAGCAGCTCCACATGATTCTTGGTGATGCAATCTCCTCTTTTTCTGTTCTACCATTTCAGGTTGTTAAGGATTGTTGCTAGAGCTCTAGACATCAGGTGCAGGTTCTAGACATGAAGTTAGAGAATATCTGGAATAAAATCAGTATTAATAATGAAAAAGGGAAGGATGGATATTGGGTAGGCAAATATCAGGCTCTTGCACAGGGAAACATATGGAGGATTGAAAGCCATGTTTATCTTTTAATTTCTGATTTTTCCTCCATTATAAAATTAATATACATAAAAAGAAAACCCAAAAATATAGAAAGAAGAAACTTCATACTTAACACCTAAAGTCCTACTAGCCATAGTAATCTACTGTTAATATTTTGGTGTATTTCCTTCTTTTTTTAAAAGCTTGGGGTTGAGATTTTGATGCTATTAGTTTTTTTTAACATAGTTTATTTCATCAACAAATATTTGATAATGGATAGCTGTTATATTCTCTATATATTTTAGAGCTGCCTTTTTCACTTATGAAAAAATGATTATGATACAATATTATAAATTCCTTATAAATACAGTTTTTACTGATTGTGTAATATTTGTATCTAAGTAGGCAAAACAAGTTGTATAATCATTCTGTTTTTGGACATTTAGGTTATTTTTGATTATTTGCTATTATAAATGATTCTGTAATATTAGGTTATTTACTTACAGTAGATTTTTTTTTTTTTTTTTTGTCCTTTTTGAGACCGGCCGCACCGCGCTCAGCCAGTGAGCGCTGTGAGGGCACTGGTCATCCCTATATAGGATCCGAACCCGCGGTGGGAGCGCCACCACGCTCCCAGCGCTACACTCTCCCGAGTGCGCCACGGGCTCGGCCCTACTTAGAGTAGATTTTGAGATGTGGAATTATTCAGCATTCATAAGACTTACTGACTGGTACCAAATTGTTATCCAGTGGGATTGTGCCAATATATATATATACACACACACACACACACACACATATATATATATATATATTTTTTAAAGATGACCGTAAGGGGATCTTAACCCTTGACTTGGTGTTGTCAGCACCATGCTCACCCAGTGATCTAACCAGTCATCACTGTATGGGATCCGAACCTGTGGCCTTGGTGTTGTCAGCACCACACTCTCCCGAGTGAGTCAGGGGCCGGCCCCAGTGCCAATATATATTTTAATAGGCAATGTGCTGAGAGTTTCAGTTTGTTGATATTCTCAGGAGCATTGGACATTTTTTAAAAAACCTTTGGTAATTGAGGGGGTGTGGGTTGAGTAGGGAATGTATTGGGTTTGAATTTGCATTTCTTTGATTATTAGAAAATCTTACTCCCTTAATGAGAATTTTGGGAGTGGGAAGTAGGCGTGGTAGATTCTAGCCAAGCTCAAGTTTTTATACTTCCAAGTTTACTTAACCTATTGATCTATCAGACATTGCAGTTTTGGTTCTTATTTTCAATGCTGCTAAAATGTGCCCAACAATGCCAGCATTATTCTCAGATCACACCTTTAGGCACTATGCCTATCTCCGAGACAGTCTTTCTCACCTTGTTCCTGCCTTGAGGGTATGTTGAAAACATCTGTTGTTCTTACTTTCACTTTTTTGAATTTTGGTGCTTTGTGGGTATTAGATAGCAGAAAACAGGCTATATATTCTCTGAAAACTTGTTCATTCATTCTGTCTTGGACTCTTTCACATTGTTTTGTACTTCTGCTTCTGTATCCTTTACCTTCTAAGAAGATTCATTTTTTTTAGTGTCCCTGGGTTATCGAATATGTGATGTTAGGCAAGAAAAGGGAATCTGGAACAGTGGATTATATTTTAGACCAAGAATTTAAATTGTTTTTTAAAATTATTTTTTCTAATTGATGTAAAATAATCATACATATTTATGGGGTATAAAGTGATATTTCAATACTTGTATACAATGTGCGATGATGAAATCAGGGTTAACAACTAGCATAGCCATCACCACAAACATTTATTATTTCTTTGTGTTGAGAACATTTTTACTCCTCTCTTCCAGACATTTGGAAATATACAGTAAGTTATTGTTAGTTATAGATACCTAGCATTACTGCAGATTACTAGTTATTCTTCCTATCAAGCTGTAAGTTTATATCTGTTAACCAATCTCTCCCTATCCCTCCTCCCCTTACCCTTTTTGGCCTTTAAAAATCACAATTCTACTCTCCACTTCTATGAGTTCAACTTCTTTAGCTCCCACAAATAAGTGAGAACATGTGGTATTTATCTTCCTGTGCCTGAATAAATTTATATTTTAACAATTGCATCAAGCCGTGATTCTCAACAAGTCAGTGTTTATTTTTTAATAATAATATCTTTATTATTTTTAAAACCTAGAGATACAGAAAGAAAATTTTAAAATAGACCATAATGATAATAGCTATAACACTTAATGAATGCTGTGTTCCAGGCCCTCTTCTAAGCTCTCTATTTGTATTAACTCATTCCTGCTTAGGTAAATCCAAATAACTTTAGAATAATGTATGTGTTTTGTTAGAAAATTTATACTTTATAGAGTAAGATACAAAATGAAAAATGAAATTCTCTTTGCTCTCCCCTCCCCATCCCTTTCTTAAAAGGTAACGACTTTTAACAGTAAGAATAAGAATTATATTATCCTCATATAAGACATTTTTCATTGTATGCTACATAAACTTATTTGGGAATAAATCATCACTCTTCCATGAAGTGAAAAATAAAGTTTAAATATAAATGTCACAACAGATTAATTTTTAGTCCCATTTCAGTTAGCAATAGAAAATAATATACCATTCTCTTTTCTTTTTCTTCTGGCAGATGTGGCTGTGTTTGGGTAGACCATGTTTGCATTTTCTCTCTTTCACTCTCTCTCACTGTAGCTGGAGAAGGGGAGAAAGGTTATTTATGGAATCTCTTAGCCTTTTTCCCTTTTCTTTGTTTGGTTTTCTTTTTTTTTTTTTTTTTTTTGATTTCTTTGTGTTACCAAAAGCTGAGCCACAGAACTTGATGGCATCATAACCCCACGATGTTTGCTTAGTTACCAGGTAGAAAACTAGTGTCATCAACCGTTTACCCCAACATTGTGCCTCATGAGGATCCTTCCCAGCAGTTCCTGCAGCAGAGCCTTGAAAGAGTGTATAGTCTTCAGCACCTGGACCCTCAGGGAGCCCAGGAGCTACTGGAGCTCACCATCAGGTAAGGTGATCATCCCTTTCCTCTTACAAAGTTAACATTGCTATGCTTAGCTTGACTGTTTTGAATTCCAGTGTTGGTTATTAGGCTTAATTTTCTTTTTCTTTTTGTCTTTTTTACTGACCGGTAACGGGATCGCAACCCTTGGTGTCGCGCCCGTACCGGGGACCGGCAACGGGATCGCAACCCTCGGTGTTGCACCCGCACTGCGCTCAGCCAGTGAGCGGGAACCGGTCTCCACATGGGATCCGAACCCTCAGTGGGAGTGCCTCCGCACTCCCAAGCTTCGCACTCTCCAGTGCGCCACTGGGCCGGCCCAGGCTTAATTTTCTGACTCCATTGGCTTGTACTCACACATGGTTTTATGCTCTGTTTGTATTTGGATTATATTGTGGTTTGAGCATATTTTTAAAAAAGCTCTGCATATTCATGACTTCATGGATGAGTAGTACAAAATAGAAATAGTTACTAGGAAGCTGTCTTTAATTTTTCTTTCTTGTATGTTAATTAGGGTGGGTGATAGAAATGCAAAGTAACAGTGGCTTAAACAAAAGGAAAGTTTAATTCTTTCTCATAGGCAGGACAGGACTGAGGTGACCATCAGGGGTCTAGGCTCATTCTTTCTTTTGTCTCCATCTTCTGCATCGTGGCCTCTGCCTGACAATCCAAAGTCTAACTATCTAAATCTAAAAAGGAAAGGGCAAGTGAAGGGCATCATTTGCACCCACCCCTTTCAAAAATACTTCCCAAGAGCTGCACACAGTCATTTTACTTACATGCCATTGTCTAGAGCTTGAATCACATATCTAGCTTCAAGGAGCTAGGATATGCTTTGTTTATTCAGGGTGACTAGTGCCTGGTTAACATTTGATGATTATTACTTAGGAAGAAGGGGAGAAAAGAGATATTGGGGAGCAACCAGTAGGCTCCACCAGTCCTTATTAAAATGGCCTGAATGATATGAAAAGAGTATTTTGGTTTTGGTTTTGGTTTTCTTTGGCAACTGATTGGTCCAGGAATTGAACCCTGGACCGTGGTGTTGTCAGCACCATGCTCTAACCAACTGAGCTCACTGGCCAGCCCCTGAATGATATGAGAAGAATTGAAACTCATTTGCCTTTAGCTAAAGCAGTATTTCTTGCTGTTAAAGGATAGAAAAATATGATACCATTTGCAGCTTGGTTGAGATCTCTTTTGATCTGCCCCGAGGAATATTGATATCAGTCACATTCAACTAATACTTATTTTTTAAAAATTCACTTTCCAAATAAAACAGTTGCCAATTAATAATTCTTAATGGAATATTCTGTTCCGTACACTGAGAAACAATTCTGTTCAATACACTGAGGTCCTGGAAAAATAGAATTAAAAGATAATATGAATCTTTGCACCAACTTTTTGAAGTACTCTTATCCAGATCAGCTAGGTAGGATTTTGCCTTTAGAGAGCTCATGTAGTCAAGATGGACATAGACAAAGAATTAAGATGGTGGATAGCAGTACTTTATACTTTATTCATGCTTTCCTATCCTTTATTGCATCTAACATATTATGAAGCAGTCCAGCTGAACCATCCTACAAGTATGTTTCCCCATGATATTAGTTCATGTTGTATCATTCATTCAGCAGCATTAACTGTGTATTTATTCTGGTAAGTGCTACAGTGGAGAGAAGCGTAGGTGCTGTGGAAAAACAAATGAAAGTCTCTGATTCAACACAGTGGTAGTGGTCAGGGACATTTCGCAAAGCAGAATACCCCTTAGCTAGTATGAACTGAATTGAATATGTCAGTTTAGTAGGTATGAAAGAGAATCCCAGCTGAAGCAAACATCTAAAGAGCCAGGAGATCTGAGGGAGAATGGCCTCCTCACAGAACTGCAGTAGTATAGTACTATAGTAATTGAGTGAATGGGGCTTTGAAGACAGACTGATTTGAGTTCAAGTCTGAGCTCCACCACCTAATACTTGTTTGACCTTAGGGAACGGGAACTTTATTGCTCAGCATTCACTTGTAGAAAACAAAATAGGCTTTTAACTAATTTAAGTAGAAAGAAATTTATTACAGGATGTTACATGGTTCATACAATTGTTGGAAAGGCTAAAGATACAGAACTAGGTTGAATTTCCAGGAATGATATCCAGAGCCACACCACTAAATGGGCCACAGAGGGAGCTACTTTTTCTTCAACAGTCAGGAAGCTGCCTGTTGAGTCAGGATGCCATTGATAAAAATCCTGGCTCCAGAACCATGTTTTGCACTCTGCCTCTTTCCCCATTTAATTTCATTCCTTATGTAAAACTCATGAGAATGTGTTTGATTGATAGATGCTAAATCACACCTGGAATGTTGCTTTGCCTCCCATGGATTTATCACCCCTTTCCCCCTGGGTGACAGAGCTGCCAAAGATTACTCAAAGCCCATCTCTTCTGATCAGTGAGAAGCCCTGAAAAAGGGTTAATTCTCCTGTAACCCTCAAAATAGAGGCATTCCTTCCATTTGGGAAATTAACCACGAATTGGGGTTCTCTTCCCGCATTCTCTAGACCAGGAAGTTCCAGGAAGAGAACATAGGTAGGGTTTTTGCTAAGTACAGTTTAACAAGTTTAACAATAGAAGCTGGTAACATTCAGTAAGGTGACATTCTATAATGCAATTAAGTCGATCAACTAACAAAAGCTTGATTTTAGTAAACATTCTCTTACAGCAATTTCCCAGTATCTTTACATATCAATCAGTAACCTGTCTGTCTTTGAGCCAGCAACCTTGCTGTGTTACAATTCTTTATCTTACAACAGAGACTATATAGCCTGGGGAAAATTTCCTGTCCTTTGCAAGGTCAATATTTGAAACTGCAAGGCTTTGGAAAACCAGGCCCTGTGAAGTACTTTTGTTTTATGCATACTTCACATCTCCCCCCATTTTATTTATTTAAAAGAAAAAGCAAAAGCTATAGATCAGGTTTTCACAGTTAAGACACAAGCATTTAGGGCTGGGCCCGTGGCGCACTTGGGAGAGTGCGGTGCTGGGAGTGCAGCAGCGCTCCCGCCACGGGTTCGGATCCTATTTAGGGATGGCCGGTGCACTCACTGGCTGAGCGCAGTGCAGCCAGTCTCAAAAAAAGGACAAAAAAAAAAAAAAAAAAAAAAAACAAAAACATTTAAAGCAAAGTTGGTATCATTTAGCATGGCAAGTCCTTTTAATTTACTTCAGGTGAGGAATGATGATGTCATCATCTCAGAGTGGTTGCAATGGCATCATTCCAGGTGCTGTGAATTGGGTGTAATTACCAATTGTTGAAACTCCAGCACAGGATTCTGCTCCATATAATAGTTGATTCTGAGTCCAGAGAATTTGTTAATGTTCATCTGTCCAGGACATTACTGTTTTTTGTTTTTGTTTTTTTTTAAAAAAGATGACCGGTAAGGGGATCTTAACCCTTGACTTGGTGTGGTCAGCACCACGCTCACCCAGTGAGCAAACCGGCCATCCCTATATGGGATCCAAACCCGTGGCCTTGGTGTTATCAGCACCACACTCTCCCGAGTGAGCCACAGGCCGACCTGACATTATTGTTTTTAAAGCATCTAGCCTTTTGTAAAATTTTACAAGACTTTTGTTTAGGAACAAGATGTCTCATCCAAGTTACAAACACCCTCTTTAAGGCCAAGAAAATTTAGATTACTGCGTTTGTAGAGAAGCCGTTATTTCCCCCTTTATGATCAAGGCATTCCTCATAAAAGCATTGATGATCAATATCTTGATTGAAAAGGTCTTACTTTTCTTTGTATAAATCCCATGCTGCTGGGAAGGCTCTTCCCCACATGGTGATCTGTCCCACGTCAGGGGGAAAGATGAACAGCAGGATGAAGCAGCAGTTAGACCAAATTAAGGCAACATGAAGGAGGGGTCAGCAACTTAGAAGTGAGACGTGCTATCTTAATATCCAAAGTTTTAAATTATATCCTGTTATAAAGAGAGAGAGTTAATTTCATTGAACATATAAAAATAGCCACATTGCCGTAATAATCATAAGGATACTTAAAGTTATTAAATTTGGGGGGGATCAAATAAGTCAAACAAATTTATGTCTGTTTTAAATGATATTTTACCAAACTGTTGTTAGTTATGGATAGCTTAAGAGAGAGAGAGAGAGTTTTCTTAAATTTGGAAAACGAAACATTAAGAGAACCAGCAGTGTTTCAAAATAAGGAAATTGTAAAAAACTCATAATTCTTTTTAATTAGTTCACTAATTAACTTTTGTTGTTTTGACCTTTGTGAACAATTTCACAAACCTATCAGTTTCTTCATTAGAATTTTGGAAATTTAGTTTAAAGGTGTGAACTCAAACTTTGTCAGGAAACTGTACCTATCAGAGTTTTTTCATGAAATATATGAAAACTTAACATTTTAAAATTATAAACCAAGATTATGACTGGTAGGATTCATATCAAGACACAGATATTTAAGAACCTTACAAGATTTTGGAACACATATCCACAACACCTTCAGTACTGACAATGCTTTCCCATATAGTCTAATTTGTTAAATAAGCCAATTAGTTTTGATACATTTTTTTATATATCCTTTGAGAAGCTCCAGGGCCCTTGGAACTCATCAAAGTTATTTTAAACCAAAAAGGTTGAGCTTTCAGTTTTGGAAAGCTTTGTCAAGTAACAAAAGGCTTAAAACACTTAGTTGAATAAAATCACAAATTATGGGCCGGCCCCGTGGCGCGCTCGGGAGAGTGCGGCGCTGGGAGCGCAGCGACGCTCCTGCCACGGGTTCGGATACTATATGGGACTGGCCGGTGCGCTCACTGGCTGAGCGTGGTGCGGGCAACCCCACACCAAGGGTTGTGATCCCCTCACCGGTCACGAAAAAGACAAAAAAAAAAAAAAAAAATCACAAATTATTACAAAAAGTAAAATCAAAGTGACAGAGGGTTTCAAAGGCAGAGAGCACAAGAAATTATCATGAAATAAGTTTCTTAAAGCAGTTATCTAAGGGACAATGAAAACCTTTTACAATTTTGTATTAAGAGCAGTCAAGTGAAAAGTCTGCTAGTAATCCTGTTTGATTGGTAAACCCAGGCAACGATGTGTGCTGATAAGAACATTTTTATACACTCAGGTTAGTAAATAGGTGTCCATTTATCAGAGCAAATTATACAAAGCTCAGTTTGAGTTTTAGCTATTTTTACCAAATACATATTTATGGTTTCCCAGCCAAAAACTTGGTGTATTAGATCTATACCCTTATCAGTTAATGTTAACTAAGGCCTATGTGATATTGGGCATAGGTTTCCTTTCACTAGCCATTTTGGGTCCCAGGTTTCCATGTGGCATTTGGAGCCATGTGGAGCTTAAGACAGAGGGTGGTATTTACAAAGATAATGTCTAAAAGATATTGTTTCTCCCAGCATGGCCGGGAGGCAGAGCTGAGAAAACAAGGAGACATATTGACCTAGAGACAAATTTAGTTAAAAGGTTTAAATCAAATTTTGAAAATATATTTATCAAAACTTTAGAAAATTTAAGTCACATGAACTTGAAAAGTATACTTATTTATTTAATGAGCACACATTAATTATAAGCCAATTTGGTACCTTGCCGACAACACAATTACACATACAGACATGAACATATAGACATAACATGCAGCTTACACATGCATATATGCGGACATAAACAACAAAAACAAACAAGGATCTTACAGGTTTTGTGCAACATGTAAAAAAAAAGCTCACTAGTAAAAAGGATAGTCAGGTTTAGATTGTGTTTTTTTTAACAGACTTATTGGTGAGTCCTCACCCTGCCTTAAAGAAAGTAAGACAAATTTACAATGTAAAGCAAAGTATGCAAGCCTTTTCAAGAAGACACAGAGAAGATTTTCTTCCTTTTAAGAAAATAGCATAGAATTCTACTATAGGATTTTGTGAAGAAATACGTAGATAAGAGTAGGAGAAAATTTAGAAGTCTGTTTAAGATAACCAGCTAGATACCAGAAAATTTGAGACCATCTAGTTAAACAGGTAGATTTTAGGTTAGTTTTTGTCTCTCAAATGAGTTACTGAGCTTAAGGGCTGAGCTATTGAAAGCTATTTGACTGCTGAAGTTTGTAAATTTACCCCGGGGTCAATTTATTTTATTTTTTTTATTTTATTTTTGTCTTTTTTACTGACCGGTAACGGGATCGCAACCCTCGGTGTTGCACCCACACCACGCTCAGCCAGTGAGCGGGAACCGGTCTCCACATGGGATCCGAACCCTCGGCGGGAGCGCCGCCGCGCTCCCAAGCGGCGCACTCTCCAGTGCGCCACCAGGCCGGCCCCCCGGGGTCAATTTGGAGCTTGTTGTCATTATTTCCATTATGGGTGGTCTGATGTGTAACATCCCCGGTGAGATGGATTGAGGTGTGATGGAGGGGTGTTGAGATTTTGGGATCAGATTCAATTCCTTGTCTTGTTTGGGGTTCCACATAAGTTTTAACAGCCTTAGCAGGAATCCATAGCAGTCCTGTGGGTGAGAGAACAGATGCATGCCCTCTCCCCCATGTTAACAATTCGACAGGTCCCAACCATTGTCGTCCCGTTGGCAGATGGCGGAATAAAACCAAGGGTCTAGGTCTCTTTTTAGGAGGTAGAAAGTGTTGCTCTGTGGCCATTAATTTTTGAGAGTTACAATTTTTAAAATTTAGTGTAAACAGAGCTTTAAAGACCTGTTCATGAGAGGCCATTCCTATATCTATTTTACCCCTCCTTTGTTTACCTATTTGAGATTTAGGAAGGCCATTAGCTCTTTCAACAGTTGCCTGTCCGTTTGGGTTAAATGGGGTTCCTGTGACATGTTTAATGTTCCAGTTGTCACAGAATACTTGAAAGACTTTGGAGGTGTATGCTGGTCCATTATCTGTCTTAATTTGATTTGGAATCCCCATGATGGCAAAGGCAGAAAGACAATGTTTTTTTAACATGTTTAGCAGTTTCTCCTGGACGTCCGAAGGTGGAATAATGAGTGACTTTCATTTGCCAAATTTCATTCCCTTTTATTCCTCAAGGAAAAACCTCTGACAATCGGGAAAAGCATGAACAATATCTTGAGCTTGCCTGTAAGAGATCTGATGCATGTTAGCCAAAGCTTGTGCACCCTGATGAAAAAACTGATGAGAATCAGTAGCTTTCTGTAAAACATTATTATACATAATAAAGTGATCAGCCATATCATTTCCAAATGATAAAGGGCCAGGAAGACCAGGATGAGAACACATGTGAGTTACATAGAAAGGATGATGTCTTTTTTGAATAAATTTTTGTAAATGTCGAAACATTTCAAATAAAAGAAAATCATTTCCCTCATGGATAGGTGCATTTGAATTACCTGTAAGACTCCAACTACATAGGCAGAGTCAGCCACTAAACTAAGTGGCTGATTGTAAAAATGTTGGAAAGCTGCTATTGCAGCTTCCAATTCAGCCCTTTGAGTGGACTGATGATGGATAGTAACAAAATGTTTCGAGATTCCCTGCTCCCTTCATGCCACAGATCCCCCTCTTGATCTGCCAGAACCGCTGACAAACACAGTTAATGCTTGAGGGAGGGGAATAGGGGATAAACAGGATCCCAACTGCATGAGCAGCATTCAGAGTCCCTGCAAAACTCTATCATGGAGTAATGAGAACTGTATCCCACCAACAAAATCAACCATAACCATCTGTAAAGACTCCGATTGTTCAAGGGCAGAGCAAAAATCAGCCCCAGAAAGACCAGGATTAACAACATCAGGATCACACACAGCAAGCACTCGACAATGGTGTCCTCCCCCAGTGAGCAGCCAAATACATTGTCCTAATTTAGTGTATAATTTCTTTTTTTGTTGATGAGGCAAGGAAGTCCATTCAATGACTCCTATTTGAGGAAGAAATTGGCAAAGCAAACCTGTGGGACTATATGGGGTGTTTAAAATATTGAAATGAATGACTTCATATTTAATAAAACGTGTTAATTGTCTGGAATGTAAAAAGGATTCAATCTGTTTTAATTCTAATTTTGCTTCTTCAGTTAAGTAACCAGGGGAGGACAGATCAGGGTCTCCCTTCAAGGTATTAAACAAATGTTGTAATTGATAAGTTGGAACACCCATAGAAGGGTGGAGCCAGTTAATATGGCCAAGTAATTTTTGTAAATCATTTAGAGCAAAAGGCTCCTGAATATGGAAAGATATTTTGTGGCCATATACTTCTCTGATTAAAAAACCAAGGCAGGGGCCGGCCCAGTGGCGCACTGCTATAGTGCGCCGCTTGGGAAGCGCGGCGGCGCTCCCACCGAGGGTTCGGATCCCACATACAGACCGGTTCCCGCTCACTGGCTGAGCGAGGCGCGGGAGCAACACCGAGGGTTGCGATCCGTTGCCGGACATGGAAAAAGACAAAAATAAATAAATAAATAAATAAATAAACCAAGGCATTTCCAAGGCTCCTTTTTTTGGATTTTATCTGGAGCTACTTGTAAGCCAGCATTATTAACTTGTTTGACTAAATGTAAATAAACTTGTGATAGCAGTTCTGGATTGTCATGAGCATTGTCAATTTGTCTAGTTATAGCATCTTGAAGACAATTAATAAAATCTATATAAGGCTCAGTGGGTCCCTGTCTAACAGTAGCAAAAGATTTAGTGGGAGTATTCCAGGGACTATGCCATGGCTCTAAATGTCCCATTTGTAACTGTTGTTTAACAAGTAAAGTAGCTTGATTTAATTTCTCCCCTTTAAGAGGCTACTGTTCCACCCAAACCGTAAGACCAGGGGTCCATTGTAATTTGGATGGTGGGAGTGTGGCTGTGGCCATCATGATAAATTTTGAAGTAGATGTCCCAATATAAATATCCCATTGAGCAGGGAGGTCTTGGCTCCATAGGGTTTGAGGTAGATCTGGAACATAAGGCATAATGGAGGCAGTTTGTCCCTTGGGGCCAGTACACAACAAAAGATTTTTACTTTGATGAGGGATTTGGAACCCGCCTAATCCAGTAAGTGTAACTGGTGAAGAAGTTACTTTCCAGGGCCGGCCCTGTGGCGCACTCGGGAGCGGGTTTGGATCCTATATAGGGATGGCCGTTGCACTCACTGGCTGAGCGTGGTGCCAGCGACACCAAGCCAAGGGTTGTGATCCCCTTACTGGTCACAAAATAGACAAAAAAAAAAAAAAAAAAAAAAGTTACTTTCCATAATGGAGTCCAATCCTTTTTAGCAATTATGGTAAGATCAGCCCCCAAATCTGTATTAATTTTTGTTCAACAGATAATGTCAACAGTGGCTGAGTCTTATCTAATCTTTGTATCCAAAACGCATAAGGGGAAGCAAGAAGTTGAAGTTTAGATTTTGTTTGAGGAAAATTTTGTTCCAAGCCTTTATGGCTGCTCTAGTTGTTTGATCAAGTAACATTCCATGCTAATTTAAACCTCATTACATTTTTGAGTGAAATAGCATGTAAGGCTTCCCGATATTCTTGTAGCCATACAGTATATTGAGCAGGAATTAAAACAGTTTTTCCGAGTGTTTTCCAATCCCAAGGGGTCATATCATACCCATTAGTAATTGATTCTAAGTATCCCTTTGTAAAAGTACTATGTAAGCCATTTTCTGTTATGCTCTTTTAAAATCTTTCAAACAAGGAGAATGGGAGGTTTTCATGTCTCGACTGAGTCCCAGTTCTTACAACAAGAAAGACATGACGAGCATCAACTCCTGTGTTATGTCCTTCTTTAAGACAGGACTCCATCAAAGGAATAAATGAGTTATTTACCTCCAAAGGTGGAAGTGGGGGGAGAGGAGGAGGATTGTTTTTCATCCTCTGTAATGGCATAAACATGTTTTTTCCTTTTGTTAAGGTTCTGAATAATTTTTAAAGCAATTCGACAAAATTTCCAAACCACTGTAATCAGTAATAATTTAGTTAGTGACGGTTACTTTATAACCTGCTACCTTAAGGAGACATAGAAGGACTGAACTATGTTGAATTTCCCTCTTAGACAGTAAACTACCCATAATTGCAAGAACAGATAGAGAATTGAAAGAGTAAGAAAGCAAAACTTACGGGCAAAGCCCTAGTAGACACTGCAGCAGGCGTGCAATCACTTAATTGAAAGCCACCCTTGTGATCCCCTTTACCGGGATGAGTCCCTCTTACTGGGATTTCCCTCTTGACGGGATGAGTAGATATCCTGTTTCTTTTTCTGGGCATCTTTTTTCTTTTCCCCCTTTTTGTTGGGGCCTCCCTTTTGTCGGGATGGGTGGTGGATGTCCTCTTTCTTTTCCTTTCCAAGGCTTGGCAGGTCAGTCTCTGATCCATGGACCCAGAATTTCATCACGTCAGGGTCACCATTTGTTGCTTTGCCTCCCATGGATTTGTCACTCCTTTCCCCCTGGGTGACGGAGCCGCCAAAGATTACCCAAAGCCCATCTCTTCTGAGCAGTGAGAAGCCCTGAGAAGGAGTTAATCTCCCAGAACACTCAAGATAGAAGCATTCCTTCCATTTGGGAAATTAACCACGAATTGAGGTTCTCCTCCCTCATTTATTCTCTAGACTAGGAAGTTCCAGGAAGAGAACATAGGTGGGGTTTTTGCTAAGTACAGTTTAACAAGTTTAACAATAGAAGGTGGTAACATTCAGTAAGGTGACATCCTATAACGCAGTTAAGTTGATCCACTAACAAAAGCTTGATTTTAGCAAACATTCTCTTCTTACAGCAATTTCCCAGTATCTTTATACATCAATCAGTAACCTGTCTTTGAGCCAGCGACCTTGCTGTGTTACAGTTCTTTATCTTACAACAGAGACTATATAGCCTGGGGAATATTTCCTGTCCTTTGCAAGGTCTATTTGAAACTGCAAGGCTTTAGAAAAGCAGGCCCTGTGAAGTACGTTTGTTTTATGCATACTTCACATGGAACCTAGCTGAAGGCAGTCTGAGAAATGCATTTTTATCTTTGCAACCTGTGCAATCTACGAAGGTACATTAGATGAAGATTGGAATATGTGTGAGTGAGCCAAATCCATAGTATGTGCCCTAAGTACCAAACTGCTCTGAATTCTAGTTTACTCATTTAAAGGACTTTGTGACTAGCTAGGAATACTGGTAGGAGTGAAGTAATGGGAGAGGCAAACGGGTGGTATGGTAATCTAGTAACCCTATAAAAAGTTGAGGCACATTCTGGGCTTCCCTGGGAGCATCATGGGCAAAACCAGGCTGAGATGGGTAGAGAATGCTCAGGTGTGGGTATAAGCACAGGTGCCAGCACAAGAAAGGGCTCAGCATGCTGGCAGCCAAGGGGAGCCTCCTGGAACTCTGCCTGGGCACATAGTCATTCCTATACTCCAGGAAAGCCTCTAGAAGCTGCACAAAGGCCTACAGGGACTCTCCCATCCCAAGATCTCTCCCCAGGGAGCTGTGGGCCCCAAGCAGGGAAAGTTCACAAGATCTGCTGAGCCCAAGCCTTTGCAATTTGACAAGAAAATCCTTCTGTGGACTGGGTGCTTCACATCAATGGAGAAGATCCTGCCTCTGTTTCCTCCAGAAATGATATGTCCTGCAAGAAACAAAGCTCAGTGAAAGCTTAGTACATAATGATTGGACTCATAATTATTACCTGCCTTGTAATGATAGCATCAGTCAAAAGGGCCGCAGAATAATATGAATCCTTAACATGTTGGAAACTGGCAAAGAAAACTAAGTGGCATGAAGAAGCTGCATTGGCTGCCCAGGCTCAAGCTAAATGATATTCTTAGTGTCAAAGTGTTCACCTGAATACCATCACTATAATCAGCAACAATAAAAGATAGATAAAATAGAATATTTTTAAATAAGTTGAAATGGTATTAGCATAATAGTTTGTTCTCTTGCTGCTGTACACTTACACACTTGATATTTATTGATACTTTTACACATAGTGCCTGCTATGTGCCAGGAACAATACACTAAACTAGGGGTCACCAGACTATAGTCTGTGGACCAAATCTGGTCTGCTGCTTGCTTTTGTAAATAAGATTTAATTGAAACATGGCCACTCTCATTCATTTAGGTACTTCCTATGGCTGCTTTCATGCTGTGGTAGCAGAGTTGAATAGTTACCACAGAGACCGTATGGCCTTTAAAGCCTAAAATATTTGCTATATGCCCTTTTACAGAAAAAGTTTGCTGACCCTGCTGTAAGCTGAGGACACTCCACAGCTCTGCAAGCCAAGGTTCCATTCTTTCCTATATCTCTTGTTGAATGATACCTGTCACATTTTTTTCTCTTCTCCCTCACCAAAGTGCTTAGTTTAGGAGGCTATGAAGTGAGGTTGTTGGCCCTGAGCCCAGGAAAATAAGCTCTGCTTCCTGACTCATCCCTACGTAAATAAACAGTTAGATTTTGTTCTTGACAATTTTATCCAGTTGGCACTAAAGCACGTGCAAAATGCACAAAAGCAAGCTAATTTGGTCATTTGCTGTAGTGTTGGTTGTTAGTCGGTGCTCAGTAAATATCTGTTGGTTTGATTGCCTTCATGATCTGGGTGTAATGAAGCGATAGTCCTGCTTAGGCTTTGGAATGGCCAGATCACTGTTGTAGCACTGTGGTCAGTCGTGGGCACTATGTTTCTAGCACTGTGTGTTTTTTTGTTTGTTTGTTTGTTTTGTGGCTGGCCAGTATGGGGATCTGAAAACTTGACCTTGGTGTTATCAACAGGGATCTAACTGAGCTAACTGGCTAGCCTATTTTTAGCATTCTCAGGAGGATAGTCAGAATGGTGAAAGATCTTGAAGGGAAAGCAAATTGAATAATAGCTACTGAGGGCCTACTATGCTTTACAAACATTGCAGATGTGAAGCAATTTGCTAGGAGTGGCAGAACCAAGATTTGAATCTAGCTTTGTCTGACTCTAAAATTGATGCTCTGTGGTATATAGCAGTGAAGGGGATTCTTGTATTAGGTGGAGATCAAATCAGATGATCCCTTGGGTTTTTCACAACTTACTGTTTCTGTTGTTGTTGAAAAGTAAAATGTTAGAATTTCTACAGAATTTGCCTTCATTAGAACTAGGGCCATGTATCTATTAGTACTGTATTAGTGTAAAACAATCTTCACCATCATACACTTTGCTGTTTATTGTAATCCAAGCAGCTATTTAACCCAATCAAGAGCTCACCTACAGAAACTCTGCTGTAGTTTCCTGTGGGTCCTGGGAGATGATTTTTATTTGTTTCTAGAACTTGACATAACTACTTTGCCTTCACTGCTGTACCTTAGGTACCTTAAAGGGGCTCAGTAAATATTTATCGAAAACTATAGTAATGGTGACTTAACCAGGAATGAAGGGTTTAAAGATTTTTATAGATAACATTTTCTTCTGGCCATACCTCATCTCCAGAAATACAGATATGATGTTTTGTTGTCCTTGATTATAAGAGCTGTTATCTATCAAGTGCCCACTCTGTATCCACTCTTCTAGGTGCTTTACATACATTATTTCATTGAATTTGAAAATAATCCCTTGAGGATTATCCCATTTTCTGCAGCGAATGGGGTAACATGCTTGGTGAGGGAGCTGGAGTTCATTCATTCACCATATGGTTTTTGGTATCCATCATATGCCAGATACTACGCTAGGCAGAAGGGACACAGTAGTAAACAAGATTCTACAGTCTCTGCTCTGAGGGATCTTACAGCCTGGTGTGGGAAAAGCTGGGTAAACAGGAAATGCAGAATTATGCTTTACATGCTACAGTAGAGTAAGTACAGAGTTCTCTAGAAGAATGTGAGGGGGCACCTAACCCTTCCTTGGATGGTCTAAGTGATGACCTGAAGAATGAATAGAAATTAGACAAGAAGGGAAGATAGTGCATCAGGGACTAGGAACAGTAGAGTCTTGACTAGAACATAGATTTTTCTAGCCTTCTGTCTGGTCACACTGCTCTGTTTCTGGTTAACAGTTTGAAGTAAAGCATCTAGTATAATGAGATTTGAAATCCAAAGGACTTGGTTTAAGTCTTAACATTTATCACTTCCTAGATACATGATCTTGGGCTCTCAACTCCTTGATCTGTAAACTAAGGGTACTATGTAGCTCATAGGACTGTTGTGAAGTTTGTTATAACGATATGTATGAATGCATTTTGAATATAGCAGTTATTTAAATAATAGTTGGATATTTATGAAATCCTGCTTTAAAATTTAAATCTAACTGTGGCTCATTTGACATACTGGACAGGCTCTTGATATTTTTTTATAAGTAAATCCTATCCAAATGTTATAAATGTAATCATGTTTTAAATTCAGTATGTTGGGGGGCTTGTGTTTTAAGGAAGAAAGCAGTCATTTGTTTGCTGTTTCTCAAGATGTATAATGCCTTCTGATTTTTCAGAGTTTGGATTTTTGTGTAAGTCTATGAAAGTGCTGTTACTGGAAAAATACATTATTGTTTCAGGAAGCATATCACTTTAGAAGTTTTCCATAATAGAGAATTGTTCTTTTGAGTAAAAAAGCTCATTTTAACAGATGGGGATTCAGATATCAATAGAAATACACTTCTTACGGGAATCCTTTTACACACCAATCTTAAAGAACATGGGATTTTCTTGGTTTGATTCTTTAAAATTCTTTCGCTGTGGAACTTCTAATGTCTCTTAAGGTATAGCACCTGTTTTGTAGTCTGGGAACTAGTCCACTAATTAAAGAAATGGAAATAATGTTTGTAATCTGTAATCTAGGTATGAGGATGAAAACAGCTTTTGAAAAGTTATTAGGACTTTGTACTTATTTTGCATTTCCTAACATTTCTTGTTCAGTCAAGCTACTAAGAGACATTAATTATAAATTTGATGTTTAGCTCTTGTAAGAGGTTGGGAGAAATGTGTAGCCATAAATAATATTTGATTTGCACATCTAGAGTTTTTACTATCTATAACAATAATTTTAAGAATTAATTCAGCCTATTATATAAACTTTTTAAAAAATCATACTATATGTAAACTTTAAATCAGTTTTGATCTCATCTGTATTTGATGTAGTTCATAAATAAATGAAAAGAGTTTAATAGCAAATAAATAAATGAGATACAATATGATAATGGTTTTTTAAAAAAGACTTTTGGAGTCAGATCTGGGTTCATGTTCTATTTTTGGTGCTTATTAATTCTGTGACCTTCGGTAAATGACTTAAACTCTGGTCTTTAGTTTCATGCTCAGTGAAATGGGATTAATTGCAATTCACATTGTGAGAATTAAATAAGCTCAGGGAAGGAAACACCTAAATAAGTACAGTGCCCATAGAAGGTGCTCTGTACCCTTCTCATTAAAGAGTCCCTAGTCTCCTGATGGATGTCTAGACTGAGGCTTCCTGAGGATTATGGGCATAAAGAGCTACAGAGGAGAACACAGAAGATTTTTCCCAGGGCTAGAAAGTTTCTATTTTTTTGTTTGTATACTATAGTTCAGATTTTCCATGGCTAATTGGGTTGGATTGCATCTTACTCTGTTCAGAACAGTTGCCACAATTCAGAGGCAATAGAATAACTTAACATGTGAAGGTAGTCAGTTAATACATAGTCAGTGTTCTCTATAATTGTAACAAAAGGCAGAATCTTCCTGAAGAAGAGATGCTTCAGAAGTAGAATGCTTCAGGGCTGTCTCTTGCAAGAGAGACATCAGAGAAACGAAAGGAAGAGACCAGCTGGCTACTAAAATCGCACTTCACAGGTGTGCTTAGCTAGTCCAGGGTTTTGCCTTTTGTTGTGCTGGCTTCCCACATGTGAGCAGGCACTCCAGGACCAACTCAAGCCACTCAACCTCCCAAGAAATGATATATGCCATAGAAAACAATTTCTTCAATCACTTTGGGGACAGTTAACTCTGTGCCCCTTTGCAGGGCATCTTCTTCTTGGTATCATATTCCCTAAGAGTCAGCATTAACTATTATAGAGTTGCCCACTGAGCATGCGATTAGAGGGAGGGGCTTCGTTCAATGGACAATTTTGTCTAGGCTACTATGAAATCTGATATATCATGCCTGAAACAGCTTCCCTAGTGACCCAAATCTTTCCACAGTTACTGTTTCTATGTAGAATTTTGATGTTGCCATTAAAAAATGAGACAACTTTCTGTGAATGCTGAGATGATTATTAGGTAACACACATACACACTTCCACCCAAAAAAAAGGAAGAAAGGAAAGAAAAATAATACTTTTTGTAGATGCATAGCATATCTCTGCATCAATTCGAAAGAAACTGGTAGTGGTGGTTGCCTCTGGGAAGGTGTACAGGTAGCAGGGCAGCAGGCCACAGGTATAGGAAAGGGGGCTAATTTAATTGTATATCCTTTAGTGTCTTTTGAGTTCTATGCCTTATAGGTGTAATTTTATATCTTAGGTATATATTACCTATTCAAGAAACTAAATGTTTAAAATCACCAATAATCCTACCCCCAACACAACTATTTAATTTGTGTGTGCCACTTTCTGATTTATTGTTCACAGGCATATATATATATATATTTTTTTGTCTTTTTTGTCTTTTTCCGTGTCCGGCAACGGATCGCAACCCTCAGTGTTGCCCCCGTACCGGGCCGGGGACCAGCAACAGGATTGCAAACCTCGGTGTTGCTCCCGTGCCTCGCTCAGCCAGTGAGCGGGAACCGGTCTGTATGTGGGATCCGAACCCTCGGGTGGGAGCGCCACCCGCGCTTCCCAAGCGGCGCACTTATCCAGTGTGCCACCGGGCCGGCCCAGGCATATATATTTTTATATGGTCACAATCATTGTGTTTATACCTTTATCCAGTTAGGATGTTTTTAATTCCAGGTATCAGAAAACTTTGAACTAGCTGAAAATAGTTACTTACTACCTGCGATGATCTGAATGTTTGTCTCCCCAAACTTTATTTGTTGAAATCCTAACCCCCAAGGTGACAATATTAGGAGGTGGGGCCTTTGGGTTGTGATTAGATCTTGAGGGTAAAACCCTCATGAATGCGATTAGTGCTCTTATAAAAGGCCTCAGGGAGTTTGTTCGCCCTTATGAAGATATAGCTAGAAGGTGGTATCTATGAGGAATGGGCCCTCACCAGACACCAAATCTACAGACACCTTGATCGTGGACACCCCAGTCTCTAGAACTGTGAGAAATTTCTGTTGTTTATAAGCCACCCAGTCTGTGGTCTTTTGTTATAGCAGGACAAATAGACTAAGATATTTCCTCATATGATCAGATATTGGACATACGGTATAACTGAATAGCTTCTTTATTTCATTAAGGACCCAGTTTCTCTCTGTCTCTCTGGAATTTTCTTGTCTGTAGCATTGGCTTTATCCTAAGGCTTTTTTCCCTTAGAGTTATAGTATACCCTTAGAGCCGGTGGCAATCAGGACTATAAGCATTGTTGGTGAGTCCAGTGAGAGACAGAGACAAACAGAGAGACTTACCAGTCTGCTCCAAGCATGGAATATAAGTCCTTCCATTTGGACTGATAAGGCCAATTTAGGTCACATAATGAGAGGGATGATATGTACTAATTGGCTTAGTCCAGTCAGACTCTACCTGGAATTGGGTTTTAGGACCTGTTCTCTTGAAAAAAATCAGGTTTTAGTAATGAGGAAGTGTAGAATGTCTAATTGGGTAGGCAACCAACGGTGTCCACCACAATAGCTTTAAAAAAATTTTTTTTTTTGTCCTTTTTGAGACCGGCTGCACCGTGCTCAGCCAGTGAGCGCTGTGAGCACACCAGTCATCCCTATATAGGATCTGAACCCGCGGTGGGAGCGCTGCACTCTCCTGAGTGCGCCACGGGCTGGGCCCCCAAAATTTTTTTTTCTAATGGAAAAAATATGTGTTTATCATGGTCTAAAAAACTTGCAAAATAAAGTGTAGTTGGGAAAAAGCACTAAAAAGCATCCCAATACCCACTATTCAGAAAACCACTTTACTATATTTTTCTTCTATATATAGTTTTTACATAGTTGAGATCATGACATGTTATTGCCATTTTGTATTTTAATGACTGTAGAATATTTCATTGATTGGATGTACCATAATGTATTTAATAATTCCTCTACCACTGGGTATTTAAGTAATTACTGAGTTTTTGCTATAATAGGACACACAACAATAAATACTTGGAAGCATAAAGCATTTTTTTTTCTGTTGAATATTTCCCTTAGGATCACTTCTTAGTGTACAGTTCTGATCAAAGTATTTTACCATATATGTGGTTTTTATAACATAGTACGGTTGTGCTTTCCAGAAGAGTTTTATCAGCTATCAAAGTATGAGCGAACCAATTTCATTATAACTACTCCAGCATTTGTTGTTGTCATTTATAAAGATTTATGACCAATTTACTGGCTGTAAAATGGGAAAATGCTTTTGACATGATCTTTATGTTGGTGGCATTATTCTTATCCTGTATTTGGCTTGGGGTTTTATTTACTACAGAGATCTGCAAAGACTTGGAGAGCTTCAGTCTGAATTGGCAGGAGTAGCTGACTTCTCTGCTGCCTATCTTCGGTGTCAACTGCTTCTCATCAAGGTTGGTTTGGATCCATTATGTTTTTGATTGTGATGCAAAGAATGCAGTTTAATGGATCTAGCAGTGTTTGAGGCCATAAGTGGAAAAATTTAAGGTTTTATGCAACCGCTTATCAATGGTGAAATTATGTACTCTTCAGTGTAATTATATTTGTCTCTAATTAAAGAAATGTTAACTGATATAGGAATTTGAATTTTTAATTTTGGGAGAATTCTTTCATCATTACATAATTAGAGAAGATTGGATAATCATTTTAATTAGAATACCAAGGATTTCAAATGTTTTGTATAATTTGTTAGCAAAGGACTTGTATAAACTATTTTCTTCAAATGCCCATTTTACTTTTTCAAAGTTAAAAGGTTAATTTCAGGCTGGGCAGTTAGCTCAGCTGGTTAGAGTGCAAGTGCTGTTAACACCAGGGTCCAGGGTTCAATTCATGTACCAGCCAGCCAAACCCTTGGGTGGGAGCGCCGCCGTGCTTCCCAAGCGGCGCACTATCCAGTGCGCCACCAGGCTGGCCCCCATTGCTCTTAAAAGAGCCAATTTGCTGGCATTTCATATCAAATAGTCAGATCATATACATAAAATTGGTACCTAAGAAGCAATTTAGGTTTACTGAGTTAAAAACCAACTAAACAAGTTCAATAGCTTTCAGCTTCTACAACAATTTGTTTAGGCTCAAGATTTAGGAGAGCCCTTCTCACTTGATAAGCCTTTTTTATCTTGGCTATAGTTCTAAATATTTGTAGTCTTCAAAGTGATTAATGACATTTGACCAGAGTCAGAATAAATGGGGGAGTCAAAGATTGTTTTCTGCTTTAAGATGTGTGAATTTGTGCTAAACGTTATACTTAGGTTGTGCAAGTGTGTGTGTATACATGTGAAGGTGGGTGTGTACACTGAGGTGGGTTGGGATTTAAATAGCCCTTGTTAGGCTAGGTATATTTGTCACATATATATACCTGTGTAACCACCACCACAGGCAAGATATAGAATATTTTCATCACCCCACAAAGTTTCTTCATGCCGCTTTGCAAAATTGCTGGGGTTTTCCAAACCTCTGTGAAACAGGGCTAATTATAACTTTATGCCTTGGGGATAGGTATGTATCCCCAAGTAGTGTGTGTGAAAGCCCTTGGCCTAATATCTGGTATATAGCAAGGGCCATGGAAGTATGATCTTTTCCCCATAGGAGTACAAGGAGGCCTTTGAAAAGAATCTACTTTTCTTTCTTCCTTTCTTTTTTTTGGTGGCTGGCCAGTGTGGGGATCTGAACCTGCTTTTCTACAGTAGCAAAAGATGGGAGAGAAAAAGAGAAGAAGAGATTACTTCTAAAAAGAACACATAACTATGTTGATTACTCAGTGTCAAGGGGTGGCTGGGTAGGTAAGTCATCCAGGCCTGGAACCCAAGGCAGGCGTATGTTTGATAATAGGGGAAGAGCTAAATAAATTGTGGCACAGCTACTGAACAGTATATTCTTTAGCCAGTAATGATCTTTATGAAGAATTATACAGCAACATGACAAAAATACTTAGGGTGTAATGTTATATACCCCCAAAAAGATATAAAATTCTACTTTCTGACTACAGCTGTTAAAATAAAATGTCTATGAGAAATGATTGGATAATACCAAGGTATAGAGTTTGGATCTGTACTGGCCAGCCACCAAAAAAAGGAAAAAAAAAGAAAGAAAATGATTGGAAGTAAATATTAAAAAAAACTCTATAGTCTGTATTCTAGACCTACCACTGTCCAATATGATACCCACCAGATAAATGTGACTATTGAGCACTTACGTCATTTGTTCAAACTGAGATGAGCCGTAAGGGCAAAAATACACACTAGATTTCTTAGACTTCAGTATGAAACAAATGTAAACTCTCATTAATAATTTTAAAAATAGTATGTGAAATGATAATATTTTAGATATATTGGGTTAAATAAACTATATTTTTAAAGTTTTACCTATTTGTTTTTAAAATGTGGCTACTGGAAAATTTAAAATTACGTATGTGGCTCATATTATGTTTTTTTGGACAGTGTTAGTTGAGATTTTCTGTAATGTCATTTGATTATGTTTGTAATTAAGAAAGACCAAGAAGATAAGAGGTTTGGATGACAGATGAAGTCATATAAATGGATAAGTGAGGAGAAAGATGGAAGGTAAAAATCCATGGCTTTTAGTGATAGTTTTGAATGTAGAGAGGGAGAGTAAGGAATCTAGGAAGGCTGCTTGATTTCTGGTTTGGGTATATTGGTAAGATGATGATCAAAGGATAGTGAGCATAGGGGCAAAGAAAAAAGAACCAGTCAAGAAAGAAGGGTCTAGTAGGCTCAGGTTGGTCCAGTAGCTCTGAGAACAATGAGGGCCCAGAGCCCAGGAAGCTGGCTTGCCTGCACATTCTGGTGAAGCCTTCATGGCTTCTGTTCTCTGGTTTCAAGCAATGGTCTGAGACACAGGGCTTTTGGGCCAGGAGTTGGACTGAATGGGCAGGAGTTCATTTAGCCCAAACCATTGGTCTCTTTCTCCATAATAGGTAGAGTGTATTGGCTTAAATGAATAAGATTAATTGAGAGGAATCCCGATCATGGCAGATTTTCAAGGCAAAATAAAAATGAAAACCTCGAATGATATGACAGTCTTTATAACCTCTGTGTTCTTTTCTCTCCTAATTTGTCTCTGTAGGCCTTGCAGGAAAAGCTGTGGAACGTGGCTGCCCCTTTGTATTTGAAGCAGAGTGATTTGGCTTCAGCAGCAGCAAAACAAGTAAGCTTACTGAGACCTTCTCCTCAGACAGGTCTCTATCTGGGAGTTGTCTAGTTCGTGGCAGAGCCAGAGGCCTTCCCATGGCTCCATGCCTCTGCTATGACTTCCCTAATTCCTTTCAATTTCATGCTATGACAGAAGTTAGTGATATGAGAAGCAGCATAAGTAGGGGACACAGCACAGGCTTTGGAGTCAGAAGACCTGGGTTCTAGTCCCATGCCTTCCTCTGATTTGCTAAGTGATATTGAGCAACTTACTTAGCCTCCCTGGATTTCTCCTCCTCTGTAAAATGTGGCAATTGAACTAGAGGATTTATAAGATTCTTTTGTGTGCTAAAATAGTATCAGTTTGTATTTTAGATATGCTGAAATCTAATAAATACTGTATGGATCTTTCATCTGAAATGTAGCTGGAACTCATTTTGAGATTGTTTATATATATATATATTTTTTCCTTTTTGTCTTTTTTACTGACCGGTAACGGGATCGCAACCCTCGGTGTCGCGCCCGTACTGGGGACCGGTAACGGGATCGCAACCCTCGGTGTCGCGCCCATACTGGGGACTGGCAACGGGATCGCAACCCTCGGTGTTGCGCCTGCACCGCACTCAGCCAGTGTGCGGGAACCGGTCTCCACATGGGATCCGAACCCTCGGCGGGAGCGCCGCCGCACTCCCAAGTGGCGCACTCTCCAGTGCGCCACCAGGCCGGCCCAAGAGATTGTTTATATTTTTAGCCTGTATAATCTCTTGACTATTAAAAGGTACTTACATTTCTGCTTAGTTCATTAAGTAGCATTTTATTTTATTTCCCTCTAGTTTCTTTCTTTCTGGCTTTGAGCAGTTCCCCTTTGTTCTGAAGTATTGGGACTTGGTGAACTCCTGTGGGTCATGTCTTCCAGTTAGTGAGTCTGTATGTGACCAAGTGGGAAGCTAATGATTGTGACTGTGATTGTTACATTACAGTTCACTAAATGATTTCAAGTCTATTATCTTAATTAACCCTCACAGTAATCCCATTAGGTAGGAATAAGTATTAAGTGCATGTTATAGATGAGGCAGTTAAAACTCAGTAAGGTTAAATTCATTGAACTATAAGTAGTGGAGTCAGGACTTAAGACCAGATCCTCTGATACTCAGAATCTGCTTTCTTTTTACTGTACTGCCCAATCTCTCTGATCCAAACTCCCTTTCAGATCTGGTCTGTGGCTTATATTAGGGGCATAGAACTTAATGATTATAGTTCAAAAATGGGCCATATTGGGAAGGGCAGGACCAGGGAATAGTAGTTTGGAAGGAAGAGAAGAAAGGAATTACAATTGCTATATGCCAGATACTGTGCTAAAAAGCACTTTCCATGCCCCATTTGATACTTTAAATTTTATGACATTGGTGCTATTTCTTCCCTATCTACAGATAGGAAAATGAAGGCAATTGAGGAAAATGATAAGGTAACTTGTCAAATGTAGGAAATCCTGGAGTCATTTCTCTGACCCCAAAGCATTCAAAGGGAGGCAAGCACAGAAGGGAAGGAGAAGCATCATTCGGATGGAAGTAGCTGATTTGTATAGAATTGAGCAAGAACTTAAGATGCACTGGGCTTGATCTGGGGTCATTGATGGTGTTTTTTGCACTTATTTCCTCCCAAACTCCCTCAGACAGACCAGGCCTACAGAACAGTCCTGTTCCTGATGGTTCCTGATGCTTAATTCATGAGAATGTTGCTTGGGGATTGGGTTTACATGCATAGTATATATTCATTTGTTCCCACAGCACAGTGAGTTTGGTTTAGGGTAACAAGCAGTGCTTTGCAATTTTATCAGTAATTAAATTTTCATATCTTCACATCATCAACTAAGATGATTTAATTAGCAGGCGAAAGTCTTTTTTTAATTGACAAAATATTTTATTCTCTTTTCACAAAGCATACTAATTTATCTCAACATTTAAGCATACGTACTTAAAAATCTCAGTTCAGAATTAAAGCCTAGGCATTTAAAAAAAAAAATCTTAGTTCAAAATTTCACCTAAAAAGATCATTTAACAGAATTCTGTGCTGCTCTCAAGTAAGACTTTGGTATTTTTACTGATTGTTAATTATCTTTCTTTATAGATTATGGAAGAGACTTACAAAATGGAGTTCATGTACAGTGGTGTGGAGAATAAGCAGGTGGTGATTATCCATCACATGAGGCTGCAGGCCAAAGCTTTGCAACTTATAGTAACGGCACGAACTACTCGAGGGTAAGATGTGGGGTTGGCCAAAAGGCATGGCATGGTCCCTTCAAAGACACTTCCAGATATAGAGATCTCACTAAGGTTAATGATATGTAAAATGAGATTTAGGAAAGATTAGCCAAGGGACATGCCATCTATTCATTTTTCAGATATTCCAAGTTCTGTTCTTGGATCAGATTTGAACCTTGGAAATCTGATTATGTCTCTTCCTTGCTAAAAACTCTCCAGTGGCTCTCTATTACCTACAGCACAACACAGGACTTCAACTGGTAACAAGGATTTTTGTGTGGTCCCACTTGATAGATTTAAGAATTTAGTGCCAGGAACCACTTTTTCTCTAATGAAGGAATTAGTAAGCTTTTTCCCAGGCAGTAAAGACAAATCCAGAGGATGTACTGTGAAGTCAGACTACTTTGTTCAAATCCTGACTTCTGAAAATGAGAATGACAGTGTCTATCTCATGGCATTTCTATGAAGAATAAATGGGATAATACAGTTGACCCTTGAACAACACAGTTTTGAACTACATGGGTCCACTTAATATGTGAATTTTTTCAACCCAGAATTGAAAATATAGTATTTGTGGGATGCAGAACCTGTGTATACGAGAGCTGACTTTTCATATCTGCAGGTTTTGCAGGGCTGACTGCAGGACTTGAGTATCTGCAGATTTTGGTATATGCAGGGGGTCTTGGAACCAATTCCTGCAGATACTGAGGGACGACTATACATGTAAAAACTTTCAGCATAGTACTTTGTACATAATAAGAGCTTAATATAATGGTAGCTGTAAGACTTTCTGATAATGGGGATTGCCATATTTCATCCATCCTACGGTGCACATTTTTAATTATTGTAACTTCTCTAATCAAATATTTTGATGGTGTGATTGAAAGTGTTTTTTGTTTCTTGGTATTTCATAAAATAAAGTGCATCTTAAGAATGAGGGCATCATAGATTTGATACAGTACAATACAGTAACTTGTTGGCAGCTCACAGACACATTTGATGCTCAAGTCCAGCAGCTTTGTCAACCTAAAAGTGGTACAGAGAAATAAATATTAGTGTTTAAGTAAGCAATGAAAAATACTAGGTCAGAAAGAATATTCTGAAAATTATTTTATTTCTTCATTTATCTTGATTGTGCCTGATAAATTCAGATAGTGATTTAATCTTAAAAATATCCATGTATTCATTTAACAAATGTTCAATCTCTACTATGTGGAACTTTGGAGTCTCAACTCTGTTTTTAGCTTAGGGATTTTTTTTCCCTCCATTATTTAATTATTACTTGTTTCATCCACTCCAGTCTCTCATACTGGATATTAGATCTTCTGGATCTATTTTCCCTATACTTCTTTTGTAATTTCAGTTTCTTTGTTTTTCTACTCTACTAAGTAAATTCTTCGATATGCTCTCTTAATTTACCATTTCAGTTTTAATCATTGTTCATTTCACTATTCATTGGCTATTGAGTTTGGTCTTATTATTACCTTTTATTTCCATGTGTTCTTCTCTATACTTACTGTTTTTGTAGCCGTTTCTCCTGCTTTATCAATGCATTGTCCTTTCATATCTCCTTTTAACTCTAACTAATGTTATTCATTAGAATTTTTTTTGAATTTTCCATGCTTTCTTGCCTTAACTTTATCTCTGAAGGCTGGTTGGTCACCTTTACAACTCCTGATTACCCTTTAAAACACCTAGCAATTTTCCATTGTCTTTGTGTACTTAAAAATGAAAATCTAGACTAGTTTAATAGGTAATTTATATAGACTTCCTTAACAGTTAGTTGTAGGTCATTGTTTGATTTCCCCAAGTGAGCCTCATTCTTTCACTGCTTTCTTCCTCACACCAAGGGAAAAGTGGGGGTTCTTAGTAGTGGAGGCCTACGTGTGTAGGTGAGGCTACCTAGTCTGTTTTGGGTAGAGTTCCCAAATCGTTTTGTATTTTATTTTGCTTGGAATATCTCCAAGCTGGTTCTCTATAAGCACACCAAAAAAAGTGTCACTGCTTATCCATATTGTTTTTCTTTGTGCTGCTGCTTGGCTGGAGTTCTCCCTTCCAGCCTTCTCACTCCCGGTGGTGTTTGGTGGTTTAACCTCACTATCTAATTTCAGTCCCATTTCTGGTAGTGTATCAGTTAAAGAAGTTTCAAGCACTAGCCTTTTTTAAGGAGAAGAATTCAAATGGATGTTGCTTGTAGAGTAGGTTTCTATTTGCCATTTTGTATTTATTTATTCATTCAACAAATATTTACTGAACGATGCTTGTGCTAGGAAATATATGATGAAGAACACAGCATCCCTACTCTTATGGAGCTTACATTTTAGTAGAAACACTAAGCCAGGAGATTCAGAAACTTGATACTATTCTCTTACATACTTTCATATAAGGAAGGGTTTTTTTTCCCTTGACTGGAACTTTACTTTTACAATGAATAATATATTAATGAAAATAGTCATGTGTTGCCTAATGACAGGTATACTTTCTGAGAAATGCACTGTTAGGCGATTTTGTCATTGTGTGAACATCATGGGTGTATTTACACAAACTTAGATGGTGTAGCCTACTACGCACCTATAATCTTATGGGTACAGCCTGTTGTTCGTATATGCTGTCCATCATTGATAGATGTGTCATTATGCGGCACATGACTATAAATGGCATGTTTCATGCAGAAATTATATATAAGAAATAGGATGAAGGGCCGGCCCATGGCTCACTCGGTAGAGTGCGGTGCTGATAACACCAAGGCCACGGGTTCGGATCCCATATAGGGATGACCGGTTCCCTCACTGGCTGAGCGTGGTGCTGACAACACCAAGTCAAGGGTTAAGATCCCCTTACCGGTCATCTTTTGAAAAAAAAAAAGAAATAGAATGAAGATCAAGAGGAGAAGACATTGTGTAATTAGTAAATTATATTGGCCTAGTATGTTGCTTGGATTATTTAGGTATGCAACAAGTTTTTTAACTGCTCGAAGTAGTGTGAGGCCAAAGAAGTCTTGATAGAGAGGAATGAACATCATCTGTGTCTGTGGGCAAAGTAGTAACAAAACCTTTTCCCCTTCTGCATAAGAATCAATCTTTGGTTAACTTTCTAGGTCTGTTGCCTGATAGTGCCAGCTATATTAGTAAGCAATATTCTATGGAAAAAATGATCTGAGTAAATTGCATCTAGACTAGAAGGAAATGTAAATGAACTACAACTTCCTGATTTAGATGCCATAGCTTTGGACTTCATTGAGTGCAGTGATTCTTGTACTGGACATATCCATTGTGGGTCCCTGGAAGCTATGTTTATGGAGTTGTCTCAAAAGATATTAGCACATGTGGAGCATGAGGCTTTTAAGCTAGGATGGTCTCCACACCTGCCTGATGTGGATCTCGACTTGAGCTGTCATCTGTGAGATCAAAGCTCCCAGGCAGCTGTGTGCATTGCTGCAAGGACTTCTGCAGAAGGGGAACGTGACACTGCACAGCAAGCTGTGCTTATGTCCTGTATCCTTAGTGAATCTCATGTCAAGTGTAGCCTGTGATAGTCTTTGATTTTAAATGTTCGTTGAGCCTAATGAGCACTGCAGGGGCTTAATCGGGTCTTGAGATCCTAGCAGATATATCCCCTTAGGACCATTAGGACCTTCTATTTGTCTTAGAGGTCATTTTTATAGTGTAATATGCAAATTCTCCTTTCATGTAGTTTCAAGTTTCTGGGACTTTTGGTCCTCACTCCTCAGTTCACAGATTTTACAAGTTAAATTAATTATTTTGCATTTTATTTCTACAGAGTTGACCCCTTATTTGGGATGTGTGAAAAATTTTTACAGGAAGTAGACTTTTTTCAGAGGTAAGTATTTCATAACTTTTCTTGTTTATATCTTTGCTATGCGAAGTAGCACTTAACAGGCAACAAGAGCAATCACAAGCCAGATTCCTTGGTTTGACCTATGCAGCCAGCCTGTCATGTGCCCTAATTTGGTATTTTCTTTAATGGTGTATAAACTTCTTTTACTAATCGTACAACTGAATAATAAAAACATCAGGAATCATTTGGATTCAGCACTCACCTGGGCCATAAAAAGACAAGTATGAAGAAAACTTATAAACTCTTTTGTTGAAAAAATCATGGCCTGTTTTTCTACCTGTATTTATATTTTTTTGATGGCTGGCCAGTATGGGGATCCAAACTCTTGACCTTCGTGTTATTAGCACCATGCTCTAACCAAGTGAGCTAACTGGCCAGCCCTACTACTAGTGTTCTTAAACTTGCATATGTCTCTGTAATCTACAAAGAATTGCTCTGTAATTCTGTAAGTAAGTTTTATTTTATAGAATAGATATGTTTTCTCAGAGTTCAGTGTAAAGTGAAGGGGTTAAAACAGATGCAGTAGGGGTAGTGTTGATAACACCAGGGTCAAGGGTTTTGATCCCCATACTGGCCAGCTGCCAAACCCCCCCCTCCCTCAAAAACAGATGAAGTAGGTGAATGAAAGTCTTGGTGAAGAAGTGGGAGTTGAGGTAGTGACTAAACCTGTGGTGCGCTGGCGATATAATACTGGAAGGAAAACATTTATAGGATTTTAAAGCACTTGATTAAGTCTTATATATTTTTTTCCCACTGTTGTCTCAGCCCTCATGAACTTTACTAAAAGTGAGATTTTTATGACTTTACACTTCTTTTTTTCCCCCTATTTGGCTGAAGATCGGGCTGGGTTGCAGTACCCCCCTTCACCAGCAGGTGATGCTCTCTAGCAAATGGTGCAGTCTAGCTTTGCACTGTTAAGCTCCTGGCTTCTAATCTGAAGTAAATTCATGCCTTACTTTTGGTTTTAGATTATTTAAGGTAGAGAGCCTGTTTTTGCATAGGTAGCTTAAAGAGGTTTTTGGAAAGGTGATAGTTCTTAATTGCCAAAATTCCTCATCTGTTGTTAGCTAAAGCTGCATATTCTTTAGCCTTTCAGTACCTGCACAGATTTTACTTCCTCAGTGAAATATTTTTTGGGTATCCCCTTCCACATAGTAGAGGTACTGTTGAATCAATCTGAGCTGGGAATAATTTACTTAACTTCTCTGGGCTTTGGTGTAACATCATCCTCTCTGAGTCTCAGTGCTCTTATCATTTGAATATAAGCTCCATTATAACAGTCATTTTCTTCTCTTTTGCTCACTGTATGTCCCCAGTACCTAGAATAGTACTTGGCACTTAGAAGGTCCTAAAAACATAGTTGTTAAATTAGTTAATGAATCTGTAATATGAAAATATTAATCCTAACAGTGCACAAGATTGCTGGGAGTATTAAATAAGATCATTTAAAACACTTAAGAGTGTGCCTGACACATAATGGTTATTCAGCAGACAGATGCTTTTATGATGATCATGTCACTAAGGCATAATTATCCGGGTACCTGTCTGTCTCAGTCCTGAACCTCTAGCACCTCCCACTTCATGATCATCACTCTTCCTGCTTTGGGCTTGGCAGATGTCTGGGGCCTTGCCTATAGTGAGCAAATGCATAGTCAATTGCTTCTGTTTGTTCCTTCAGGTGTTTCATCGCTGATTTGCCCCATTTGCAGGACAGCTTTGTGGACAAACTTCTTGACCTTATGCCCCGGCTCATGACATCCAAACCTGCAGAAGTGGTCAAAATTCTACAGACCACGCTGCGGCAGAGTACCTTATTGCACCTCCCTCTTCCAGAGCAGGTCAGGGTCTATTTCATACCCTTCAGGCCAGAATCTGTCCAGACTGTCAAAACTGTTCACCTTGTTGATCTTCTTTGACCAGTGGAGCATCCGGGTTTGGGCCCCTCCTGTGATTGACTCCCACATACCATTAGATAAGGAGACAGAAGGGCAATGATCATGTTTTGTTGCCCAGGGATGACCTGGCTTTAGAATCATTGTATTTTCTTCTTGCTTACAGATTGACAAAGCTTCAGCTACCATCATTGAGCCAGCGGGCGAGTCAGACAACCCTTTGCGGTTTACGTCCGGGTTGGTGGTGGCCCTGGATGTTGATGCGACACTGGAACATGTGCAGGATCCTCAGAGCACTGTGAAGGTCCAGGTCTGTTGGCTTTTGATCCCTATTGAGCTTCTAGAACTTGTGTTGAAGTATTTAAGTTTTTTTTTTTTTCCTTTTTGTCTTTTTTACTGGCCGGTAACGGGATCCCAACCCTCGGTGCCGCCCCCGTACCGGGGACCGGCACCGGGACC
>NW_007726126.1:473273-487928 GCF_000696425.1 Galeopterus variegatus | reverse complement strand
CGGGATCGCAACCCTCGGTGTTGCGCCCACACCGTGCTCAGCCAGTGAGCGGGAACCGGTCACCACATGGGATCCGAACCCTTGGCGGGAGCACTGCCACGCTCCCAAGCGGCGCACTCTCCAGTGCGCCACCGGGCCGGCCCTGAAGTATTTAACTTTAATACCCCCATGAACTCTGCCTGAGGGACAGAAACTGGGAAGGAAGGGCTAGCCGGTTAGCTCAGTTGGGTAGAGCACAGTGTTATAACACCCAGGTCAAAGGTTCAGATGCCTGTAATTGCCAGCTGCCAAAAAAAGAAAAAGAACTGGGGAGGGAGAAGAGATGAGCCTCTGTGGAAAAGAGCCTGGGCTTGAATCCCAGTTGTAACGCTGAGTGTGGTCTGAACCAAGTTACTTTAAAGTCAGAGCCTCAGATTCTACGATGACAAAGAGGAATAGTTGACACTGAAATGAGGTGATGCATATAAAGCCCCCAGTACCCAGTATAGGTTTGCTAAATGACAGGGCTCTTTCTAATCTTATGATGTGAAGTTAAGGCTTGGTCTTTTGTTATAGAAGAATGTAATAAGTCCTTTTCAGGCTGCGGATGGGTTAGCCGGCAAACAAAATTTATGAGTAGGAAAAAGCAATCACCAGGAAGTATTTTTTCCCAAGTTCAATAGATATATTAGAGACATTTGAGAGATACATTAGAGACACTAATCAATTCAGATAGTCTGCAAGTAAGTCCCATAAAGAGTACTACCCATCCGTCCATCCATCTGTGCATACAATAGTGCTTACTCTGTTGCACATGCTAAGTGCTGGGGTTGCCAGGGTAAATGTATCACACAGTTCCTCCTCTCAGTATGCTCACAGTTTCATTGGGAGACAGACAAATGGACAGGCAATTATAAAACAGAAGTTCGGTGATTAGACATGCACAGGATAAGTTAAGAGTACTATGGAGACGTACTTTATTTGGAGAGTGTGGTGGAGGATAAGGAAAGGAAAGGTGCTGAGATCCTGGTGCATGAGAACCTGAGAGGATGAATAAGAATGAGGATGAAAGGCATAAGGAGGTATTCTAGGCAGAAGGGATACGAGTAACAGCTGGGATGCAAGCACTGGCAGTAAGTATAATGAGAGGACAGAAAAATAGTCTGGAGCAGTCAGGGAGGGTGTCCTGGAGGAGGTAAGGATGAATCAGGCCCTGAAGATGGTACCTTTTGGCAATGGTGACGATAGAGGAATAAGCCTTCTGGCTTCTCAGCAGGAATTATTATAAATGATGAGACCTACAGAACACTCATTCTGAGCTAGCTGTGAAGTTGTACTGCAGTGTTTTTTTCACATTAGAGGTTCTCCACCCTAGCTGCACTTTAGAATTACTCAGAAAGCATTAATAAGTACAGGCCTCAGTCTACACCAATTAAATAAGAATCCTGAGAGTAGGGCCCATGGGTACCAGCATTTTTTAAGAGCTCATAAGTAATTCTAATGTGCAGTTAGTGATTCTAATGAGAACCACTGTTTCACATTGTCCCTGAAAAAAGTTCACTGACCAACTGAGCATAAATGAGATTGCAGGCAAAATAAGGGTCATCTGTTGGACTCTCTCCTGAAAAATCCCCTCCAAAGCACCTATACTACCTGCAGGGCCAGACCATTTGGATGTTTCTGTAGGTGGGGATATGGGAAACTCACTCTCCCATCATGGGACAACTCCAGTTGTTTGAAAGTGCCCTCTAGTCCAGGCACTACATCCTGAATGCCTCCTCTGTTCTGGGCACTGCTTTAAGCTCAAGAGATGGAGCAGTAAACATGCCTCAAAGTACGTGGAGATTACATTCTCCATTAAAGTAATGTATATCTTTTCTTTAAAGTAGACATTCCAGGAACTCCATTCAATAACACTTTTGTTAGCCTAATCCAGGTTACTGTATTATACCTGATGATAAGAGGAGATACAATTTTTAGTTGTTCTAGAATTCAGAACATAATCCATACTGGCCATTTTCTTCCCCTGATCTACTTAGGCCACAGCTTTCTTTTTTTTTTTTTTTTGTCCTTTTTGAGACCGGCCTTACTGCACTCAGCCAGTGAGCGCTGTGAGCGCACTGGTCATCCCTATATAGGATCCGAACCCGCGGCGGGAGTGCTGCTGCGCTCCCAGCACCGCACTCTTCCGAGTGCGCCTCGGGCTCGGCCCTAGGCCACAGATTTCTAAACTTCACTCTTGTGAGTAGTAGAGGAATGAAGGAAGGCTTCCAGCAACTGCTTCACAGAGGAGTCAAGGCCTTTCACCAAGGGCAGTTTTGCTGAGAATGTTGGGAGTTTTTCCTGTCTTTGCCATTTTCTTTTCCATGCTCATTACTGTTTCAGCCCTCCTCTGCCCCTTCTTTTTAAAAAATGAAGCCTAAGTATCTTTAAAGATAAGGATCAGGAAGCTGTGACACCTGCATCTTTTTGCTGTAGTTGGTTTGAACCTGGAGATAGAGTGTAGTAGGCATAGAACATGGAGATAGTGTGGGGAGTGGCAGCTTTAAGAAAGAAGAGTAGAATCTGGGGGAGGCCCCGGGACCTGTGGAGAGATGAAAGATGATTATGGGGCAAGTGAGCTGAGACATACCTCCCATAGTTTCAAAGCTGAAAGACCTGTGTGGTTCCCTACCCTGCCCTTAGATTTTCCGCAGATCCTCTCTGGTCCTAGGATAAACTTCAGTTGTTCCTCTAGTTCATCTGTACACTTTGCAATGTAATAGTCCCTTTACTCAAGTAGCTGGGAGGCCCCCCTGGGATGCTGAGTAATAACTCAGTGGCAGTTTCTGAGATTTGAAGAACTGGCTAATAATTTGAGCAGATGCTTTTTTGAGCACTCTTTCTGTAGAAAGACACAGATAAATGACTTCCTAGCTGTTTGAATTTTTTTTTTTTTTTTTTTTTTTTTGTAGCAGGCTGGTACAGGGATCTGAACCTTTGACCTTGGTGTTACAGCACTCGCTCTAACCAGCTGAGCTAACTGACCAGCTTGAAATCTAGTGTAGAGAATACAGTTACAAAATAACTCTTAATGGTTGGTGGTTGGTGATGGAGGCTGGGCCATGATGATTCAGAGCCATCTTCATGATGATTCAGAGGGTGGGAGAGTCATTCTGAACAGGGTGTCTGGGAAGGCTTTTCACAGTCAGATTAATATTCCTACCTGTCTTTGTACTTAATAGAATCACTCTATTCCTATCACTCATTCATCAGGAATTAATATTCCTACCTGTCCTTGTACTTAATAGAATCACTCTATTCCTGTCACTCATTCGTCAGGAATTCAGGAAATGTTTACTGAACACTGCTTTGTGTTAGGGCAGAGGTATGGAGATGTCTGCAGTGTTGCCTTCCCCTCAAGGAGCAGTCTTTTATGAAGACTAGTGTGATCTTTTCCTGTTTTGGGGTTCACAAGAGACGTCACCATCAATTTTGTTAAAAGCTCATCTCTCTTCTGCTTCTTTTTCTCATTTCTGTTACCTCTTAGGTCTTATATCCAGATGGCCAGGCTCAAATGATCCACCCCAAGCCAGCAGACTTCCGGAATCCTGGCCCAGGGCGGCACCGGCTCATCACTCAGGTGTACCTCTCCCACACTGCCTGGACAGGTATGGAGTCAGCAGGCCAGGATGGGCAGGAAAATATGCCCACCCTTTAGCATTTGGATTTTGCAGTTTAAAAAAATACCTGAGTGAATCAAGCCTGCTGAAGACTGAACTTGATCCTTTAAGGAGTTTATAAGCTCAGACTGGGCACATTTGAACGAATTGGCTACACTTTTTTGATTGCATAAGGAACAAGATTCTGTTAAAGGATATACAGGTGATTAAATGGAGTCTCATGGAAAGAGCCCTGGACTAGACTATTTTCTTGTTCTAACTCTGCCATTGATTTGCTGTGTGACTTTAGACAAGTTACTTTCCCTTTCTAAGCCTGTTTTCCTTAGCTTCAAAATGCAGATGATAATTCTCAATCTACAAATTAGTTGTGAGGATTATTCTGTCTGGAGATTAAACAGTTTTGTATTTCTTACCAAAAATTTAAAATCACTGTCTCTTTGTATATGAGCAATTCAGTTCATTCCCCCGAAACAAGAAAAATGACAAGTTACTGCCCTTCCGTACCACATGGGCTGGTTTGTGGGATAATGCAGAGTAAGATGATCTATTCATACAGCAACTGAGTAGAACCTGGATAATTTGCAAAATGACAGGGAGATTGTGGAAGTATTTTTTTTTTTCTAAATCCATAAGAATAAAATGAGAGAATACAAGTGCAAAAGAGCATTTCATTTCTAGTCTGTAAGCCTGCTTTAGAAGACTTAAAAAGAGACTCAGTCTGCAGAGCTTTAAATATGGGACAGAACCGAAAATATGGGGGCCTCAGTGGTGTTTCCTAAACACCTCAACGAAGATGATTCAGGACCATGGTTGTTACTGGAAAAGGTACTTAGTGCCACCAAATTTGGTTTATTTTAGAAATTGGGGGATGCCTTCTAGAATTTTCTTTCACTCTGTTTTTAAATACATGAATAATTATTTAATGCCGTTATTAATGGTTTCTCTCTCTCAAGGGTGTTAGATGGGTACTGATGACTTTATAAAGCTTTTACAAAGAGAAAGTGATGCTGTTGAATGTTAGGTCAGCCCCTTTGGGGTTCCAGTGTCCCCGGGCCTGGCAAAGTTGAAAGACTATCCAGCTAATTCTTTTACCCAATATCTGCTTCCCTGAGCATCCTTCATTTCCATATCCTTGCTGCCTGGCATTTTTCGCACCATTTACCAAACCACTAGCCCCACATAATCATAGATTCCTTATTCTAATATCTTCTGAGGAAGGAATCCTAGATATGGGGAAAGAAATGCTGTGGGACAGCACTGTTTTGGGAAGGGCAAGGCTCAGGGAAGGAAATCTTGGCATATTAGAACTCAAAAGAGCTTGAAAGTTCTTGAGAGGGCTACTGACTTGCCCCTGTCATACAGCAAGTCATTGCCAGAGCCTAAGCTAGGACCTAGGCTGTCTGCTCCCAAGCTCAAGGTATTTTCCACTAGGCAGTTTCTTCTCAAGGTATCTTAGTTCGTTGCAGTCTTTTTTTTTTTTTTTAAATATTGCCACGTGATCCTGAGCCGGAAGAATTATCTCTTTCCATAGAGCTTGCTACCCTGTCACTGTTACAAATCCCTGTTTTAATTCTCTGCATAGTACTTATTAATGTCAGAAGGTTTCTCATTATTTGTGTACCATTAGAATGTAAGCTCCACTAGAATAGGGAACTTGCTGTTTTCTATACCTGTATCCCCAGTGCCTCTATGTATATTGTTTGTCCCTAGTGCTTGACATGTAGTAGGCACTCAACAGATAATGAAAACTGAATACAGGATTTTAAGTGTACAATTCAAATTCATTTAATCCTTAAACCAACTCTGTGGTGGGAATTAGTATTCTATTCTTCATTTTACAGATGCGTAAATGGAGACCCACATAGCTGATCAGTGATGGTACTGAGACTGGTACTCAGGTATCCTAACTCCTGCTTTTTCACTGTTCCATGCTCCCTTCTGGTCTGGAACACTAAAGTGAAATATGTTCTCATTATAAATGCACCTGCACCTTCTTTATGCTAATCCAGGAGGTGGGGCCTGGTGTTTGTAGGGAGCTCCTCCAGTCACTCAGCAGCTTCCAAACAGGGGCCTCTCCTGGGAGGCAGGATGTTGCCATGTAGGAGCGGCCGGTCTGTACATGGGATCCGAACCCTCGGCGGGAGCACCAATGCGCTCCCAAGTGGCGCATTGTAGCAGTGCACCACCAGGCCGGCCCAGAAGAAGGGTTTTTAGCTCACTCTCTGATTGTCTCAGCAGCCCTGGCTCCGAACTGCAGGGAGCCCACAGAGACCTGAGGAGGAGGTGGCAGAGAAGTACAGCATCTGCAGGGCACAGGATTCAGGCTGAGAAAGTGTTTTTGTTTGGTGAAGGAGAAAGGAGTGATGCAGACAGATGAAGAAATGTTCTTGAAACCCTATTGCTTCCATCGTTGACGTTGCTTTTACTTGACATTTCATTCCAGTTCCTAGCAGTTGCCCAGTCATAGTGAATTTCTTTTGTCTTTTTTCCAGAACCATGCCAGGTGGAAGTGAGGCTGCTGCTGGCCTACAACTCTAATGCTCGCATTCCAAAATCCTCCTGGATTGAGGGTGGTGAAGTGTCACCCCAGGTGGAAACCAGCATCGAGGGCACTATCCCCTTCAGTAAGCCTGTAAAAGTTTACATAATGCCCAAACCTGCAAGGCGATGAGTCAAAGCAAGTCTTGACAGCTATGGCCTGGAAGGCTCCTCTTAGGTGTCAGAGTGAGCCAGAAGTCTGCAGTATACTTCACCTGGAAATGGTGTGTTGGCATAGGGAACATGTGACCCTTGTAGTCTCATCTGGTATCAAACACAGAATAAATTATTTTTCATAAAAAAACCAAAAACCTTCTAGTGTACTTTTTTCCCTTTCTGTAATAAAGTTGAGAAAACACCAAGCTTTTCTAGTTCCTGGTCCTTAGAGAAATTTGTATGACTATAGCTTCAGCATTCATACCACATGCTTACATGCTTATGTCCTCAGGTATGAAAAGAACTGCTTATTTGAGCTGTAATATTGTTTCTTAAGGTGATAGTGTTTGCCAGGGCTAACTCCAAAGCAACTTAAACAGCTGTACTTTTTTACCATTGACAGTTCCTGAAGGACCTTAGACATTTGTTATCTTGCTGAGAGGCCTCTTCTCTAAATCAGGCAATAGCTGGGCTAAGGACTGACTGACAGAATAGCTGAGAATGAATCATCTGCATCCTTGAAGGAAATTTTTTATCTTGCCTGCCATTATCCTTAGGACATCTATGGCTTTATTTTTATTTTTTATTTTTATTATTATTATTTTCTTAAAGATGACCGGTAAGGGGATCTTAACCCTTGACTTGGTGTTGTCAGCACCACGCTCAGCCAGTGAGCTAACCGGCCATCCCTATATGGGATCCGAACCTGTGGCCTTGGTGTTATCAGCACCGCACTCTCCTGAGTGAGCCACGGGCTGGCCCTAGGACATCTATGGCTTTAAAAATATAATATAGGAGAACCAAGTTTTAGAAAAAAAAAGAGGATTATGGAAAAAAGATGAATCCAGTGTAAGAAGCAGTTACTTCCTGCTACATCTCTGATGAGTTGAAGCTGCATGTGAGTTAAAGGTGCAGGTGCAAAGCCATGAGAGTCTGCTCCAGAGAGGTTAACCCTGTGGCAGCAGGGCATGTGCTCTGTGCTTTACCTATCATTTAATCCTCATAACAACCAAATGAGACTTAGAGATTAATTAAGTCACTGGTGGGAAAACTGTACAGTAAGTGGTAAAGCCTGTATTCTTTTTTTTTTTTTTTTTCCCTTTTTGTCTTTTTTACTGACCGGTAACAGGATCGCAACCCTCGGTGTCGCGCCTGCACCGGGGACCGGCAATGGGATCACAACCCTCGGTGTTGCGCCCGCACCGCGCTCAACCAGTGAGCGGGAACCGGTCTCCACATGGGATCCGAACCCTCGGCGGGAGCGCCGCCGCACTCATAGGCGGCGCACTCTCCAGTGTGCCACCGGGCCGGCCCAAAGCCTGTATTCAAATCCAAGAAGATTGCAATTGCCTAAGCTGCTGCTTCAGGGGAAGTATATGGGAAAGATCCTTCAAATCTTTAACTCTCTATGCCTCACTGTCTTCATCTATAAAACAAAGATAATTCTTCTTCAGTGATTGTTGATTGGGTGGATTAAATAATGCTTGGTAGAATCTGATTCTGCAGCCAGTCTTGATAGTATTTGGTACTTGGAGACCTTATAAAAATAATAGCAAGATCATATAGTTACTCAGGTGGAGCTGGCATTGAAATTCAGGCATGTATTGACTTTTGGTTTAATATACTTACTGTGTGCTTGGGAATGTTGTAAGCCCTTTACATTAATTAACTTAATTAGCCCTTACAACACACAGAAGTAGGTACTGTTATCTCCATTTTATAAACAAAGCAGTTGAAGTTCAGAGAGATTAAATAACTGACCTGGGCCACACATCTAGTAAATGATAGATCTGGGATTCGAACCTAGGCAGTCTGGCTCTAGGAGGTCATAACTACTATCAAGGGACTAGGGGAAGAAAGCTTATCTCCAGGGAGCTGACTTTTCTTGTGTACTCTTCTGGTTTCATCTTAAGGATGTGCCATCAATGGGCTCTCGTGTGTCAACACCAAGATGCCCTGAAACAGGTGCCTGCCTTAGACATAAAGTGAAGCTTGAAGCAGGCTGAATCATACCATGGCCGTGACATGAACACCTATGGCGATGGTTGGGCTGGAGATAGATGAGAACACTAAGACAGGCTGCTTTGCTGACTGAGCCCGTCATACTTTAACTATAGAAAGCCTTCAAAGGGTAGAATATGCTGGGTACTTTTCAGATTCAGTGCCTCTTTTATAAAAATCCTTCCAGGTTATCCCCCATTTTACAGGTGGGGAAATGAAGGCTTTGAGGTAGTATATGTCTCCTATGGCACAAAATTAGCACTTCATTCCTATCTTAAAACCCTAAATAGGGTTCTTTTTCCACCCAAGATAGACATACACTAAGGGGCAGATTTTGGTTTAGTATCAATACATTTTTGAAAGCTGCATAAGAATTGAACGTGCTGTACTATGAAATATGGAATTCTCCATGCTGGATGTGTTTGAGCAGAAGTTGAACAAGCCTCTGACAAGTTTGCTACTAAGGAATTCAAGTATCATATGAGGGGGTGGGCTCAACCCTTCCAAGTCCTTTTACCCTGAATTCTCAGGTTTCTGTATCTCATTCCACACTTTTTCACTGAAGTAAAAAAATGACCGTATAATACAAAGGCCTGGAAGGGAGTGTGAAGAGCACTGCAGTGTGGTACCTTTATTTACAAGTGAATGTGTAAGCCCAGAGACCGAGTTAGTGATGAAGCTAAGGCTGGTACCCATGCCTCCTGATTCTTCATCCAATGCAGTTTTCATCACAGTGGTCTTTTGTTCTAAGTAAGTGGTTTAGCTTTTACCCAGCAGTCAGAGCCAGAAACCTGCCTGTCACATTGGACTCTGTCGTCCCTCATAGAAAAGCAGCCATCAGGTCCTTTAGATTCTGCTTCCTTAAATGTTTCTTTTACTCAGTCCTCTTATTATACTCAACTGTTTCTATCCTGATGCAAACATCATCGTTTCTCCTGAAGTATGGCATTAGTCTTTTGATCTCCTTGCCTCCAGTCTTGTCCCCTTCATTCCATTCTTCAATCAGCTGTCAGAGTAGTCTTTCAAAAATCCAGATCTGGTCACACCATTCCTCTGCTCAAGTCTCTTTAAGTGGATCACTACTGGCCCAAGGCTTCATGCCTTTGCTTCTTCTCCAGGTTTATACTCATGGCCCAAACTTTTTTTTTTTACTATTCCATCTGTGTAGAAGGTAAGCAGGAAAAGTAAAAGAATAAAGTGGCCAAAAGGAAGATAATGGAGACTAAAGAATCAGAGCACATTCTCTGTCAGAAGATGGCAGTTGCTATTCTATTCCACTTAATTATTTTTATCTATAGGCGTGGGCATAGTTGTCAGATATCCCAATTCTTCCAGAAAAGCCAGAAATCTGCATTTGCATGTAAAAAATACCCAATTTAAAAATCTTGGTAACTAAAGTGAATGTTAAAATTACTGAGACAAACTAAACACGTCTCCAGGTAGATTTGTGCCAGTTTGCAACTTTTACATCATCATTGTACATTTACATGTCTATTTCTTCCAACTAATCTGTGAGTACCTGGACAGTAAGAATGTCTGTACTGTTGTATCCACAGTGTAACTCCTGGCACATACCAGGCAAGGAACAAATGAATGAGTATATGAAGCCAGAGCAAACTTAGTACCATGGCGTCTCTGTGAAAGCAAGCCCTGAGATTCAAGTTTCTGAAAGGACTTTATATTTGGCTTTAACATGATTAAGTTCAGCAAACAGAATTATGGAGAGGTTCACACTTAGCTCTTGGCAGACTTCTTGTCTTAGGAACCACTCAGGCTAGCAGCAATTAAGTGTGGGCAGATTGAGGGCTGTGCTACCTACAAATTGAATCAAAGGATTTAATTATTGAGATGAGGTACTAATCAGAGTGTCATATGGAAAAATGAGCCTTCTTTCTAGGCTCTGAATATTTCTAGCATTGACCATGTGGACCAGATTCAGAAGTAGGAGCTATTTATCAGCAGGTTTTATAAGAGGTTTAGTAACCTCACTGACAGATACTTTGGTCTCTATGAAGTTTGTACTAATTTCTCTTTAATGTGGGGACAACTCACTTAAGAACAATGATTACACCCACACCTAGTTGAACACCTACTGGAGCTGTCTCACCTTACATTTGACCCCCAAAAAGATCGCATTAATAGAAAAATAGTCTGTTCTATCAAACATCCCTCAGGACTGGGCCTCATTTTCAGGCTGGTAGAACAGATCTAGAAAGATCCTGTCATCTGACATGTAGGAAGAGCTGCAGAAAGAGTACTAAGCAGGACCTCTCCAGACTTCTATGCTGGGTGTCAGGTCTGTGAGGGTCTCATTCCTGTGAGCCTCTGGGGAGCAAGGAGGTATATGCTAGAAAGAGATCAAGACACAATGTTCGGTTCTAATCTTGGCTCTGCCACGTACTTGCTGGGTGAACTTGGAAAAAACCCTTCCCTTTCCATTCTGATGGTCTTAGCTCATATTTCCTGCCAAGCCACATCTTAACTCTGGATTGTCTCCCCTTAGGTCAGATGCCTAACTGGGCCAATCAGGTAGCAGGATCATGTGGAGCAAAAATTAGCTTTCTGGTACTGCAACAACGGCTGGGATGGAGCAATTTTATTTAGTTATGGCTGTGACAAATACCATACCTAGTAAATGTCTAGTTAAAAGAGTATTGCCAAGGAAATGTGTATACAATGGATTAAAGAACATCTCATTAAGACTCTTTACTGTCATCTCCTTAGTGATGTCTTCTCTGATTTTCCTTCCATCCTGATAGGATATATTGGTCTTTTTGCCACCACTGGACCTTGTAATATGATAATATGAATACACTGTATCATTACTGTCTGTTTATTTGTTTGTCTGTCCCACGTAAGTCCTGAGGGCAGGAACTATAACTTTCTCATCTTTGTACCTCCAGGGCCCAACAATAACTGGTCATAAGAAATGAAAGAGAATTACTGAGTAAATGAGTAAGATAGTCCCTTTGGACTCCAACGTTCTATGAATCCATGAAATAATAAGCTGCTTATTAAAAACTGTTCAATGAAACTAGTTGACTTTACACAGTAGTCCCATTAACAGAACGATGACAGCAATGGTTTCTACTACATGCCAGGTGTGAGCTAAGACTTTCTATGAATTACCTCATTTAATACCTACAATGACTCCAGGTACTAATATTATCCCTATCTGAAAGATGAGATGGTGAAACTCTGAGAGATTAAATAAATGCCCAGTGAGTGGCAGAAAGCTGCTGCAGTTCAAAGGCAAGTCTATTTGACACCAAAACACATACTCAGAGCTCTTTAAAGAGGAAAAGAAAAAAAAGAAAAAACTAAGGTGATGCTGATAACTTATACTTCTCTCAGTTTATTCTAGGGCTTCCCAGAGGCCTTTCTTAGAACACAAACTACCTGAGCCAGTGGGGACCTTAAGAGCATCTAGTCTAGTCCCAACATTTTATAATCAGGGAAACTGATGCCCAGAGAGAACTGTCTGGCTGAGGGTTAGTTAGTAGAACAGCCTGCCTTGAACCCAACTCTCAGGGCATACTCCCTCTACTGTTACTGTTACTCCCTCACTTCATTCAAGGCTCTGTTCACAGAGACCTTCCCTGACCACATATCTGAAATAGCCCTGTCTTATCCTGTTTTATTTTTCTTCATAACAGATTCTACCTACATTAGGTATATATTTGTTTACTTGTTTATTTTCCCCACTTGAATACAAGCTTCACGAAAACAAGGCTTTTATTGCCGTTTCTCTGGAAACTCGAGCAGTGCCTGGCATATAAGGTGCTCAAAAAATATTATTTGGATTGGTGGATAAACATTCCAAAGCATCAACTGCAATGTGATTTTAATGCGCTGAAACTTTTCTTTAGCTTTCAAGGCACAGCTTTATTTTTGTTTGAAGTTTCTCATACTTCCAGCCTAACACTTACTACATTATTAAACTTTGGTAAACACCTGTCTCATCTTCTGATTTTTAGCACCCCCAGGGACAGGGACCTTGCCTCATTCATGCATCCCAAGAGCCTGGCACAGTACCTGGCATGAGCAGGTGTTCAACAATGCTCGGGGGAGGCTGGTGTGGAGAACAGTTAAGAGTGATAGTCACAGGCATCATTGCTTAGTGATTTATTATCCTCTTAAGACTTCATCAGCAGGTGGAATGGAAGACGCCTCCCACCCTGACCCCCTGGGCAACCAAGGCATTATACTCCTTCACGGCCTGCTCTGTCTGGAGGACCCGCACATCAATGCCTTGTTTCTTGAGGTACTCCACAGTTGAGGGAGGCACCTAGGAAAGAGGAAAAGAGAAAAGTAAGTAGGGGGAAGGGCCCCCCAGGGCTTCCTGTCATAACATTAGGCAAGTGTATTCTACAGAATTAGACAGTGACACCTGTTACTTCAAGTATCATATGAGGGGGTGGGCTAAGCATGTCACCAGTCCAAAATTTGGCAGTCCATCCCACTGAGTCAAAAAGGCTTCTGAAAAGGTGACAGAAGGGCTGGCCCATGGCTCACTCAGGAGAGTGCGGTGCTGATAACACCAAGGCCACAGGTTCGGATCCTTATATAGGGATGACCAGTTAGCTCACTTGGGCGAACGTAGTGCTGACAACACCAAGTCAAGGGTTAAGATCCCCTTACCGGTCATCTTAAAAAAAATAAAAAAAAAAAAGTGACAGAGGTATCATAATACCCATGTATAAAGCTCAAGTGAAGTGGAAAGAGCATGGATTTTGGAGTTAGCCTTGGATTTAAGTCCTTATTAGCAGTGTAAACTTGGGTAAGTGAGTTAAATTCTCTGAGCCTTTTCATCCATTTCTGTAAATTAGGGATAACGTCTAGCTCATAGGGTTGGTGAGAACTATGAGAACTAACTGAACTAATGCATGTAAAATGTCTAGCATGGTGCAGAGCCCAAACTATGTAAATGTTAAATATTAGAGTTTAAATTCTAACTGTCGTATACCAACCAAGAGACCTTAGGCCAACTATTTAAAGTCTCTCAGTCCCAATTTCCTCCCCTATAAAATAGGAATAATAATGCTTATATCACAGGGTTGGTGTGAGGAAGAAATTAATATATGTACATTGCAGCTCAAATGTCTTTTCAGAAAGGACTTCCTTGACCACCCCATAAGGAGCCCCTTGTAAGTCACCATTTTCTTCATAGCATTTATTATCTGAAATTGTCCAGTTTTTTATAGTCCATGAGGGGAATGAACCTTGTTTGTCTTGTTCATTTTATTGTCCCCAGTGCCAAGAATAGTGTCTGACTATGGAAAGTGCTTAATAAATATTTGTAAATGAATTTATATGGAAGATATTGTCAGTAGTAGCAGCCATTATTAGATATTTTCTCAACTCTGGCTTGTCCTGAATATTTTTTAATTTTTTTTTAATTTTAATTTTTTTTAAAAAAGATGACCGGTAAGGGGATCTTAACCCTTGACTTGGTGTTGTCAGCACCACACTCACCTAGTGAGCCAACCGACCATCCCTGTATGGGATCCGAACCTGTGGCCTTGGTGTTATCAGCACCGCACTCTCCCGAGTGAGCCACAGGTCAGCCCATGAATATTTTTTAAAAATAGATTTTTTTCCCAGTAATTTATTTATTTATTTATTTTTCCTTTAAATTTTGGATATATTCCCAGCAGTGGGATAGCTGGGTCATATGGTAGATGTATCTGCAATTGTTTGAGGAACCTCCATACCATTTTCCATAGAGGCTGCACCATTTTGCAGTCCCACCAACAATGTATGAGAGTTCCTTTTTCTCCGCAACCTCGCCATAAAAATAGATTTTAATTAGACTGCTTTCTCAGAAAGAATGAACTCTGAATGAAATATTTTTTAATATGCTCTATATTACTTTTCTATATGTTTGTAAGATTTATAACAACACAAGCCTTACAGATTGGAATTATTGTATAGGAAAAAAAATCTAGTTTAAATTTTTTAAAAATATAAATAAATAAAGGATACCTTCATCAGTAGTGAACAGGATGGTAGGACATCTATATAAAGGAAAGAATGAGGTAGATCTCTATATACTTATTCTCCATAGTGTAATAATGTAAGTGGGGGAAAAAAGTTACAAAACAATACATACAATGTGATACTATTTATTTAAAATGGTTATAAGCATTGTTGTGCATTGATTGTGTCCCCAAAGTTCATACATTAGAAGCTTAATTCCCACTGTAACTGTTTTTTTTTTTTTTTTCCTTTTTGTCTTTTTTCGTGACCGGCAATGGATCGCAACCCTCAGTGTTGCGCCCGTACCGGACCGGGACCGGCAACGGGATCGCAACCCTCA
>NW_007726126.1:465582-473007 GCF_000696425.1 Galeopterus variegatus | reverse complement strand
CAGCCAGTGAGCGGCCGGTCTGTACGTGGGATCCGAACCCTCGGCGGGAGCGCCGCCGCGCTCCCAAGCGGTGCACTGTAGCAGTGCGCCACCGGGCCAGCCCCCACTGTAACTGTTGAGGGTGGGAAATTACCTATTATGGTAATTAAAAGGTGGGGCCTTGAAGACGTGATTAGATTGTAGGACCATGACATTTGGTCCTACTCTGCCATTTTCTGCCATGTGAGTCCCCTACATTGCTGTAAAGCCACCACCAAGAAGACCCTCACCAGATGTGTTCCCTGGACTTTCAACTTCCCAGACTCTGAAACTGTAAGCAATAAATTTAGTTTTCTTATTAATTACCCAGTTCCACCTATTTTATTATAAGCAACAGATCAGAAACAAACTAGTACAAGTGTATACATGTATAAGTGTGTATATATCTGCAGATGCATACAGAGAGAACTGGACTGGTATATACTAAATGTGGAGATTGGGGAAATCTTTCACCTTTTCACTTTTACATTTCTGCATTGAGTCCTGAATCTTTTATGGTGAGAATGTATTATTTCTGCAAGTAAAATTAAAAATAACTATTTTTTTCTGAAAGGGGATAAAATAACTTGAATGTGCCCTAAAAAAGAAAAAGAAAAAATATTATAAAATAGACTATAAAAATGTAAAGTAGTATTAGAATCTGAAAGACCAAATATTGATCATTGTAGAACTTGAGAAATTCTGGGGTTGAGGCATTTCTGAAAAATAGTTGAAATGACACAGTCTCAGGGTTAGATAGCCTGATGAGGGTTACTCAGGGTTACTCAGGCCTAATGAGGCAGAGTAGCGTATGCAGCCATCATTCTCTCTTGGGTCATCCAATTGCTCAGCAAAATGAGGGTGCATGATATAGAGAGATGAACTCCCAAGAAGGACAAATCTGTAAGGTAAGTGACCAAGAAATCACCACCTATCTTCAGGAATGCTGTGCATACCATTACCTACCTTCAAGGCCTCACTCATCCCTCGGCCAATCACAAGGGTCTGTACACCCTTCTCGACAACTTCCTTCACATCTGCAGGCTGCACACCAGGGGAATGCTGGATGTGGAAAGAGAGAGTAGACAGGTACCTGCTTTCAGTCTTTCCTTGCAATAGGCATTCTTGTGGATTTCATTCATTCAAGAAATGTTTACTAAGGTTTACTCTGTGCCAAGCATTGTTCTGGGTCCTGGGAATAACAGAGAAGATACAGTGCTGCTCTTAAGGAGCTCCAAGTCTAGTGAAAAATACATAAAATTCCCTGTACCAGCCAGACACACACACACACACACACACACACACACAAATATATATACACACATACATACAAAATAAAACTAAAAGCAAATGTTAATAGTTTTATAAGTACTACAAGGAAGCAAGTTCTGGGTACTGTGAGAACACAGAGAAAGGCCACCTAATTCATTCCTGGAAGGTCAGAGCAGGCGGTCAGGGATGGCATCCCAGAGGAGGTGTCATTTAAGCTGAGACCTAAAGGACAAACAGGAATTAACCACGTTAAAGGAAATCAAGAAACAAGGCATTCCAAGTACAGGGAACAGCATGTACAAAGGCTCACAGCAAAGAAAAAGCCTAGGGAACTACAAGTAATTCAGTACAACTCGAGTATAGAGTGATAGGTGTGGTAGTAGAAGAGAGCATTTGCACACAATGCTAAAATTTGGACTGTAGAGAGATTTTAGAAGAATCTCCACACTACTTCCTTTTTCTGATATCTTTTTTCATTTAACACAGGAAACTACTATTTATGCTTTAAAGCCTACCCGTCACTTTGAAAAGTTTTCCCAGTCTTCCAGGCATATTTAAGGTGAGTTGCTTAACAAAGACAAATCCAGTATTAAAGGATGGTGGTTTCTGAAATACTTCTATGTCAGCAAAGAGGATGTGGGAGTCAGAGCTTGGGAGCTATCAGCCCAACATACTGGATTCACATGTTGTGCATCTGCACAAAATTACGCTCTCAGCACTGAAGCTCAGAGAGACGAGCATTCCTTCTCTGACTCATACCTCTATCCTTTCATACATCCAGCAGCATTTACTGAGCACTTATGGTGTGCCAAGTCCCAGACTAGGCACTACAAATACTGAGATGAACCAAATATTCCTCGGAGGAGTTTTACTCAGGTAAGGTTAGCAAACGTGTGCAAACAGTTACAAGAATTGAGGATCTCATAAGAGGGAGAAAATATTAGTGGGAAATTGTCATAGAAGACATACTGTTTTAAATGGGTCTTAAAGTATGACTAGGAGTATGCCTTGATGCAGTGGTTATAGAAGGGGTTCCTTCTAATCATAGTTAGAAATGATACAGGAAGAGCTGCTGAAATGATCAAGAAAATAATAAATGGGCAGAGAAAGAAGGGTTTTTCAGTCCAGGAAGATGATGAGTTAGAGGAGATAGGACTGGCACTTATATATTTATAATTTATGCAGACAGAAATAACAGAAGAAAGGGAGAAATAGATAAAACCACAACCACAGTTGGAAATATTAACAGCCCTCTCTTGGCAATTGATAGAATACTAAGAATAGACAAAAATTAGGAATACAGAAGATTTAAACAAAATTATAAACTAATTTGACCTGGTACACATTTATAGGTTACTATACCCAACAACTGCAGAATACACATTCCCCCCGCCCCTCCACTGGGCAATAAATCCAACATTTATTTCTTCTCCATATCTACATCCAATGGTGATATTTTATAGGCTAGCTTCTAAACAGATGCAAATTTTTAAAAATGATGAAAGTGTTTTGCTCAGGAATACTATTGTTTGCATACCGTATAGGTTGACAGCAAATACTAGTTTGCCAAGCTTCAGATGGCAAAATGCTAAGTTGTGAGTTCGATATTGTCCAGCCAGTTGTTCTTCCTTGCCCTGGAGACTCTAGTGGTCTGTGCTGTTGACAGACCACCTTGTAGCCACCACTTCTCTTCTCACATTAAATCCACTATGGTAGAACATTCATGTCCTTAAGATGCAAGGCCTAGCAAAAAGCCTCCCACAAATCCACTGGATATCACAATGTTCTGTTTGATAAATTCTGTTGCTTCTTCAGCTACATTGTTGATTTCAGGTGCTGCTTTATTTGCTCGTTTCTTAATCTGTTTTTTTGCTTTGTTTACATCTTTTTCGACTCTCTTCCAGTCAATCTGCACATAGCCACTGTGACTGGCAATCTGAAGGAGAAGAAAGCCACCACCCACTGCGGTTGCTGCAAGTTTTCCAACTTTCTGGAACAAAAATCCCGCACACCAGCCAGTCACGCCACCCATTACAATCTGGGTAGCTACTGAGTATTTTTCTACCATAGGTCCCGAACTGTGGCCAAACACTCGATTCCACCAGTGGTGTCTTCTCGCATACTCAGTTAAATCCAACACTTCGTAAGAGTCGTCATCGCTTTCACACTCTTGTGGAGGGGGGTTCCGGGTGGCCATGATACTGCCGGTGGCCTGCTCTGGGGTGGTCCCCGCCCGCCCTCCTCTCCCCGGCACTTTAAGGGCCGCTCTAGCATACACATTTTTTTTAAGTGACAATGGAGCATTCACTAAGATAGACTGTACGGTGGGCCATAAGATAAGTCTCATTGAATTTCAAAGGAGTGGAATAATAAGGAATGATAAAGAATATGTGATCTGACGAAATGGATTTAAATTAGAAATTGTGAACAATAAGATTATTTAGAAAATTACAAATAATTGGAAATTGAGCAAAAGAAAGTATTTTCAAACTGAAGGATAATGGAAAAGTATATTAAGAATTGTGGCACACAGCTAAATAATGCTTTAAGGAAAATTTATACCTTTAAAATACTCACAAGAGAAACAAATGAAACATCTAAAATCTACATCTAAGCTTCCACCTTTAAAAGCTAGAAAAAGAAAAGTGAAGTACGTAGTAAGTAGAAGATAGAAAATAATAAAATAGGAAACAACCAAGAGAGAAAATCAATAAGGTCAAAGGTTGGTTCTTTGAAATAGAAAATCTGAATAGTCCTACATCTGTTAGAAATTGAATTTATAATTAAAAGCTTTCCATAGGAAAAAAACTCTAGGCACATATGATTTCACTGGGAAATTCTCTTAAACATTTAATGAAAATCTTCAACAAAATATTAGCAAATCCAAGGTTTGTTCCACATTCAAAATCAATGTAGTTCTACCACAGAATAAAAAAGAAAACAACACATCATCATCTCAATTGATGCAGAAAAAGCATTTGACAAAGTTTATCAATTATTTATGATTTTTCAAAAACTCTCAGCAAACTAAAGTAAAAGGGCACCTTCTTCTCTATGATAAAAGACATCTAAGAAAAACCTACAGCTAAACACCCAATATAATGTTGAAATATTAAATGTTTTCCTGCAAAGATTGGATGCACTGGGTATTAGCTAGATATTTACTTCCTTAGTATGTCTTTTTTTTTTTTTTTTTTTTTTAAAAAGATGACCGGTAAGGAGATCTCAACCCTTGGCTTGGTGTTGTCAGCACCACGCTCAGCCAGTGAGCAAACCGGCCATCCCTATATAGGATCCGAACCCGCGGCCTTGGTGTTATCAGCACCGCATTCTACCGAGTGAGCCACGGGCCGGCCCCTTAGTATGTCTTGAATCTATTCATTTCTCTCCCATCTGCACTGCTACTATCCTGGTCTAAGCTGACATAATTCCTTGTTTGGACTACTTCAGTAACTTTCTAACTGGTTTCCATAAGTACTCTAGATTTTTCTAATTATCCATTCTTCAAACTGTAGCCAGAGTGATATTTTCAAAACACAAATCCATTCATGTTACCTCTCTGCTTAACAGCATTCAATAGCTTCTTTTTTTTTTTTTTTTTTTGTCTTTTGTCTTTTTCCGTGTCCGGCAACGGATCGCAACCCTCAGTGTTGCCCCCGTACCGGACCGGGGACCGGCAACGGGATTGCAACCCTCGGCGTTGCTCCCGCCCCTCGCTCAGCCAGTGAGCGGGAACCGGTCTGTATATGGGATCCGAACCCTCAGACGGGAGCACCGCCGCGCTTCCCAAGCGGCGCACTATCCAGTGCACCACCGGGCCGGCCCTCAATGGCTTCTTGCTGCCCTTAGAATAAAATGTCAAACACCTTAACATGGTCTGTAAATTCTTTTTTTTTTTTTTGTCTTTTTCCGTGTCCGGCAACGGATCGCAACCCTCAGTGTTGCCCCCGTACCGGACCGGGGACCGGCAACGGGATTGCAACCCTCGGCGTTGCTCCCGCGCCTCGCTCAGCCAGTGAGCGGGAACCGGTCTGTATGTGGGATCCAAACCCTCAGGCGGGAGCGCCGCCACGCTTCCCAAGTGGCGTACTATCCAGTGCGCCACCGGGCCGGCCCATGGTCTGTAAATTCTTAACTGCCTGTCCTCCAGTCATACTGGCTTTCTATCAGTTCTTCAACCACAGTACATTCTCCCTCACCATTGTTAAGAAGATGAAAAGAAAACTGACAGATTTGGAGAAAATATTTGCACATCATGAGTAAGAAAATAATCTAAGTGATTCATTTTCAGAAATAATTCAGGCCCAGCCCAAAAGTTGTCTGACTGGTACAGCCCATTCCTGGGGGGTCGCTGAACAGATAAAGTTGTCCTCGAGATGGTAATGAGTTAATAGCCCTTTACGTTCTCTTCATTTCCTAATGTTTCTCTTTCACAGGGTTTTGGGTGGGCCTTTTACGCGGGCTTGTCCTGAGCCTTCAGACAAAGAAATTTCCTACAAGGGGGTAGTAAATTGGGGTACTCTTAGACATCATCTGGGAAGATTGTGCATCCCATAGTACTCTCAGCCAATGAGGCGGCAGGGGCAGGGACTTGCGCACTAGAAAATAATTTGCTTGTTACAGCCCTTTTCCATGTGCCTGCCCTTCAGACACCCAAACCTTGCAAGGCCATAGTTAAAGTCTCACTTTGCTGTACCTCATGTCTCCGTGTCCATCCTTTGACCTTGGACGGGTGAGGATGCTTCTCACATCATGTTTCTGACAAAGGACTTGTATTCAGAATATATAAAGGACTCTCAAAACACAGTAAGAGGGCTGGCTGGCTAGCTCAGTTGATTAGAGAGTGGTGCTGATAACATCAAGGTCCAAGTTCAATCTCTGTACCGGCTAGCCACCAAAAAAAAAAAAAAAAGAAAGAAAGAAAGAAAGAAAGAAAACTCTCAATATCATTAGTCCCTATGGAAATTCATGTTAATACCACAGTGAGATATCAAATGCCAGCAAGGATACAGAGAAATTGGATATCTCACACACTGCTGGTGGTAATTCAAAATGTAGAGCTACTCTGGAAAACAGTTTGGCTGTTTCTCATAAAGTTAAACATATACTTAATGAAACTCAGCAATCACACTCCTGGGTATTTTCCCTAGAGAAATGAAAGCTCATGTTCACACAAAAACCTGTAGATGAATGTTCACATAGCTTTATTCCTAGTAGCCTAAAACTGGTAACAACTAGAATGTTCACCAACTGGTAAAATGGATAAACAGATTGTGTTATAATTCAAACAATGGGATATTACTCATCAGTAAAAAGAATCTATTGATGTACATGACAACATGGATGAATCTAAAATGTTTTATGCTAAGTGAAACAAGTGAGTCTCAAAAATTACACACTTACAAAACAAACAAACTTAGGGCTGGCCAGTTAGCTCAGCAGGTTAGAGCACTGCCTTGTAACACCAAGGTCAAGGGTTTAGATTCCTGTACCAGCCAGCCGCCAAAAAAAGAAAGTACATACTGTCTGACTATTAATATGACAGTGAATTTTAATAAGGTCTGTGTATTAAATAATAGTATTTGTTAATTTCCTGATTTTGATTATTTTATTGTGATTATGTAAGAGAATGTCCTTGTTTTTTACGAAACACCACAGGTACTTACTTAGGAGTAAAGGGGTATAATTTCTACAACATACTCAAAAAGTCCAGAAAAAAATATCTATTTACCTACAGATAAAGAGGATGGTAAAGAAAATACGATAAAATGTTAACATCTGAATCTGTGTAAAAGGTAGATGAAAATTCTTTGTACTATTCTTGTAACTTTTCCAGAAGTCTCAAATTATCTCAAAATAAAAGATTTTTTTTTAGGGCCGGCCCGGTGGCGCACTGGATAGTGTGCCGCTTGGGAAGCGCGGTGGCGCTCCCGCCCGAGGGTTCGGATCCCACATACTGACCGGTTCCCGCTCACTGGCTGAGCGGGGCGCGGGAGCAACGCCGAGGGTTGCGATCCCGTTGCCGGTCCCCAGTCCGGTACGGGGGCAACACTGAGGGTTGCGATCCGTTGCCAGACACGGAAAAGACAAAAAGACAAAAAAAAAAAAAAAAAAAAAAAAAAATTTTTTTTTAAA
>NW_007726126.1:384218-465572 GCF_000696425.1 Galeopterus variegatus | reverse complement strand
AAAAAAAAAAAAAAAAAAAAAAAAAAAAAAAAAAAAAAAAGATTTTTTTTTAAAGTGTAGTAGTATATGCAAGTCATAGATTAGCAGAAGAGACAACATACAGGCACACACACATACATGCTCACCTGCTCCCTGATTTATTTAGCCAAGGAAATAGAACTGAACAGAAGCCAGGTGGCTACACAAAGCAGGAGAGATGCAGCGTATCTTTGTTGGCTTTCCCCATGTCTCTTGATTCCTTATGGGGTGTGCAGCTGCTGGTGACATACTTTACTCAGTCAGTGTTCCAGAGCTGATCACAAAGCCAAATCTCTCTCACTACTACCCTTTTACATTCAGGGTCACTTCATCAGTACCTTTCTGAAGAATTTACACTAAGACGGTATGTGTTCATGTTTAAGGGAATAGCAAAGAGTGTTGTAGGTTAGAACGCCTACATGTCAAAGAGTGAACCAAACTGATCAGCAGCAAGGGTACATCCCCCTCTTGGGACAGGATGCACCTAGTGCCCTAGTATCTCTGCCTCCAGATTTTCCTGTTCTCCACAGTGTCTCTGACAGGCAGAGAGTAGTGTCTCTGCCTCTAGATTTTCCTGTTTTCCACAAAGATCAGAAGAGATTTGGGGAAATTAGATTGTTTTCTCATAAAGTCACTTAAGTTTGTAACTTTTTTTTTTTGTGGCCGGTAAGGGGATCGCAACCCTTGGCTTGGTGTCGCCTGCACTGCGCTCAGCCAGTGAGCGCATCGGCCATCCCCATACAGGATCCAAACCTGCGGTGGGAGCGCCACTGCGCTCCTAGCGCTGCACTCTCCTGAGTGCACCACGGGGTCGGCCCAAGTTTGTAACTTTTTTAAAGACAAAAAAAAAAAAAAAAAAGGAGGGGGATATACTTCCATTTGATTACAAGTACTTCTTAAAGACTGTAAGAAAATTGGATTAGATGTCCTTTTTAGTTCCACAGCTCTGTGATCAATCCTAGAGCCACCCTGAGCTGAATAAATAATGATGTCAAGAACTTAAAATTTTTTCGGGGGATATGGCCATGGTAAATATTTAATAGAATTACAGATTAGGTTGGAGATCTTCACTTTCCTTAAAAAAAATGCATTTACCTGGATTATTGAATGATTTCTTCATTTAACAAAGAATAGCACCTACTTTGAGTAGTACCATACCATGATCCACAGACTCTAAAAGCTCACATTCTAGTATAATGAAACAAGACTACTGATTGCTAGAAATCAAATGAAAGGTCGTAAGAGTGCAAAACCATAATTCTCTGGAGATTCAGAGACTGGAGACAGCCACAGCCCATCAGAGTCCTGGATCAATGGAACTCAAGTGATGAATTTGGCTGCTGTGGCTATAGTGCAAGCCCAGGGTTTTACATACACAGCATCAGCAAAGGCCTGTGGATCCAGGCATTAGCAATGATTACTCACAATTTTGTGCAGAGGCCTGGGACTGGAGCAGCAGACTGTTATTGAGGTGTCCTCAACTTGTCACCAGTTCCTTCTGTGCTTCTACCAATCCCTCTGGGCAAACCACTAAGGCTCTCATCCCTATTGAGTGTCTGATTCTGTTCCTCTTCTTTAAGAGGCTTTGTCACATGACCTAAGGTTGTAAAAGCTTACTGTTTTTTCTTGGGGGAAAGCTATTAATTGTGGTAAAATGTCCAGCTAATACCCATCATGCTGGCTAACCAACAGGATGGCATTCTATATGCCTCAGACATTTCCCCTTATATTATGATAAATTTGCAAAGAAAACATTCCTAAATTACACTTTCAAAGAAGCATTTCCTTTCACCAAAATTAAGTGAGCATAAATGGGTAGTAGCAATACTGTTATCTGCTTGTGTTGCTGATAAAAGCAGATTCTGTGAGTGAAGGTTAAAGGATCTCTGGAATATGTCCCTTGTGGACATTGCCCGAGTCACATTCTCATTATCACTTGTCTGAATTAAGTCTCTTAAATGATCTCTCTACCTCTACCAGGGAAGAGGCCTGTTTTTGTGCCACAGGCCCCTCTGGCAAACTGGTGAAGGCTATGGCCCCCTTCTCAGAATAATGCTTTAAAATGCATAAAATAAAATATATAAGATTACAAAGGAAAAAGATTTTATACAAATGAAATTATCAAAATATTAAAAACAAATGTGCGGTCTAGTAATTCCTGTGCTTCGTTATTAGTTTAGGAGAGTAGAAATCTTTTCCAAAAGTCCACTAGCAGAATTACCCTCACAACTCATCGTGACAAGCCGCTAGTTGTTCTTTCAAAATCCATTCTTCCCCTTTTCTGGGATAATGGCTTGCTAAGCTAGAGATTCCATTTTCTGTCCCCCTTGCAGCTAGGTGTGACCATGTGATTATGCTATCACAAATAGAAAATTCGATTACTACCCTAGCCCAATTATTATATGACATACATATGTATCAAAACATCAGGGGGCTGGCCATTTAGCTCATTGATTAGAGCACAGTGTTATAACACCAAGGTCAAGGGTTCAGATCCTCATACCAGCCAAATGCCAAAAAAAAAATCTGATTGTACCCCATGAGTATGTATAATTACAATGCGTTAATTAAAACTTTTAAAAAATTCAATGGAATGTGAGCAGAAGAAATGCCACATCTAGGTTTGGCACGAGCTTTTCTTCTCTTTCCCCTTCCTTTCAAGTTAGAACTCTGGCATGCCTACCACCATTTCCCATCATTTAAATATTCTACGAGATGGTGGATCAACATAAAGGAAAAAACCTGGGTCCCTAAATGACCCTGTGCAACAGAGCTGTCCACACCTCCCCTGTCCCACCCCCGAACTTAGACTGGCCACACTAATTTATGAGAGAAATACGTTTCTAACTTCTTTAAGCCACCAGATCTTGGGATTTCTATTACAACAGCTTGGCCTTTACGCTAAGTAATCCACAGACCCACTCCTAAACTAAACCACGATTGGTTAGACAAATCATTTGGGGTAGAATGGATGTTTGGGAGCCAACCATACTAGACTGGAAGGGGTTATGTCTTACTTTATATACTTTAATGGGAATTTAACTATATGTTTTCAGAAAAAGAGAGAGAAAGAACTAGTAAGGCTAATTCAGCCATTCTACTCAAAGAACATATGCATTGGGTTGAGCACGATAGCAGACCTACATCTGCTATTACTTCCATTTCAATTTTCTAGTTGCTGCTTCCTGTGTGAACCTTTGACTCACTGAGTGTGTTTCTAGAGTTTAAAATGACAATATGCATTTTTCACACAATATGGACTCTAGTTGCAAGGCTATCTGGTCCTCAAAGATAACCACTATGTTCTAACATCGAAAGGATTTTCTTAAAGAATCTGGACTATAAGTAATTTTTTATCTGAAGTGCTGACTTTAAAATTTAATACCTCAATAAGATTCAAGGGACTATTGGCCTCAACAATCAGTCATAGGACCTAAGGCTCGGAGGGACCTTAAATATAAATGTAGCCCCAACCAACTATCTGATATTAGAACCTCCTGTAAAAATAAATGTTTGTAGATATTGGTGACCAATTGATGAGTTCTTCCCATGACTATACTCCAGCATTTTCTTCACACTTCTATGTCTATTCATATGCTTTTCCTTCCAGTAAGCCAGTTACCCTAGTTTACCTGAGAAACATCTCCTTCAAGTATCAACTCAAAGATCACACTTCTGTGAAGACTCCCCTTAGTCACCCGGGAGGTCTTAGGTCCTCCTTCCTCACTGCTCCCGTTGTACCTCTTTTGGCTCATCTACAACAGCACTTATTACCATTCTTTACCATTCTCTTTTTGCCTGATTCCCTACAGAGCTCCTTGAAGGCAAAAACAGGTGATTTAAAGACCATGCCTGGTACCTAGTAAGCAAACCATACATATTTTTAAATGTTGAATGATAAGAGTGCACACCATTCATTCATAGCAAACGAATGATGGTATACATCCAAACTCATTTTCTGGATGCTAGAATGTTTGAACTTCAATGAAGGATTCCGAAAGGCTCTGAGAAATCACTAAAGTCTGTCCTTTCATTCTTGGGAGTGTCCATGTTCTACCCTGTTTTCAACTTTGACTTCAATAAAGAAAGCAATAGGGAATACTGCTCATTTTTACTAACAAATTTAATCATTTCCACATTTCAAAATTGGCCTTCTCATAAATTGTAATACTAAATACAGTTGTAATACTAAAACATGGTACAACCTTTATAGAGGGGAATTTGACAATATCTAACAAATCTACAATTACATTTTCACGTTAGCCACGATCCTAGTTCTAAGAATTTACTGTGAAGATACACTTCCAACAATACAAAAAAAATAGTTATTCATTATAGCATTATTTGTAATAGCAAAATACTAGAAGCAATCTAAGTGCTTATCTATAGGACAAATTGAGTACAAAATATTACATTCAGAAAGTGGATTACTCTGCAGTGATAAAGAAGAAAAAGAAATACCTCTATAAACTGACATCCTGATTTTCAGTATGTATTGTTAAGTGAAAGAAAAAAAAAAGCAAGGTATGCTACTTTTTGTAAAGGGGAAAATAAGAAAAATATATTGCAAGTATATACGTACATCTGTGTTTGCTTATTTTTTTCCCCCCAAAATACAGAAAGGATAAACCAGAAACTAATAAAATAGATGTCTACAATGGAATGAGGTAGGAATGTGATGGAAGAGATAGCAAAGGGAATGAGACTTTTCTTAGTGTACCCTTTCATATAGTTTTGAATTTTGAACCATGTAAATGTTTTACATATTCAAAAAATTAAATCAACAAAGACAGGAAGGAGGGGGGACACCTAAACTTGTATGCCAATAGAAACAGATAAACCCAACTTTATATCAAATTGACACCATAAAAAAGATAATTAATTCAAGTGACACAGCACTCTGAGTGTACACCTAGGTAGGATACATTCTAAATACAAAAAAAGATCTATAAAGATCTTGTTGAATTTGGGCTGGCCAGTTAGCTCAGTTGGTTAGAACACAGGCTTGTAACACCAAGGTCAAAGGTTTAGATCCCTGTGCCAGCCAGCTGCCAAAACAATAAAAATCTTGAATTTTAGTTTGTGATTTTGATGTTGGTAGTAGTATTGGTATAGTGATTCCAAAACTATTTTGTGTGTTTAGGACAGAGCAAATATGTAATTATACTGATGGTTTGGGAAGGAGGGTTCTCACTGTGGGAGAAGGAGGAACAGATATGTAATGGAGAATGTGAGAAAGAACCTGTGCTGTTGGATTAAACTAGAGGTATCACTGTGAACTAATATACACACTCTCACACACATGCACACTTTCTGACTTTGCATACTGAAAGAACTTGGATGGAGTGACATCCCAATAAAAATGAGCATACCTCGTATCCAGATCTTGGTTTCTAGATACCATTCCCCCCTAAGAGAAACCAGGGATCCTTGAAGAAATGGCTAAATCCAGGGAAAATACATCTTTCTAGGCCAGAAAGCAAGGCAATGCTCAGAAACTGATGGGAACATGACAGAAGAACAATGACCATATTTGGGACAATTTTAACCTCAAAAATTTAAGTAATGGTAATGGATTAAAACATATTAAATTAAAAAAAAAAAAGAAACCATGAGCCCATAGTGATAATTGAAAGAAAGTGAGCTGAGATGCCGGGTACTGATCAAGTTTTATTAAAGGAAAAGAATCTGCCGGGCTGCGCTCCCAGGCTGCCCTCAAAATGGAGGACAGCACCAGATGTGGGGGGTGGGAGAGCTTATATGGACTGATACAATCAAGGAGGGGCATTATGCTAATGCAGAAGCTATGTGACTAGGGTGGAGAACTGCGCCCTTGGGGAAGCAAAAGGGTTTCTGTTTTGCAGAAGTCACGATCCTTCTAGTAAAGGGAAGGGGGAAGGGGTTTGGTAGTGGAGTGGGAGACAAGGCCAGCGGCTACTTAGTGCTTATTGTGTGCACAATGGCACCAGTCACATCCAAGATCCATCAAAAATAAAAACAGTGGTTGGGGGCCAGCCCGTGGCTCACTCGGGAGAGTGTGGTGCTGATAACACCAAGGCCACGGGTTCGGATCCCATATAGGGATGGCCGGTGGCTCACCTGGGTGAGCGTAGTGCTGACAACACCAAGTCAAGGGTTAAGATCCCCTTACCTGTCATCTTTCAAAAAAAAAAAAAAAAAAAATGGTGGGAGGAGCAGAAGGAAAGCTCTTCTTTACAGAAGAATACCAGACAATGGATATAAAGGAATAATAGAAATAGAAATATCATTTTTTCAACCACTAATGTAATTATCAGTTCAGGCAAGGATCAATGGTTAATGCTAAAACCACTGGATGGAAACATTCCTGAGGAACAAGATATTCACAAACTCTCAAGTTATTATTCTACAGATTACTTATTGATTACAAATAGGAAAATGTACCTTTGCAATGGAGAAATGTAGATGCCAACTTAATGAAGTAATCAAACTTAATCTGATCAGTAACTAGAAAAACCAACTTGATGTGTCTCCTGATATAATACACTAAGGGCATAATCACCTGTGTAGCTTTCTTTCCAAAGATAATTAAATTGAACATAATCACCAGAGAAAAATATCAGATAAATCCAAATTGTGGAACAATCTGTAAAACAACTGGTCTGGGTACCTCCAAACTGCTTGCTTCATTAAAGAGGAAAAGGGCTGGCCACTTAGCTCAGTGGGTTAGAATGTGGTTCTGATAACACCAAAGTCCAGGGTTTGATCCCTCTATTGGCCAGCTGCCAAAAAACACCAACCAACCAACCAAACAAAAAGAGATTAAAGAAACATGACAACAAAATGTAATACATGATCCTTCACTGGATCCCAGATTGGAAAGGGAAACCAGTTATACCAGATATTATTTTTTTGAAACAACTGTTATAATTTGACTATGGAGTTAATATTACGTCAATGTTGAGTTTCTTAAGTGTGATATGGAAGAAAGGCTTTGTTCTTAGTAGCTACATGCTGAAGTATTTAGGGTTCAAGTGGCATGATGTTTGCAATTTACTTTCAAATGATTCAGCAAAAATAATCATGGGGGAAGGGGAGAGGGCCACAGAGAGGGACAGATAAAGCAAATGTAGCAGAATGTTAACAACTGGTGAATCTAAGATGATGGTGTACAACAGTTCATTCTATTTTTCTTTTCCAATCTGTTGTACTGTTTGGAAGTTTTTCAAAATTAAAAAAAAAAAAGGGAGGGTTCAACATAGCCTTTCCATATCAACCAGGTTTAGAAGGTGGTGAGTAGGAAAACAAAAGCAAACGAACACAAAAGCTGAAAGGGCTAGGAACAGCTCATCAATCTTTCCTTAAGTAGAGCTGTCCTGAGCAGAAAAACCTCTATCCTGGTCAGCTGTACAACTCTCAGAAAATTATGTCGCACTTTAGGCCTATCACCTGTATCATATATTAAAATACAACAATAAAGCCAACAAAAGATATAGAACACATTTTTGTGACACTGGGGAAACCTGAAAATATACCATGTATTAGATAATATTATTATATCAATTATAATATCCTTATTTGTGGTAATGGTATGATAACTATGTAGGAGAATATTTATGTTCTTAGGAGAGAAATGCTGATGTCTGCCATGTACTTTTAAATGATTGGAGGAGGGAAGTGTATGTATGTGTGTGTGTTTAGAGAGAGAAAAAAACAAATATGGTAAACTGTTAACAACTTGAGGATTTAGATAAAGGGTATGACAATTTATTACATTATTCATATAGCTGTTCTGTAGATTGAACATTTTTCAAAACACAAAGTTGGGATAAAAGTTTCTGTATTTACTTTAGTTTTCTTCAGGTGGCTGCGAAATACTTTTGCTTTCTTATAATTTTATATTTGTTTTCTACCTTCTTTCTTCACCCCTTTCAGCCTAACAAAAAGTAAACATAAGTGAATGACCTATCATGTTTCCATATAGAACACTCTTCTCCAACAGGACAGCTATTGCCTTAGGATAGAAATGAACAGGGACAGTATGAAACAGATGAAAAGTATGGACTTTAGAGAACGAATATTTTAAGTTCAAATCTTGGTTCCAAAAACTATTAGTTGTGTGACCCTGGAAAAGCTATATTCGACCATACACATAATAGTAGTTTAATGACTAATAGAGATTTTGGAGGAGTTTAAACTAATTATTTATTATTCCAGGTCGCTGTTGAAGACAATTTTCTTAATATTTCCATTCTTCATCACTAAAAAATCTGCCCCCCCCCCACGTTAATAAAAAAGAAACCACAACATTAACCTATCTCAGAGGGAATGTCTCAAAGGCTAAAAAAGTTTGTCTTATGATATTTATAATTGAAAAGTCAATTCAGCAAACATTTATTGAGTTCCTGCTTTACAGGCACTATGCTAAACGTACAGTTCTTGTGAACCTTAGAGAGTTCACTACTTACTGAGGGAAACAGATATTCATTATAATATACGTGAACTGTGCTAAGTGATATAATAAAGGCACACAGTATTAAAGAAATATGAGAAAGGAATAAGCAGTTCTTTCTTAATAGATCTGCAACATAACCAGTGCCACTTTAGACGAGCCCAAGTACAAAATGGCACCGCCCACCTCCTCCCCTTCCCTTTATCAGAAGCCTCCTGACTTAAACAGAAACCCCCTTTTGCTTCCACAAGGATGCAGTTCTCTACCTTGATCCACAATAGCATAATGACCCTCCTTGATGGCATCAGCCAGCCCGTGGTGCACTATATAAGCTCTACCACCCCCACACCTGGTGCTGTCCACCATTTTCAGGGTAGCCCTGGGCTGCCTGCCACTTTGAGCATAGCCTGGCAGATTTTCTTCCTTTAATAAAGCTTGAATGGTGCCCAGCATCTCAGCTCACTTTCTTTCAATTCTCACAAAGATTATCAGGAAATGCTTCAAAGAGGGGATAGTGCAAAAGCTAGGAATTGCAGGATATATAAGATTTCATCAGGTACAGAGGGAAACAGGCCATTCCAGGTAAAGGAAATAGTTTTAACAAAGGTACAGAGGAATGAAAGATCATGGCATGTCTGGAAGAGAATTAGTATTTGGGGGCTGGCTGGTTAGCTCACTAAGTTAGAGCACGGTGCTGATAACACTAAGCACCAAGGTCAAGGGTTCAGATCCCTGTACAGGCCAGCCACCAAAAAAAAAAGTATTTGGTATGGAAAGCTAGTTCTTCAGATGTGTCATGAAATATAGGGGATGAGGTTCAAAGGATAACTGTATCATAAAAAAAAAGTTCTTAATCTTGTGGGGGGAGGGGAGAGAGGGAGGAGGGAGGGAGGTGTCGGTGATGGGCCATAATAATCATATACATTGTATATTGACAAAATAAAAATTTAACGAAAAAAAAAAAAAAAGTTCTTAAACACTATCCTAGGAAGTTTTTAGTTAATTTTGAGGTCTATGGAAAGCCACTGAAGTTTTCTAAGCAGAGGAGTGGCATGATCAGCTTTATCTCTTATAAATTATAACAGAAGATAGACCTAGAAAAGGTAGAAATAGGAGGCAAGAAGACCAGATGAGAGAACTGAGGCAGCAACAGGAGGCAGACCTTTTTGAGACTGAATCAACAAATACACTTTGGCGGACATGGTGGAGGAGAAGAATGGAGAAATAAAATAGTCTCCAATGTTTCTCTTTTTGGTGACTGTGGAGAGTGATGCTATTAATGGAGATAGAAAACACAAGAAAAATATCTGGATATTTGTGGGGTGGGACATTGGGGAAAGGAAACTAAGTTAGCTTTGGATATGTTAAGTTTAGGTTGCCCAAGGAACATTTCATGCAGATGTCTAACATGCAATTGACCATTTTGATAGTCTGAATAATTATTCAGCAAATACTCCTCTTGCCCTCCTACTGAAGTCAGAATATACTTCTATGCCCAATTGCTGCTGATGTTGATGAAACTGGGGAAAGCAAGACCTTGAAACGTACTTGCTCAGTGAGGCTTGCGCTTGAGCTTTGGATATCACTATGAAAAGAGCCCTGGCTACCTTATGGTCTGAAGAGGATAAGAGACATACAGAGCAGAGCCCACCCAGTCAACATGCCCACTGCAGTTTGGAGTAGAGCTGCCCCAGCTGGATCGATTAGCAGAATGATAGATGCTTATCATTGTATGTCATTAAGTTTTGGGGTGGTTTATTAAACAGACTAGATGAATGATACTACTATATATTTGGAACATTAAAAAAAAAAAAACCCAAAAATGAAAAAACAAAACAAAACAAAACAAAAAAACCCTGGAGATAATACCTCCCATCAGTTAATGGTACAAACAAATTTAGTAGCCCCAGGTAATAAGAACTCCCCTAAGACTCTCAGGCACTCACTTCCCTCAAGACTGCCTATTAATCAGCTTTTGATATACAAATCAGAGCATTTCATCACTAAGACTCTTTTTTAAAGATGTAAGTTAATCATTTTTTTAGTAACTTAGCCAACATTGGGAGGAGGGGGAGATCAACTAATGGTCTTGAGCATTATTACGTGTGAGGCATTGTGACAGGTAACTCAGGAAGAGAAGAAAATTAACTAAAAAACCCCCCAACAAAACAAGTACTTACTACGTGACAAGCACTATATACATGCATTACAAAGATGAACACATTTAATACCAAAGCAACCCCATGAAGTACATTATTTTTTAGGCTCCAACCCCAAGAGATTCTGATTCAGTAGGTAGAGGGAGGGAGGAAGATTCAGAATCTGCCTTTAAACAAGCACTCTAGGAGATGAATCACACTTTGAGAAATACCAGTTGAGAGAAAGGAAAGAATGAGAATTTACTTGAGCAAGGCAAGTTGGATACATTTTAAAAATTTATTCTTCCCAACCCATGTATTATTCTCACATCAATCTATGGCAAACAGATATTATTCTCCTTTATAGACGATTAAACAGAGGCACAGAGAGGATAAATAACTTGTTTAAGGTTACCCACCTAAAAAGTGACAGTGCTTGGACCTATGAATCTCAATGTCTACTAAATATCTCTATCTAGATGCCCTAACATATGTTCAAGCTCAACATGTTCCAAAATAATTCATTATTGAAACTGAGTAAGGCTAGGCCTGTGAATCAAAGTGACTCCATTTTCCCTGCAGAGGACACTTTGTTACTTTTTCCACTTCTCAGTCATGAGACCCCCAGGGCAAATGATTACCCCATGGGCTGCCCTGGCAAAACAGACTGAGATAACAGAGGAAACAGATATTTACTGAGTTGCAAAACCCCTCCTCAAGGCTTGTTTTACCATAAATAAAAGTTACAGATTAACTTTAAGACCCCTTTAGGAATTCCCACCTGTGCACAAAGCATCAAGGTGACTGCCACAATGACCCTCCTGGGGTGACAATGATGAACACTACTGAGCATGCGCCCATGACACAGCCGGGAAGAACAGAACGGACCACCTCTGCTGATGCTGGCCTGTACCTCTTAACTCCTTTCCCTATAAAAGACCCTGAACAGCTCCCCTTGGGGGCCTAGCTTTACTGTTGCTACCCCCCTTATGCATAAGTCTATCTCCTCTTTTAATAAAGTGTTGCTTGCTTTACTGTTGGGTACATTGTTCATTTCTATGACTCTGGAATCCGAGAGCCTAATTCAATCACTGGTAAAAATTGGAAAGCTTTGGGCACCAGAGAGGACTCCAGCTGCAAGAGGCAAGTGGCCACTGGGACTATTTTGCTCCCATGTTTCTGCTGCTGGCAAATCTCTCCTGGAGTCCCTGGCCTAAATTCTGACGAGGCAATGCTTTATTCTCTTTATCTTTCTCTGATTTTCTGAGCCCTCTTCTACTGTTTGGTCGGATGGTATCCACTACTATGCAGGTGCACCCTGGAGGGATCCCGGCTATGCTTTGTTTTTCTGACTTAAATCTAGTCAATACTTTTCTTCTTTATTCTGAAAACAGTGGGGAGAACTGCTTTTATCAATTACTGTTAATGGAATAGGTTGGTCTCACCGATTGGGACTAGGCTAAACTGGACCCCACTGCTCCTCTTTTCTCTTTGTTTGCTTGGTTAGAAATTTGGTTGAGTACCAGTAATCTGAATAAACCTTCCAATCCTTGCATCAACTTTTGGACTTTCAGGTCATTTGTTTAATGCGAGAGGGCAAGCCAAGCGTGACCTGTCCGTAACATTATTTTCTCTATCTAACCTCAGCACGCAATACATCTATCTGTTCCTCCCCTAATTTACCCAGTCTCAATGAAGAGCATTACCATTTACTCATTTACCCATGTTAGAATTCTCTCTCACCTGTCAAATCTATTTCACCTTCTTAACTGCTTTCAAATTTGTTGTCTCATTTCCACTCACACTACTACAAATTTAATAACAGCTTCATTTATTAAATACCTAAAACACACCTATCACCAAACATTAATCCTTAGATCAATTCTATGAGGTTAGGTAATGTTATCTCCATTTTATAGATGAAGACTCTGAGGCTTAGATAGCTTTGATCCTATGTATTTTGCCTCTACACAGATGAGCTCTAGATCAACACCCCAGTTTTCCCTTCTTCATCTTTGCCTGCACCTGTCTCTCCAACTATACAGGGAGCACCTCCTCTTGGATATCCGGCTGACACATAAAATTTAAGTTAAAAATTGTGCTCAGGATACTTATATTAGCCTCCTGCAGTTGTGCAAACTCACTTAATGCAAAGCCTATTTTATAATAAAGTGCTGAATATCTCCTGTAATTTATTGAATACTGTACTGAAAATGAAAAACAATTGTTGTGTGGTACTCGAAGTACAATTTCTACTGAATGTGTATTGCTTTCACATCATCATAAAGTCAAAAATCATAAGTCAAAACATTTTAGGTTGGGGACCATCTATATTTGATTTCACACTATTCTATCTCTGTGGCTACATGAGTTATGTAACTTATCTGTACTTAAATTTCCATAAATAAAGAATATGATTATAATAGTAATATTAACTTATATTGTCTTATATGGGAAAAACACAATATATAGTGCTAAATCCATTTTTGAGGGGAAACAAATCTCTCCAGTGTGGCATGCTTATAAATTGGTGCTCTAGTATAGCTTAAATTTCAGTCTGGACAACCTTTGTCAGGCACATCATTCTCCCAAGTAAGTATCTGTGATAGTTAATTTTATGTGTCAACATGATTGGGTCATAGGGTGCCCAGATTAAATATTATATGTTTGTGTGTGACTGTGAGGGTGTTTCTGGATGAGGTCAGGATTTGAATTTAGTAAAGTAGACTGCCTTCCCCAATGTGGGTAGGGATTATCCAACCCACTGAGGGCCTGAATAGAACAAAAGGCAGAGGAAAGAGGAATTGCCCTTTTTTTCTGCCTCACCACTTGAGCTGGAACGTCTCATCTCACCTTTTCATGCCCTCTCATTGGGATTTAAACTATCAGCTTTCTTAAAGGTTCTCAGGCCTTCAGACTTGGACTGAATTACACCACTGGCTTTCCTTGGTCTCCTAGTTCCAGACAGCAGATCTTGGATGAGTCAATTCTTTACAGTAAATCTCCTTTTATATATGTATATGTCTCCTATTAGTTCTATTTTTATGGAGAATTCTAACTAATACATTATTTAAAGTGACTATGACATATTCATTAAGTAAAGTATCAGCTCAGCTCCTGCATGTGCAGACCCTCTGTCAACCACACCACTGCCTACTCTTGCACCTCTCCAGCTTCACTTTATCAAACACTCAATGGAGCCATTTGGTTCAAGTAGGCCACAAAATTGATGGCTTCTTATTCCTCAATGCTATGGGTCAAATGCGTCCCCCAAAGATTCACGTATTGGAAACCTGATCTTCATTGTAACAGTGTTAAAAGGATGAGAAATCCAATTAGGGTAATTTGAAAGGTGGGCCTTTAAAAGGTGGTTAGATTGTAAGGACTGTGACCTCGTGAATGGACTTATCCATCATGGTGTAATGGGCATGGTTTTGACTGCTTTAAAAGGAGAGTAAGTGAGGAGGTTAGCTTTATCTTGCTCAGCCCATTCTCGCCATGTGATACTCTGTGTTGCTGTAGAAGAAGGCCCTCACTAGATGTGTTCCCTGGACCTTGGACTTCCCAGTATGTATCCATACTGTAGGAAATAAATTTTGTTTCTTTATAAATCACCCAGTTTCAAGTCTTCTGTTATAAGCAACAGAAACAGAGTAATACACTCAGCCTTCTCTCATCTGTCCCTTTTATATCTCCATGCCCTTCCATTCCTTTTACCAATCCAGGTATATTTATTCCTTTAAGATCCAGATTGGTAGCTGATAAGCAACTGGGTGTCAGGATCAAATCAGTGAGTTCATGCAGTTCAGAACCAAGGCATAAACAGAGAGTACTTGCTGGGGCTGTCTTTTTATGTGGAGCCTGATTATGTAGCCATAACTGTTTACAGTTACAGTGTGATACACTACATGACCTGAAATGTTTTCTTAAACAAAATGCCAAATAAAAATAAACATACCCTGAAATGTATAGCTGAGCTTGCAAAAAGCAAAGGGAAATTCATAGAGGCCAAAGGGGAAAAGAGAGTTGAAAATCAAATTGTGAAGTGATATTGGGGTTGACCTGGGTAGGGTATTTGCCATTCTCAGAGTCTTGCATTTTAACACCCATTCTGAGACTAGGAGACAAGGCCTGAACAAGGCGGGAAATTGGAACTGAGACATATCTCCCAATGATGCAAAACAGCCTTCTTAAACCCATTTTCAGTGAAAGGCTCTGTTTCCATTACTATATCATGCAGAGCTCCACTGACCTGCTCCTAAGTCAAAATTATTAAAAACAAAGCAACAATAAAGAAAAGCCAAACCAAATGAAAACAAAACCAAAAACCCACAAAAACAAACAACAAGAAAACCTCAAAAAATTCAAAGCCTCTGAAAATGGTCCTAAGAGCAAATGGCAAATGTAGGAAGATCTATTCAAGAAAATCTATAAAACTTTACTGCAATGGACTGAATGTTTGTATCCTTACAAAATTAATGTACTGAAACCCTAATCCCAATGTGATGATATTTAGAGGTGAGGCCTGAGGAAGGTAATTAGATAATGAGGGTGGAGCCCTCATGAATGGAATTAGTGACCTTATAAGAAGCAGCCAGAGAATGAGCTAGATCTCTTTCTGCCATGTAATTACGGATAGAAGAAGTCGGCTGACTGCAGCCTGGAAGAGGGTCCTCACCAGAACCTAACCATGCTGGCATCCTGATCTCACACTTTCAGCCTCTAGAACTATGATAAACAAATTTTTATTGTTTAAGGTACCCAGTCTATGGTAATTTGTTATGGCAGGCTGAACTGACTGAGACATTTGGTAAGAAAGGTGAAGATCTGTACTATTTAAATAAAGATTGCTGCCTCCCTGCCCCCTACCAGTTCAGTGAGGCCAAGACTTTGTTCCAGACTGCAGCCAAGAACACAGGGCTCCTTCTCCCCTCAGTACCCAGCTGGAAGGATTTCTTCCCAGGAGGAGCAAGACTTTAGTGTTTCTCATGCTGCCCCCAAGTTTCTGTTGTTGAGGCTAAGCCCCAGGTGAGTGTGATCAAGAGGAAGGGGTTCTCTTCTTTCATCCAATCTACAGTCATGTAAAAAAGACTCTACCTTATGCATGGCACACCGAGAACAATGGAGGAAATGCAACATTAGGGAAATGCAAATAAAAAACTGCGATGGGAATAATCCTTCACACCCAATAGAATGGTTATAATAAAAACAAAAGAAAGAAAAAAAAATGTGTTGGTGAGGAAGGATGTGGAAAAATTGGAATCCTCATATATTCCTGATGGAAATATAAAACAGTGCAGCTGCTTTAGAAGATAGTCTGGCAGTTCCTCAAAAACTTAAACATAGAGTTACCATACGACCCAGTATTCGAATCCTAGGTATATAACTAAGAGAAGTGAATGATTACATTTATATAAATATATCCGGAATAGGCACATCTACAGCAACAGAAAGTAGATTAGTCATTGCCCAGGAGCTGGGGGAGGGAGGAATGGGCACTAACTGGTAATGGTTATGGGGTTTACTTTTGGGGGTGATAAATATATTCTGGAATTAGTAGTGGTAACTTTTGTACAAGCTTATAAATATAAAAAGTCCATTGAATTGTCCAACTTTAAAAGGTTGAGTTTAATGATGTGCATTATATCTCAAAAAAAAAAAAAGAAGAGGGAAATAGTTGCTTTCACTTGGTTCATTATGGTTTGGCTCAAGAGGTTGGAAATCACTTGATTAGCCTCACTCGGTATCAACAAAGACTAATATCTTACCTCAGTTCCGGTTTCTCTCCAATCCCAAGCCCGACTGCCCCCTGGCCATACTTTGCAGTCCTTATAGGTTGTAGCAGAGCCTTGTACTTTCATTTGCCCCCATGAAAGGGAAGCAATTTCAGGGGAAGACATAATGAACTGAAATCTGAAATTAAAAGAAAAATATACTAAATCAGGTATAAAATAAAGTTGAAACAGCTCCAAAATACAAGGATAGTAGGCCTCAATTCTCCATGATTTGAGAAGCATTTTCTCATTTATGTGGTTGTCACTTCTTCTCTAGAGGTATAAAAAGTAACTCTTATTTTTGGGGATCCTGAATCATCCAACCATTGAAACCAGATATTACAATTACTTCTCAGACTCTGGAGGGAATCCTCAGGTTATTTTTTGAGACAAAATTAAAAGGTGGAAATTTATTCCAGCATGGAGTGAGGACGCTGACACATCCTCTCCCCCCAAAGAAACTATAAAGCTGGAAAAAAACTGTGAAAAAAGCACCATTCGTCACTCTAGAAATAAAATTAAAGGCACACCACAAACTGAGAAGTGCTTATTCATGAAAACTACTGAACTTCAGGTAAAGACAGAAAGTTATTTTGTTGTTCTTGTCTGGGACTACTCCCATTATCCCACTCCAATCCTGTTGGCACCAAAGTTCAACTAGGTTGGGACAGGACATGAAACTGAATAGCCTTGGGCTGGCCGGTTAGCTCAGTTGATTAGAACGTGGTGCTGATAACACTAAGGTCAAGGGTTTGGATCCCAATACCAGGCCAGCTGCCAACCCCCCCCGCCACACAAAAACAGAACAGCCTTGCTGCCACTGTCCAAGGAGGCTCACTTGATTTGCACATTAGCAGTTTTAACTGATGAACTCAATGGCAAGCAAATATGGATTGCAGGTGGTTCTGCTCACCTGATATTGCCTATTGTTTGGGCAAAGTAATGGATTAGCAGAGTAGGCAGAGATTTAACAGGAATTTCCCCATAGGACACAGCCATACGAGGCTTTATAAGCTCTCTACAAATCCCAAGTGGACCTGAAGCTGCAAACTTATGTACCAAAGACCTGAGTAAGCCTAAGTCACCCAAACATTCTGGGCTGATGGAGCCTGAGGACGTGCACAGTGGAGAAGTGAGAAGGATCAAGAGGGCCCAGAAGAATATAAAAGCCAGTGAAAACAAAACAGCTGGAACTATGAATGTACTCCCCAGTGCACAAACTGATCCATCAGTAGAGAGTGAAAGTCTTTTTTCTGTTTGTTTGGTCATTTTTTGCTTTTTGGGGGGTGGCTGGCTGGTACAGGGAGAGTGTGAAAGTCTTACTGGCTCCAGGTGTTTGAGCAAATCCTTTGACTAATCTTTGGCTGAACATTAAGCTATGTAGACACAGAGGAGACCTCTGGGAAACCAGGCTTGAAAAAACAAAATGAACACAGACTTCAGTGGCCACACACTTCATGGGAGACAGAATTCACACGTTTAGTGCTATGTTTTGAATGTTTGTCACCTCTCAAATTCATGCTGAAATTTAATTGCCATTATAACAGTATTGAGTTAGGACCTTTAAGAGGTGAATGGATTAATGTTGTTATTACAGGAATAGGGTTCATTATCGTAGGAGTGGATTCCTTATAAAAGAACAAGTTTGGCCCCCTTTTGACTCTCTCTCACCCTCTCTTTACCTTTCTGCCATGTGATGCCTTCTGCCATGGAATGACACAGCAAGAAGGCTCTTGCAAGATGTAGCCCCTTAATCTTGGACTTCCCAGCCTCCAGAACTGTGAGAAATAAATTCTTGTTCATTATAAATAACCCAGTGCCAGATATTTTGTTATAGCAGCACAAAAGGGACTTAGACATTTAGTATACACAAGTGACTAAACACACAAACAAATAAACAAAGAACAACAGCTTTTGGCAGTCGGGGGAGGGAGGATCACAATCTAAACTTCCTACAATATATTATCTAAAATGTCCAAGTTTTAAAAAAACAAACAACTACAAGACATGAACTGAAACAAACATGTGTGACCCACATTTAGTGAACTGAAACTGTATTTGAATATTCCCAGATGTCTGATTTAGCAAAGACTCCAAAAAAGGAATTATAAAGAAAACAATGTATAAAGAATTAAATGAAAGTACGATTACAATGACTCAATGAATACAGAATCTCAATAAAGAGACATTTGAAAAAATAATCAAATAAAATTCTAGCATCAGTAAGTACAATAACAAAAAGGTGATTTTTATCAGTCAGGGTTCTCCATGGAAACAGAAGCAGTACATTACATATATTAAGAAACTTACTTCAAGGAAGTGGCTCACACAATTGTGGGGGTTGGCAAGTCCAAAGTGTGTAGAGAATGCTGGTATGCTGCTAACTCTTAAGCAGAAGTTATTGTTGCAGTATTGAGGTAGTATTTCTTCTTCTTCTAGGTAACATCAATTTTGCTCTTTAGATCTTTTAACTGTTTAGATGAGGCCCATTCTGCATATCAAGATTAATCTCATTTATATAATAGTCTACTGATTGTAGATATTAAATACATCTACAAATACCTTCACAGCAATACCTAGATTAGCATTTGACTGAATAACTGGTTATTAGAACCTAGCCAACTTGGCAAATAAAACTAACCATCACAGTCCACCCCTCATCAATTTGGCACTAATACATATCTCCTAAACTGTAGTTAATTACCAAATAAAGACAATTATAAAGTTACTTCTGCCTATCATTAATAACTACTAATCTATTTTTGCAACTTCAACTTCTGACTATCCGATTTTTAAAAATATAAGAAAGTAGATAAACATACTGTTTTGGATGCTATGAGAAGAAGATACAAATTTACAAAACATGATTCCTGTTCTTGAGGAGCTAATACTACACTAGAGGAGAGAGGACACGTACATACAATTACAGTACAAGTACGGTAACTTAAAAAAAATACAAGGTAACTTTTGAAAAGTGGTATAAGGGACCTATAATGAATTGGTATGAGTGTTGAAGACTTCTGTATTAGTCTGATAGGGCTTCCATAACAAAATATGAGACTGGGTGGCTTAAACAACAGAAATTAATTTTCTCACAGTTCTGGAAGCTGAAAGTCCAAGGTCAAGGTGCCAGGAGGATTGGTCTCTGGTGAGGCCTCCCTTCCTGGCTTGCAGATGCCTGCCTTCTTGCCGTGTTCTCACATGGCCTTTTCTGCATGCAAGTAAACCCTTGGTTTCTCATCTTCTTTTTATAAATGCACCAGACCTATTGAATTAGGGTCCCACCTTTATGTTGTAATTTATCCTTAACTACCTCCTTAAAGACCTTATTTCCAAATACAGTCACATTGGGGTTAGGGCTTTAACATTTGAATTGGGGGGGAGGGCACAAGTCAGTCCATGGGGCACATTCAGTCCATCAGTCCAACTTCTGAGTAGGGAATCTTAAAAACCAGAATGAGGAAATAGTATCTGAACTAGATCTTGAAATTCAACTGGGAAAGAAAGGAATTAATATTTATTGTGAAACTACTATGTGCCAGATACTTTAGATAGGTTATCTCAACAACCCCAAGATTAGAGAATGGTTAGAAACTGACCCAAGATTATATAGCTAATAAGTGAGAAAATCAGGACTTGAATCTCCAGTCTGTCTGACTCTACAGCATGTGTTCTTCAATTCATTTTGCCATTCACCCCTCCCCCTAAACTTTACATCGAATAACTATTAAACAAGGAAGTGCATAGAAAAATTACATAGAAATTTAGTATTAGCAAAATAACTTTCTGGGAGATAAAATGCTTTTTTGGGAGTATGAAGGAGGAAGATAGGCCTGATGTCATAATCATTTTATTAGTTAAACAGAACCAAAAGCATGGTGGCTTAAGTAAGACAAAAGTTTAAAGTCCAAAGGTAGTTAAAATAGGGCAGATATGGCAATTATCTACAAAACTGGGAATCAGGTTGCTTCCAGCTTTCAGCTTCACAATCCTGAAGAAGTGGTCTTCACCCTCATGGTCTAATATGGAGCTGTACCATGTGCCAAGCAGCAGAACAAAGAGAAAAAGTACAAAGGGCAAAGTACATATTTCCTGGCAGTTTTCAGAGAATACTTCTGTTTAAATCCTATTGTCAGAATGTAGTCACATGGTTGCATTCAATTGCAAAGAAGGTTAGAATATGTACGGTTTATTCCAAGAGTCAATGTGCCCAACTAAAAATTAGGTATTCCAAGATGGGAATAATATATAATGGGGAACTATTAGGATCTGAGATAATTATTTATCCTTATAATTCAGATTATTATTATTTTTTTTAAAGTATGGATATTCTTTGGTCTAGTTTACTTCATGAGATAATATTCATTTTTTATTTTCCTCTGTATCTCACTCTCAGTATTAAGGACTTTGGATAATTATAACTATTATGTGCAAGCTCCTTCATTGTACTTAGCATGTTCTCCAAGAAGAATTTACTCTATTTGTGCTCTAGAATTGTTCCCAGAGTTAACCTCTCTTCCATCTAATTTCCTATTGTGCTTTGTTTATATTTACTATTGTTGTTATTATTTTGGTGGCTGGCCAGTACAGGGAATGAACCCTAGACCTTGATGTTATCAACACCACACTCTAACCAACTGGCCAGCCCTTGTATATATCTATTATAATGTTTATTAATACCTAGCATTAAAATCACCTAATCACCCTGGATTTATCACAATCTGATTTATATCAGATTTCATTAGCATGGCAGTGTTAACTTCTCCAAGTACTGGTTTTTTAATCAGTTTATCACCTGCTCTTCTGATGTCTGAAAGCCTTCTATTCTTTTTTTTTTTTTCCTTTTTGTCTTTTTTCGTGTCCGGCAACGGATTGCAACCCTCAGTGTTGCACCCGTAGCGGGCCGGGACCGGCAACGGGATCGCAACCCTCAGCGTCGCGTCTGCACCTTGCTCAGCCAGTGAGCGGGAACCGGTCTGTATGTGGGATCCGAACCCTCGGCGGGACTCAGCGTCGCGTCTGCGCCTTGCTCAGCCAGTGAGCGGGAACCGGTCTGTATGTGGGATCCGAACCCTCGGCGGGAGCGCCGTTGCGCTCTCAAGCGGCGCACTGTAGCAGTGCACCACCGGGCCGGCCCTGAAAGCCTTCTATTCTGAAATTAAAATTTAAAATCCATATTTTTTGTTTCAAAGCTTGTGACTACTGTGTAACAGTAATAACAGGAATATAGTAATAATAATATCAATATCAACAACTTTCAGAATAAACTTGCAATGCACACATCATAATTTCCACTTTCAGAGAAAGAAATACTCTAAAGTTAAATAACTTTAACAAAGTTATTTCTGGGTGGTAAAGGTGAGATTTAAACCTAAATCCATCAGACTTCAAAACTTATGTTCTTTCCATTATATCACACTGCCTTGATACCAGCAGCATTCTTTTGCAAGTACATAAGAAGTCTTTTCCTAAGCATTTGAATTACCCTTAAAATCCATTTCCTCCATGAAATTCATCAAAAAAGAAGTACTGGTTTCCTCATGCCCTTCTCAGTTTGGTAACAAAATAATAATTAAGAGATTCTATGATCTTCATTATGTATTTACTTCTGTAGAAACTTTGCATCCTCTAAATTCTTCAAAACACTTAAGCTGTTTAGTTCACTGTTGGGAATGAAATCGTTGCTTCCTTAAACCCCGTTAAGTAAATGTGTCCTTTATTTGTATTTGCTGATATATAATTTGTATTTTTATTGAGTTAGTATTTCTATTTTTTTAATGTAGTACATGTAAATCTGTATGAATTGTGTCTAAAATTATAATCTCTTAAAGCACCACATAAAAAAAAGATTATATAATGGACACTTTTCCTGTTGTTGACAGCTTTCTTTAACATATGCTGGTAACAAGTAATAAAAGGTTTCAAAAGCAGTTTTATCTACAGTTTGAATTTGCGTTTAGTTGGCTTTTCAGTTTATTTCTATTCAGGAAACATATTCGAGCTTCTACCATGTGCTATGAGCTGGCAGGAGAAATAATAAAGTAGGTAGGGCTACTCAAAGATAAACGGGACCATTTCAAGACTTCAAAAAGGGAGGTCAAAATCTAGAGGAAATGACAGATATATATTAATATACTATTAACTGTAATGCAAATCAGACTGTGAAAAGTTCAGGATGAGTAGGGGATTTTAATGTTACGTATTAATAAAATTTATAGTAAATAAAAACAAAGCACAATAGGAAATTAGAGGGAAAAGTGATTAACTCTGGGAAGGCTTCTAGAGCACAAATGGAGCGAATTCTTCTTGGAGAACATGAATTTAAGACTGACTATGAAAAAAAAATTAGCAGGCAAATATGGGGAGGATCAGGGAGTGAAGATTTTTTTTTTAATAAAGTGTACATGAGAAAATACTGGAAACAAATTTCAAGAATAAATATAGAAGCTCCTCTACTTGTGAAGTTTCATTTTATAAACTCAAAGATAAGAGTACGTTTATATATGAGAATGAACTCTGCCTGCCACCAATAGATGATGTTAACGGTCATTTGTATATTGTCTCTTTGAAACCTCCAATTTGTTAAGTACTGTACAGGCTTCTGATTTCAATATGACATTTCTAGTGTACAGAGTGTATTAGGTGGGGGAGAGTTAGTGTGTCAGGAGAGATGTAGCTGGAGAGGTAAGTTGTATTCAGATTATGGTGGATATTGTATGTATGTTAAAAGATTTGAACTTTTTGTTTGAGAAAATGAAGCCACAAAACGTTTGTAAACAGAATAGTGACATAATTTGATACAAGATTTAAAAAGATATCTAAGGTAGTGTGAAAGGTGGCTCCTTCTTCCATACTGGCTGGAAGAAATTATTTCCCACTGGTAGGAATGGGCTGGATGAGTAAACACACAAAGGAAAGGATAGAACAGGATGTACAACAGGTCTTCGAAAAGTTCATGGAAGGATTCCTTATTATCTTTTTTTTTTTTTTTTTTTTTGATGACCGGTAAGGGGATCTTAACCCTTGACTTGGTGTTGTCAACACCACGCTCTCCCAAGTGAGCCAACCGGTCATGCCGGTCCTCTTTTCTTTTCTTTTTTTTTTTTTTGATGACCGGTAAGGGGATCTTAACCCTTGACTTGGTGTTGTCAACACCACGCTCTCCCAAGTGAGCCAACCGGTCATGCCGGTCCTCTTTTCTTTTCTTTTTTTTTTTTGACCGGTAAGGGGATCGCAACCCTCCGAACGCCAGTGAGCACACCGGCCATCCCTATGTAGGATCCGAACCCGCGGCCTCAGCGCCACCACCACTGCACTCTCCCGAGTGAGCCACGTGGCCGGCCCCCTCTTATTATCTTTTAATTCCATTTCTCCATGAACTTTTTGAAGTACCTTTGTATTAAGAGTGGTCCTTGGAACACCAGGATGGGAATCACATTACGTGCTCACAGATACCTAGGCTCCAACGAAGATCTACTAAATAGGAATTTCAGGGAGTAGCCAAGGAATCTGCTGTATTTATCAGTTGATGGGCATTTGAGTTGTCTCTGATTTTGGCTATTAGAAATAATGCTGCTATGGACATTTGTGTACAGAGTTTTACATGGGCATATGTTCATTGCTCTTGGGTATATACCTTGGAAAGAAATTTCTGGTTTAAATGATAACTCTATGTTTAACATTTTGAGGAACTGTCAAATTGTTTTTCACAGCATACGCACCATTTTACAATTCCACTAGCAGTGTATAATGGTTTCAATTTCTCCACATCCTTGTCAACACTTGTTATTTCCCTTAAAAAAATTTTTTTTTTTTAGTCATCCTAGTGGGTGTGAAGCGTTATCTCACTGTGGTTTTGAGTACTTGTTTCCCTCATACCTAATGAAGTTGAGCATCTTTTTATTTGCTTATTGGCTACTGCTTTAATTTCTTTGAAAAAAGGTCTATTGCATCTTTTATTCATATTTTAATTATCTGTCTTTTTTTTTTTTTTTTTTTTTTTAAAAGATGACCGGTAAGGGGATCTTAACCCTTGACTTGGTGTTGTCAGCACCACGCTCAGCCGGTGAGCAAACCGGCCATCCCTATATGGGATCCGAACCCGGGGCCTTGGTGCCATCAGCACCGCACTCTCCCGAGTGAGCCACGGGCCGGCCCTAATTATCTGTCTTTTTGTTATTGACTTTTTTTTTTGGTGGCTGGCTGGTACAGGGATTGAACTCTGGACCTTGGTGTTATCATCACCACTCTATAACCAACTGAGCTAATCGGCAGCCCATCCCTTATTAGATACATGACATTCAAAATATTTTCTCCCATTCTATAGTTTGCTTTTTCACTTTCTTGATACATGTCTTTTAAAGAACACAAGTTTTTAATTGTGATAAAGTCCATTAATTTATCTTTCCTTTTGTTACTTGTAGATTTGGTGTCATATCTAAGAATCCAGTGCCATATGGTGGGTCATAAAAATTTATCCCTGTTTTCTTCTAACAGTTTTATAGTTTTGGCTCTTACATTTAGTTCTTTGCTCAAATTTGAGTTCATTAGTTATATGGTACGAGATAAGGGTCCAACTTCATTAGTTTGCATGTGGCTATCCAGTTGTTAGGCACCACTGTTGAAAAGACTATTATTTCACTATTGGCACACTTGCCTGAACTCAATTTACCATATACAAAGGTACTTCAAAGAGCTCATGGAAAAACAGAATTAAGAGATAAAATGATTTTTTCCAAGAACTTTTAAAAGTACCCTCATATGGACTTATTCTGGCCTCTTAATTTTACTCCAGTGATATGTATGTTTATACTTATGCCAGAACCATAGTCTCGATTATTGTAACTTTGTAGTAAGTTTTGAAATTGGGAATTGGTGAGTCCTCTAACTTCATTCTTTTTGAAAATTCCTTTGGCTATTCTGACTCCTATGCCTATTTTTTAATAGGGTCATTTGTATTTTTATTGTAGAATTATAATAGTTTGTTTTATATTCTAGGTGCAAGTATTTTATCTGTATAATTTATCTCATTCTGTGGTTGTCTTTTCATGTTGTTGTTGATTGTGTCCTTTGAACCACAGAAGTTTTCAATTTCTTTTTTTTTTTTTTTGTCTTTTGTCTTTTTCCGTGTCCGGCAACGGATCGCAACCCTCAGTGTTGCCCCCGTACCGGATCGGGGACCGGCAACGGGATCGCACCCCTTGGTGTTGCTCCCGCGCCTCGCTCAGCCAGTGAGCGGGAACCGGTCTGCATGTGGGATCTGAACCCTCGGGCGGGAGCGCTGCCGCGCTTTCCAAGCGGCGCACTATCCAGGGCGCCACCGGGCCGGCCCAGAAGTTTTCAATTTCTTTTTTTTTTTTTTTGTCATTTGTCTTTTTCCGTGTCCGGCAACGGATCGCAACCCTCAGTGTTGCCCCCGTACCGGATCGGGGACCGGCAACGGGATCGCACCCCTTGGTGTTGCTCCCGCGCCTCGCTCAGCCAGTGAGCGGGAACCGGTCTGCATGTGGGATCTGAACCCTCGGGCGGGAGCGCTGCCGCGCTTTCCAAGCGGCGCACTATCCAGTGCGCCACCGGGCCGGCCCAGAAGTTTTCAATTTCAATGAAGTCCAATTCTCTACTTTTTCTCTTATTGCTTATGTTTTTGGTGTCATACCTAAGAAACCATTGCCTAATTCAAGGTCTGAGAGATTTATGTCTGTTTTCTTTTAATAGTTTTATCGTGTTAGATCTTACATTTAGATGTCTGAACTATTTAAATTTTTTGTATGATGTGAGTTAGGGGTTAAACTTCTTTCTTTTCTATGTGGATCTCCAATTTTCCCAGCACCTTTTATTGAAAAGGCTATTCTTTCCCCTTTGGATTGTCTTGGTATCCTTGCTGAAAATCAACTGACTCTAGACATATGGGGTTATACTTGGAGTCTCCGTTCTATTCCATGTATCTATATGGATATCAGCTTGGGCTGCGATGACAAAATACCATAGACTGGGTAGCTTAAACAAAAACTTATTTCTCACAATTCTGGGGGCTGAGAAGTCCAAGATCAAGGTGCTGGCTAGGTTGATGTCTGGTGAGGGTTCTTTCCTTGGGTTGCAGATGGATGCCTTCTCTCTGTGTCCTCACACGGTCTTTTCTTGATACATGAATGTGGACACAGGGAGCTCTCTCAATTCCTCCTATAAAGCCACAATTGTAATGGATTAGGTCCTCATTCTCATGACCTCATTTTTTTTTTTTTGTCCTTTTTGAAACCAGCTGCACTGTGCTCAGCCAGTGAGCGCACCGGCCATCCCTATATAGGATCCGAACCCGAGGCAGGAGCGCTGCTGCACTCCCAGCGCCACACTCTCCAGAGTGCGCCTCAGGCTCAGCCCCTCATGACCTCATTTAATTACTCCTTAAAAGCGCTGTCTCCAAATACCGTCATACAGGTGGTTAGGGCTTCAACATATGAATTTTGGGGAGACATAATTCAGTCCACAGCAGCTATCCTATGGCAGTACTACACAGTGTTGATTACAGAAGCTTTGTAGTAACTTTTGAAATCAGGAAATATCAGTCTTTCAACTTTATTAATCATTTTAAAGATTGTTTTGTATAGTCTGGGTCCCTTGCATTTCCATATTAATGTTATCAGCTTTTCAATTTCTGCAAAGAAGCCAGATGGAATTTTGATGGGGACTGCACTGAATCTGCAGTTCAATTTGAAGAGTATAGCCATCTTATTAATATCACATCTTTCACTCCATGAATATGAGTTGTCTTCCCACGTAGGTCTTCTTTAATTTTCTTTAACAATATTTTATAATTTTCAGAGTCTTAGATTTCTTTTAAAAATTTTATTCTTAAATACTTTATTTTTGATGCTACTGTAAATGGAATTATTTTAATTTCATTTTTGGATTGTTCATTGCTAACATTTAGAAATACACTTGATATTTGAGTATTTATCTTGTATCTTGCAAACTTACTGAACTTATTAATTCCAAAAAAATTTTTTTTTGGTGATTCCTTAGGATGTTGTATATACAAGATGATGTCATTTAGGATAGAGCTTGTTTTACTTCTTCCATGACAATCTGGAAGCCTTCTATTTCTTTTCCTTGACAATTGCCCTGGCTGGAACATATATATAGCAGACATTCTTGTCTTTTTCTGATCTTAGGGGGAAAGCATCAGTTTTCAGCATTATATATGAGATTAGATGTGGGTTTTTCATAGATGCTCTTAATCAGGTTGGAAAACTTCCCTCCTATTCCTAATTTGTTGAGTTTTTTTTTTTTTTTATCATGAAAGAGTACTGGAATTTGTCAAATGGTTTTTCTGCATCTATTGAGGTGACCGTGTTGTTTTTGTCCTTTATTCTGTTAATATGGTATATTGGTAGATTTTTGGATGTAAGCCAACATTGCATACTGAGATGAATCCACTTGGTCACGGTGTATATCCTTTTTATATGTGGCTGAAATTGGTTTGCTAGTATTTCATTGAGGATTGTTGAGTCTAGGTTCATATGAGGGTATTGGTTTGTTTTCTTGTGATATCTTTGTTTTGCTATCATGGGAAATCTGTCCTCACAGAATGAGTTGGGCATACTTCCCTCTCTTCTACTTTTTGTTATAAATTTCTGGAGGACTTATATTAAGTCTTTAAACTTTTGGTAGAATTTACAATAAAGCCATCTGGACCTGGGCTTTTTCTCTTTTTTGAGAGTGGTAGGGTGGGGGGCAAATTTTAAATTCCTAATTCAACCTTATTACTTACTATAGGTCCATTTAGATTTTCTACTTCTTGAGTGAGTTTCGACAGTTATTCACAGTGTGAAAAGAAAATGACACAATTAAGGCTATGGCTTTAAAGTGGAGTTGCGAGATTGCAAGAGGATTGCGCTCATACCTGCTGAAAGGTAAAACCACATGATGTTTCAACAGACTTGGATAACAAATGAAGTCAGTATCTGCCAGCCTTTGACATTTCCCACTGGAAGTACCTTAAATTGAGTAACCAATCAGAATAGGTTTGCAATTTAGGATTTTTGCCCAGCCAATGAAATGCCTTCAAGAACAAATTTTTGTGGAACTCCCCTATAAAAAACCTTTCCTGTGCTTGCCTATGGAACACTATTCAGTCCCAATATAGTGTACCCAAACTGCAATTCTTTTTTCCCAAATAAATGTTATTTTCTTTGACCTCTGTGTTAATCGTTCCCCCCCCCCATTTTTTTCAGTTAACAGTATATTCCCTTATAATCCTTTTTTATTACTATAAAGTAGATAGTGATGGTCTCTTTTCTTTCTGATTTTTGTAATTTGAATTTTCTCCTTTTTTTCTTGGTGAGTCTAGCTTAAAGGAATGTTCTTGGTTTCAGTGGTTTTCTCTACTGTTTTTCTATTATCTACTTCATTGATATCTATGTTAATCTTTATTGTTTCCTTACTTCCACTTGCTTTGGGTTTTTATCTTTTTCCAGTTTTTTAAGGTGAAAAGTTCAGTTATTGATTCAAGATCTTTTAAAAATAGGCACTGACAGCCGTATATTTCCCCTGAAACAGTACTGTAGATGCATCCCATAAGTTTTGATAGTTTATATTTTCATTTTTATTAATCTAAAAATGTCCTAGTTTTCCTCATGATTTCTTTTTTGAACCATTGATTACTTAGGCATGTATTGCTCAATATCCACATATATGTGAATTTTCCATATTTCCTCCTGTTCTTGATTCTAGTCTATGTGTTTAAAAGCATATTTAAGTAATTCAATCTTCTAAAATTTACTGAGGCTCTTTTTTGGTTAATGTCCTAGCATACAGTTATCTTGGAGAATTTTCCATGTGCATTTTGGAAGAATGTGTATTTTGCTATTGTTTTGTAGTGTTCTTCAGATGTTTGTTAAATCGAATTGTTTTAGAGTATGTTCAAGCCAATTTCTTGTTGATCTTCTGCTTGGTTGTTCTACCAATTATTGAAAATGGGTATTAAAATCTCCAAGTATCATTGTTAAATTCTGTTTCTCCTTTCAATTGTCAGTATTTGCCTCTTTATATTGGGGCTGTTTTTAGGTGCATATACATTTTTAATCATTATATCTTCTTGACGTATTGATTCCATGTGGGTTTGGTAAACCAGTTGTACCTCTGGCTTTAGGAATGAAGCATTGATCTAGGTTAAGGTATTGAGCACATTCTATGCTCACTTTCTACACTAGTCACACTGTTTGGTTCAGGGTTGAATATATGAGCTGAGTTGGACCAATCAGTGTCAATTTAGGACTTTTTGGGGTGAAATTCTTAGATATTGAAGATGGGCAGTGTAGAATGTAGAAGGGTTCCTTAAAACTGTTAGTATGAGGGAATTCAGTCTAAAAATTAGGTCCACACAGAGGAAGGCAAAACAGAGAGAAAGTACTAAGAAACAGAGTTACCACCTGATCAGACCACTATGATAAACATGAGATACAAATGGTCTTTTCAATTATATGAGGCAATAAATTCTCTTTATTGCTATGTCTGTTTGTCTTTTACTTGCAACCAAAAGAATTCTGACATAATAACCAACCTCGCCATAATGATCTAGCAGATATCTGAAAGTGTTATCTCTCTTTTTTTTTTTTTAAAAGATGACCGGTAAGGGGATCATTTTTTTTTTTTTTTGTGACCGGCAACGGATCGCAACCCTCAGTGTCGCGCCCGTACCAGACCGGGACCGGCAACGGGATCGCAACCCTCGGTGTTGCTCCCACGCCTCGCTCAGCCAGTGAGCGGCCGGTCTGTATGTGGGATCCGAACCCTCGGCGGGAGCGCCTGCTGCGCTTCCCAAGCGGTACACTGTAGCAGTGTGCCACCGGGCCGGCCCTAGGGATCTTAACCCTTGACTTGGTGTTGTCAGCACCACGCTTGCCCAGTGAGCGAACCGGCCATCCCTATGTGGGATCCGAACTCTTGGCCTTGGTGTTATCAGCACCGCACTCTCCCGAGCGAGCCACAGGGCCGTCTCTGAAAGTGTTATCTTAATAGTACTGAAGAAATGCTTTTGTCAACAAGGCTCTGCTTAGCATTTGGAAAACTGATGCATTTGGCATGTCATAAAATTTTACTGAAGAATATAAAAACTATGGTATTCATGCACAGAGGTCATCCAGGAATATGAAGGTAAAATAGATATTTTATGCAGTAATATATATTTCCTTTGTCATAATCAAGTGATAAGATCCATTTGTGGGGAGCTGATGGCAGACCCCACCTCCTTGCAACAGGCAAGAACATGCTGAAAACACAACTTAGCCATCACCACAGCCATGGCTGCCACAAATGCAGTTCCCTGCCATAGTAGTAGACACAGCCACTGTGCAGGCAGCCTACCAGACACTTGAGTACATTGACACAAGGAGAATCACCAGTGGAGACTGGAAAAAGAAGAGGAAATCTCTCTCTTCAAAACCCTACACTACAGAGTAGTAGAAGAAGCAACTGCTCTACCAGATGACCACACATCATCAAAGAGATACTAGAAATATGAAAATGCAAGAAAACATGACATCACCAAAAGAATACAGTAATCCTCAAATACCAGACCCTATACAGCAGGAAACCCTTGAAATGACTGAAAAGGAATTCTGATCAACAGTCTTAAGGAAACTCAATGAGATATGAGAGGACTCAGACCACATAATGAAATAAGAAAAAAAATCCAGGATATGAAGGAGGAAATTTACAAAGAGATTAATACCTTAAAAAAGAATGTAGCGGAACTCATGGAACTGACTCATTCAATGAAATAAAAAATACAACCAAGAGCATAAGCAGCAGGCTAGAACAAGGAGAAGAATTTCTTATTTTGAAGATAGTTTTATCGAAATAACCCAGGTAGACATAAAAAAGAAAAAAGAATTTCAAAAAATGAAGAAAATCTAAGAGAGCTAGCAGACAACATTAAGGACACAAATATTAGAATCATGGGTGTACCAGAAGGAGAGAAGAAAGGAAAAGGCACTGAAAACCTATTCAATGAAATTACAAAAGAAAACTTCCCAGTATAGGGAGAGACAGGGACCGTCAGATCCAGGAGGCTCAAGATCCCCAAACAGATTCAATCCAAAAAGATCCTCTCTGAGATACATTATAGTCAAAGTGGCAAAGCTCTAAGACAAAGAGAGAATCCTAAAAACAGCAAGAGAAAAGCATCAAGGAGCTTTTAAGGGCATATAAGGGAGCTGCTTTCAGACTAATAGCAGACTTCTCAACAGAAATTCTACAGGCCAGAAGAAAATGGAGTGATATATTGAAAATACTAAAAGAAAAAAAGACTACCAGCCAAGAATACTATACCCAGCAAGCCTATCCTTCAGAAATGAGGAAGAAATAATGTATTTTCCAGACAAATAAAGCTGTGGGAGTTCATTACCACATGACCAGCCTTGCAAGAAATTCTCAAGGGAGTCCCGCATCTGGAATCTGAAAAATGATAATCATTACCACAAATACACAAGAAAGAACAAAACCCACTGGTAGAACAAAAATGCAAACAAGAAAGAGAAAGAAACTAAATCTACCACCTCAAAAAACCAACAAACATCAAAGACAAACAATAAAAGGGGAAGAAAGAAACAAAAAATATTTAAAACTTCCAAACAAATATTGATAAAATGCCAAGCGTAACACAATACCTTTCAATAATGATCCTTAATGTAAATGGATTAAACTCCCCACTCAAGACACAGATTGACTGATTGGATTTAAAAGCTAGACCCAAGTATATGTGGTCTTTAAAAAACTCACCTCACATGTACATGCACAAACAGGCCAATAGTGAAGGGACAGAAAAAGATATACCACACAAAAGGAAACTAAAAACAAGCAGGAGTATCTATTCTTATATCGGATATAATAGACTTTAAACAAAAAACTATAAAAAGAGACAAAGAAGGCCACTATATAATGATAAAGGGATCTATCCAACAAGAAGTCATAACAATCATAAATATATATGCACCCAACACTGGAGCACCCAGATATATAAAGCAAACACTATTAGGCCAAAGAAAGAGATAGACCCCAATACAATATTAGTAGAGGACCTGAACAAACATCTGTCAGCACTGGACAGATCACCTAGGCAACAAATCAACAGAGAAATACAGGATTTAAATTATAATTTAGACGAATTGGAAATGGCAGATATCTACAGAACATTTTATCCAACAACTACAGAATACACATTCTTCTCCAGGATAGAACATTCTCCAGGATAGACCACATAACGGTCACAAACCAAGCCTCAATAAATTTTAAAAAACTGAAATAATTTCAATTATCTTTACAGACTGCAATGAGTTGAAACTACAAATCAATAACAAGCAAAACTCAGGAAACTATATGAACATATGGAAATTAAACAACATGCTTCTGAACGATCTGTGAGTCCAAGAAGATATTAAATAGGAAATCAAAATTTTTCTTGATTCTAATGAAAACAAAGACACATCATATCAAAACCTGTGGGATACTGCAAAAACAGTACTAAGAGGGAAGTTTATTGCAATAAATGCTTACATCAAAAGAAGAGAAAGATTTCAAATAAACAACCTAACACTACATCTCAAAGAATTACAAAAACAAGAACAATCCAATCCCAATATTAATAGACAGAAAGAAATAATTAAGATCAGAGCAGAACTAAATGAAATAGAGACCCACAAAAATATACAAAAGATCAATGAAACATAAGTTGGGCTTTCGAGAAAGTAAAAAAAAGACAAACCATTAGCTAGGCTAACTAAAAAAAAGAAGAAAGAAGACCCAAATTACAAAAACCAGAAATGAAAAGGGAGAGATTACAACCAATACCATAGAAATATCAAGAATCATTAGAGACTATTATAAGCAACTATCCAACAACAAATTTTAAAACTTGGAGGAAATCTGAACAGACCAATAATAAGCAACGAGATTGAAGCAGTAATCAGCATTCTCCCAACAAAGAAAAGCCCAGGACTGGATGGCTTTACTGCTGAATTCTACCAGACCTTTAAAGAGTAGTTAATACCAACTCTCTTCAAATTATTCCAACAAATTGAAACAGAGGCCATACTCCCAAACTCATTCTATGAGGCCAGCATCACCGTGATACCAAAACAAGACAAATAACAACAAAAAAAGAAAACTACAGGCTGGTATCTCTGATGAACATAGACACAAAAATCCTTAACAAAATATTAGCAATCAGAATACAGCAACACATCAAAAAAATTATACACCACAATCAAGTGAGATTCATCCCAGGGATGCAAGCATGGTTCAACATACACAAGTCAATAAATGTTATACACCACATCAACAAAATCAAGGACAAAAACTGTATGATTATCTTCATAGACATTGAAAAAAGCATTTGACAAAATTCAACATCCCTTTATGATAAAGACTCAGCAAATCAGATATAGAAGGAAAGTATTGCAACACAATAAAAGCCATATATGACAAACCCACCACCAATATTATCCAGAATGTGGAAAAACTGAAAGTTTTTCCCTAAAGAACAGGAACAAGACAAGGATGCCCATTCTCACCCCTCCTATTTAACACAGTATTGGAAATACTATCTGGAGCAATCAGGCAAGAGAAAGAAATAAAGGGCATCTAGATAGGAAAAGATGAAGTCAAACTGTACCTGTTTACAGATGACGTGATACTATATAGAGAAAAACCTAAAGACTCTACAAAAAAACTCTTAGGGTTGATAAACGATTTCAGTAAAATTGCAGGATACAAAATCAACACGCAAAAGTCATTAGCTTTTTTATACACCAATAACAAACTAGCAGAAAAAGAAATCAAGAAAGCAAACCCATTTACAACAGTTTCTTCCCCCCAAATAAATACCTAAGAATCAATTTAACCAAGGAGGTGAAAGATCTCTACAATGAGAACTACAAATCACTTCTGAAAGAAATTAAAGAGGACAGAAAAACATGGAAGGACATTCCATGCTTTCAGATTGGAAGAATTAAAATTGTGAAAATGTCCATACTACCAAAAGTGGTCTATTAGGTTCAATGCAATCCCCATCAAAATACTAATGACATTCTTCACAGAAATAGAAAAAAACAATCCTAACCTTCATATGGAACAACAAAAGACTTCCAAATAGCCAAAGCAATCCTGAGCAAAAAAATAAAATAAAATAAAGCCAGAGGAATTACACTACCTAACTTCAAATTATAGTACAAAGTTATAGTAACCAAACCAGCATGGTACTGGCATAAAAACAGACAATCGGACAAATGGAACAGAACAGAGAACCAGAAATCTACCCACATACCTATATCCAACTGATAATTGACATGCGCAACAGGAGTACACACTGGAGAAAGGATTGCCTCTTCAATAAGTGGTGCTGGGAAAACTGGACATCCACATGTAGAAGAATGGAACTAGACATGTACCTCTCGTCATATGCCAAGATCAACTCACAATGGATTAAAGACTAATATATATATAATTCCTGAAACTATAAAACCACTAAAAAAAACATTGGGGAAAGACTTTATGAATAAGACCCCAAAAGCACAGGCAACAAAAGAAAAATAAACAAATGGGATTATAACAAACTAAAAAGCTTCTGCACAACAAAAGAAATACTTAACAGAGCAAAAAGACGACCTACAGAATGGGAGAAAATATTCACAAACTATGCATCTAACAAGGGATTAATATACAGAATATACAGGGAACTCAATTTAACAGTAGAATAACAAGTAGTCCAATTAAAAAATGGCAAAGGAGGGCCGGCCTGGTGGCGCAATGGATAGTGCGCCGCTTGGGAAGCGCGGCAGCGCTCCCGTCCGAGGGTTCGGATCCCACGTACAGACCGGCTCCCGCTCACTGGCTGAGCGAGGCGCGGGAGCAACGCCGAGGCTTGCGATCCCGTCACCGGTCCCCGGTCCGGTACGGGGGCAACACTGAGGGTTGCGATCCGTTGCCGGACACGGAAAAAAGACAAAAAGACAAAAAAAAAAAAAAAAATGGCAAAGGAGCTGAATAGTCATTTCTCAAAGGAAGATATATAAATGGCCAACAGATACATGGAAAAATGTTCAGCATCACTAAGCATCAGGGAAATGCAAATCAAAACCACATTGAGGGCCGGCCCGGTGGCGCACTGGATAAGTGCGCCGCTTGGGAAGCGCGGTGGTGCTCCCGCCCGAGGGTTCGGATCCCACATACAGACCGGTTCCTGCTCACTGGCTGAGCGAGGCGCGGGGGCAACGCTGAGGGTTGCAATCCGTTGCCGGACACGGAAAAAGACAAAAGACAAAAAAAAAAAAAAAAAAAAACCACATTGACATATCATCTCATGCCAGTTAGGCTGGCCAGTATCAAAAAGAGAGAGTATAACAAATGTTGGTGAGAATGTGGAGAGAGGGGAGCCCTCCTACACTGTTGGTGGGACTGTAAATTAGTGTATCTGTTATGGAAAACAACAGAGGTTCCTCAAACAACTACAGATAGAACTGCCAGATCATCCAGCAATTCTACCGCTGGGTGTATACCCAAAGGAATGGAAATCACCATGTCAAAGGGATACATGTACTCCCATGTTTATCACAGCTGTATTTACAATAGCTAAGAGTTGGAACCAACCTGCAAGTCCATCGACCAAAGACTCGATAAGGAAAATGTGGTATATACACACGATGGAATACTACTCTGCCATAAAAAATAATGAAATTCTGCCATTTGCAGCAACATGGACAACTTAGAGAAAATTATGTTAAGTGAAATAAGCCAGGTATAGAAAGAGAAATACTGCATGTCCTCACTCATAAGTGGGAGATGGGGGAAAAAAAAATAAGAAAGAAAGATATAGCAATCACAATAATTCCTTGAACTCTCAAAAGACGACAATGGAACCGAGGAAACAGAGGTGAGAAAGGAAGAGAGAGAAGGGGAGAGAGGGTTAGGGAGACATTGTTAAAGGGCCACAAAAAATGTTTACATTGTGTAATGATAAAATTTAAAAAATAAAATAAAATAAAATCCAGGTGAAGTTGGATTTCTTATAAAAAAAGATCTATTTTGTTCATTAATCTAGGTACTCATTCACTCATTTGCCTCCACATATACATTTTACATCATAAGTCAACACACATACATTTCATATATTTATGTACGTATATATACTTCATAAAATATACTTATAAAATAATACTTATCCTTAATATATGATACAGTGTGATATTTTCTCTTCTATTTTTATTCTTTTTTGTTTTTAATATAATTGTCTTGATCCACCAAAATGATTTCAAACCCGCTATTGGGTCAAAAAATATTGCTATAACACCGAGGGTTGCAATCCCGTTGCCGGTCCCCGGTCCGGTACGGGGGCAACACTGAGGGTTGCGATCCGTTGCCGGACACGGAAAAAAGACAAAAAGACAAAAAAAAAAAAATATTGCTATAGGCTAGGGGTATATTCAAAATACTATATTTAATGATGAAGATAGCATCAGCATTAACTACATCAAAATGGAAGTGGAGTGCTGGAACAAAGTCTGCTGTGTCTGTATCAAATATTCAGTTGCTGGGAGTTGTTGGAGAGACACTGGGTAGCTACTGTGGCAAGTGTACTTAGAGGCTCAGGGCAGGGGGTATTCTGAAACTGGCATGTAAATGCAGTATGTTAATTTTTTAACAACCAGTATAGCCTTTCTGGTCCATACCAGTGAATAACAGTCCTTGGTCTATAGAATATCAAATGGCATAACGTGATCCCTGCCCTCAATTATCTAATAGTAATGTTAAAAAACATAGAGACATGTTCTAGCCAGCCACCAAATAAATTCCCAAAACAAAAAATGTGTACACATAGTTGTAACAACAGGTATAACACACTGTAATATAGGAAGTCCTCCATCACCATTTTTCTTTTCAGTAAAAATCTTTATTTCATCAGAGAAACTGATCTTAGCCATATTTTTAAGAGAAAAGAGTAGAATAATACATAACTCTTTTTTTTTTTTTTTTTTTTTTTTTTAAAGATGACCGGTAAGGGGATCTTAACCCTTAACTTGGTGTTGTCAGCACCACGCTCAGCCAGTGAGCGAACCGGCCATCCCTATGTGGGATCCGAGCCCGGGGCCTTGGTGTTATTAGCACCGCACTCTACCGAGTGAGCCACGGGCCGGCCCATAATACATAACTCTTAAGAAAAAAGATGGTCAATAAGACACTTCTAAAAGTGACTTCATCAGTAAATGGAATTCTATTGTAACACAGAATTCAGTTATTATCAAGAGAAAGAACCAGAAGATGGCTGGTTTAAGTCTTGTTTATATTAGGACTTCATTTTGTTTTCATACATTTTCTTATTAAAGGATCTTGAAGAGCATAAATTCCTATTTTTGTTGGCAATTAATAGTTTTTTCTTTTTTAAAAGATGACCGATAGGGCTGGCCTGGTGGCGCACTGCTACAGTGCGCCGCTTGGGAAGTGTGGCGGCGCTCCCGCCGAGGGTTCGGATCCCACATGCAGACCAGTTCCCGCTCACTGGCTGAGCAAGGTGCAGGGAGCAACACCGAGGGTTGCGATCCCGTTGCCGGTCCCGGGCCGGTACGGGCGCGACACTGAGGGTTGTGATCCGTTGCCAGTCATGAAAAAAGACAAAAAGGAAAAAAAAAAAAAAAAAAAAAAGATGACCAATAAGGGGATCTTAATCCTTGACCTCTTGACCTGGTGTTGTCAGCACCACGCTCTCCCAAGTGAGCCAACCGGCCATCCCTATATAGGATCCGAACCCGCGGCCTTGGTGTTAGCAGCAGCACACTCTCCTGAGTGAGCCACCAGCCAGCCCTTAATAGTTTTTTCACTGTATATAACATACATCCACACACTGCCAGCTGTACTATCTCTTTTTTTTTGCTTTTTGTCTTTTTCCGTGTCCGGCAATGGATCGCAACCCTCAGTGTCGCCCCCGTACCGGACCGGGACCGGCAATGGGATCGCAACCCTCGGTGTTGCTCCTGCGCCTCGCTCAGCCAGTGAGCGGGAACCAGTCTGTATGTGGGATCTGAACCCTTGGCGGGAGCGCCGCCGCACTTCCTTTTTTTTTTTTCTTTTTTTTGTCTTTTTCTGTGTCCGGCAACGGATCGCAACCCCCAGTGTCGCCCCCGTACCGGACCGGGACCGGCAATGGGATCGCAACCCTCGGTGTTGCTCCTGCGCCTCGCTCAGCCAGTGAGCGGGAACCAGTCTGTATGTGGGATCTGAACCCTTGGCGGGAGCGCCGCCGCACTTCCCAAGCGGCGCACTATAGCAGTGCACCACCGGGCGGGCCCCTGTACTATCTCTTTTTAAAAGCGAATTTTAAACAATTGTAATTTGTTTATCACTGATTAGGAATTCCCCACACTGAACTCAATTCACCTCAATATACATTCACCAAACTTACAGTATCTGTAAAGAAATTGTGTTAACAAATGCAAAGATAACATATGAGGGAGAAGGAAATGTATATAAACTATTCTGGTAAAAGGCAGACTACTACCAGTGCTATTTGGGAATAAAACTAATATAAAATTGAAGCATAATTACAGTTTCTAAAATTAAAAATTTTTTTTGGCAGGGTACAGGGACTGAATTCTGGACCTTGGTGTTATCAGCACCATGCTCTAACCAACTGAACTAACTAGCCAGCCTCCAGCATAATTACATTTAGTCAAATGCACAGATATTGTTTACAGTTCAATGAGTTTTGACAAATAAACTTACCAAATCAACATATAGAAAGTATCTGAAAGTCCCCTTGTGCCCCTTTCTAGTCAATCCCCTTCCAAGCTCAAAGGAAACCACTATTTTGATTTCTGTTTCCGCAGATTAGTTTGACCTTCATGTTGATGGAACTGTACGGTAACATCTTTTGTGTCTGCCTTCTTTCATGCAATATGTTTTTGAGATTTACCCATGTTGTAATGTCTATCAATAGTATGTGTCAGTTTGAGTAGTAGTCTATTGTAATATATCACAATTTATCCATTCTTCTGTTGATGAATATTTGGGTTGTTTTTGACTTTTTGGTATTTTAAATGAATTAGTCATTAATTCTTTTTTTTTTTTTTTAAAGATTTTTTTGTTTGTTTGTTTGTTTTGGTGGCTGGCCAGCACAGGGATCCAAACCCTTGACTTTGGTGTTACAAGGCTGTGCTCTAACCAATTGAACTAACTGGCCAGCCCTAGTCATTAATTCTGATCGAGAAAATTAAGAGCTTTTATTTTCTTCCTAAGAGGATGTGAAATTTGAACTATCTTAAGAAATTTCTTATTCACAAAGTTGAACTGAGTTTAATTTAATGCTTGTTTAAAGACTTCTTCATGGCAATAGCAATCAATCAATCACAGGTTTAAAAAACAGCTATTTTTTTCCACCTTTACATTCCAGTCTGATATATATAACTCAGTTATTTAACTACATGAATTGGGATTAGACTCTTGTAACTCACAATTTCTCTTAGCCCAGAAAGGCAAGAAGAAATGGTAGTATTACACTTGTGAGTCGTTTTATTTTCTTTTCAAGAACAGACTTGGTGAAGGCATGACCTAAACCTTGCTTTGTGGTAAAACAACTCTTATCTTTTGGGTGGATATAACTTTCTGATGGCCAAGGACTTTGTTCCCGTGCCAATCTAGATTAGAAAAGGCAGAAACTCTAACCCTACTTATCAGTCCCCCTTCGAATAATGCTGTGAGCATTGAGAAAAGAAAACTATAGTAATAATGCTTTAATTTCTTTTTTAGAAAGTTATTTTACAACTTCACGGAAGAGTGGGAGGTGAGGTGTTGGAAAAGCTGAAAGCAAAGAGAAAGGAACTGGTGGGTAAGGTTCACACAATGAGATAATTAAATCTTACTTTTGGTTTGAAGATTCTTTCCATAGAAATTCCTTCACAAAGATGTAATTTTAAGTATTGTGTACCTGGCTTTTATTTAAGGTCAACTAAGTAACGACTATGTGTGACTATGTTTTTTTTTTTTTTTTAAATCTCCATAAAACTTGTTAAAGATGTACTCTGGGTCAGATTTTTCTTAAACTGGGTCTTCAGGTCCCCAGGGTCTAGAGATACAGCATATACTTGGCAGTTTGAGAATTCTATCAAAATGTTTTAGTTTATTTTGGATTTCATTTCAGTGATAGCTTAAAAACAGTATTTTACTACTCATTAAATTAAAACCTCTTTTGCAATAATTCACAACCATACTATATTTTCCTAAAATAAGACTTTTTTTTTGGCTGGCAGGAATGGGGATCCCAACTCTTGTTGTTACCAGCACCATGCTCTCCCAAGTGAGCTAACCAGCAGGCACATTAAAGTAAGACTTTAATTTCTGTTTTTATAACTTTTTTATCGTGGTAAAATATATATAACATAAAATTTACCATTTTAACCACTTTTAAGTGTATACTTCAATAGCATTAAGTACACTTACATTGTTGTTTAGACTTTAATTTCTTACATCAATATTTCTTAAACTGGAATATTCTAAAGTATTTGCCAAGTTTCACAAGATTTTTTCCTTTTAAAATGGTTTTACTTAGAATAGTTATTCCAGGTAATAAATTCCTCTTAAAATATAGAATTTTTCTCTCTTGATAAATGAGTATTCCTTCCTTAGATAATGAGAATGATACAGACCATTATAGTTTTTCCCTTTTCCCCTTTTTACATGGAAACGCAGAATAAAATTCAATGTTTAACTGTGTGTAATCATTTTTCCTGTTCCTGATAAAATTGTTTACCCATCTACATACTTTTTTATCTCCTTTAAATCATAAATTTTCCTATTTTACATGGTTTGTGTTGTATCTTGTTTCAAATTCTTTTTAGGAAGTAGGTACTATGTAAGATTCAACTGCACTCTGAAGATTTTGGCTCAAAGTAATAAATTGTAGACTAAATAAATATAGCTGAATTAAGTCTAAATTATAGGAACTCCTTTCGTCGATAACAACAACCAATACGGTATTTTTAAGGTACTTAGAATGTGCAGGGCATTGTGTTAATACTCAGTTTACTGTGAATTATCTAGCAAAACCCTATGATGTAGGTACTAGCATCACTACATTTTATAGAAGTTCAAAGAGGTGAAGAAATTTCTGCAATGTCATGAAGTGGTCTTGTTAGGACTCAAGTCTAGCTGAATGCACAGCTCGGGCTCCTAACCATAAAGTATACATTCCTTCCCAAGTTGCACATTCTATTTTACATCATTGGTGGTTTTTCTCTGGGATTCGTTGTGGGAGAACGTTCACTGCTACTCCCAACGGAGTGGAACCCTGTCTTCTAACAAACTTTTTGCTGTTCCACCGTACCTATCATGTTCGCTTTCTTAGTGGCGTCCTAAATGACCCTCCCACTCTGGCCCCCCCAGAGTCTCTTCCTCTCAGACCCTAGTCCCTCAACAGAGCCCGTCCCCCTCACCCCCTGGTAACCTCAGCACAGCCCCTCCCCTCATGCCTCCTGCAGAGCCTGCCCCTTCAGATCCTTTTCTCCCAAGTGGGCCCCTACTTCTCACTCTGGTGATCCCCGCAGAGACCCGTCCCTCAGGCCCTTGTTTCCCCTGCGGTTCTTGTACCCCAGCAGAGAACAATACTTCTCAGCAAACCTTCGCAGAGACTTCCTACAAAGGTCCCATCCCGACCTCTCATTAAGGGCACCTCTGTACCTTTCCCCTTCCCAACTCCCTCTCATAATCGTGCTTTTACCCCCGCTTCTTATCCACTCTCTTCAACTTCCCCCACCATCTCGTGCCCAATTGCAGTTCCTGGATCCCCCTCGAAAACTCACCAGCCGCACTCTCCTCGGAGCTGCCCTCCCAGACGGCTCGGTGCTTTCCCACTCGCCTCGGAGCCTTGCCCAGCTCACCCGCCGGGAGTAAGCCCTTCGGCCGCCTGGAGCCTGAAGACCCGCCCCCCCCAAGTCTATTGGTCACCGTTCTTGAAACGTCCCGCCTCTCCAGCGTCCAGCCCGCCTCTCCGCCCCGCTTCCCTTGTTTTCATTCCCCCTGTCACACGAGGCAGTGGCAAGCCCGAAGTGGGCGGGGAGAAGTAGGAGAGGAGGGGGCGGGAAGAGGCGGAAAGTGAAAGGAACAGAGCGCCTCTCTGTCCGCCGTCTGACTCGGTTCTCGACTGCTCCCGGCCGCCGCTGTATTGTGGGATCGCGGCGCCGTCCCTGAGAAGCTCGGATCTGAAGGGGAGCCCACTCGAGAGCGCCTCCTGTCGTCCGTAAGGCTGCCCGGCCATTCCTCGGCATCCAGACTCCCCCCACCTCCCCATCGCCGCCTCCATCCTCCAGTTCAAAATGGCGACGGCGGCGATAGCGGCAGCGGCGATGGCTCCTCCGGGCTGCCCGGGTTCGTGCCCCAACTTCGCCGTAGTCTGCTCTTTCTTGGAACGCTACGGGCCGCTGCTAGACCTGCCTGAATTGCCGTTCCCCGAGCTGGAGCGGGTGCTGCAGGCACCGCCGCCGGACGTCGGCAACGGAGAAGGTAAGCGAGGGGCCCGAACGCCCGGCGGGAAGCGGCCCGGGCGCGCTCCTTCTCTCCGCTCTTCGCAGACTCCCCGGGCCTCCGCGGCTGTGTCCTATCCCTGGAGGGGCGCGGCTCCACCGGGCCCATCTTCTCGATCTGGCCCCGGGGGTCTTGAGCAGTGGGGAGGCGGGGTGGAGGCCCCCTAGGGCCACTCTGTCGGGCGGGGAGCGGAGGTGGGGGCGTCGCGGGCTAGGTGTGGGCTGGGGACGGGGAGGGGTCATTGTGCTGGTCGGCCGCCCCTGGGACTGCTCCCTTGCGCTGGGGGCCGGCCCTCCACCCCTTCTCCCCGGTGGTGGCGGGGGGAAGGGGAGCGCAGGTTCCGGCCAGCTTTGCGCTTTTCTCCTCCTCCCCTCCCTGGTTGTCTCCCCTCCTCCCACCAATCCTCCCGACCATCTCGGGGAGGCTCGGCCCATCTTCTCGTGGCGCCCCCTATCTCCCTCCACCTGGGTGGGCGGGGGCCAGCGGACACTCAACTCTCCCTCCCTCTTGTGGGAACTCCCCCGAGGGAGTCGGCTCGTGTCCTTCTTCCTTTCCCCTGGAGGGCCGTTTTAACCCCCAAAACTCCTTCCTCCTAGTATGGAGGTCTGCTCCTTCCCCATGGGAGGGGGTCCTCCTCCGTTCTCCAGTGGAGGCGGGGAGAGGCTGTTCAGCTTCTCCGCTTTGGGGAGGAGAGGGTTAATTCCTCCTCCTCCATAGTTTTCCTCTTTCCTCTCCCGACCTCCCCCAAAATAATAGAAAAGCATCTCCCCACTTTTCCTATCCCTTCCCCCTTCATCTTGGCAGCAGGGCTTAGGGAAAGAAGTCGCCCTCCCATTTGCAGGGTGGGGTGGGGTGGTTAGTGTGTAGGCTGGAGGAGGGGCTCTGACGGAGGGGGAAACAGTTGAAGAAGGTGCTTGTTGCTCATGTTTCTCTCTCCGGTGCCGCTGGTCTATTATTGGTGTTCGCAAGTGGTGCTCCTTCCACATAAGGCCACCGCGCGGGTGCAGGGCGCATGCTCTGCCCGGCCCCATTGAAACTTCCTGCTGCTGCTGCTGCTGCTGCTGGTTCTGCTCGAGCATCTCAGAGCTGCGCCTGCTGCCTCCAGCTCTCACACTGAGCGCTTACCGTCATCCCTATTTATTTCTGATCTATGCCTTTCCTTTTCTGGCACATTTCTTTCCTCAGAGAAGGCTTCTTGTTGTTGTTGTACTTTGAGCATTGCCTTTATCTGGGAACAGCCCTTGGATGGAGAAGAAACGTTTCCAAATAGATCTTTTTTTTTTTTTTTTAATCCATATTAGATGGCCAGATGGACTGGTTATCATACAAGACAGGTAGCTGTTTCCTTTCCAAGCAAACAGAGTTGGTCTACTGTTCTCTATGGAAATGAAGAAGTTTCGTTAACAATATGTTTATATTGCTGAGTGTGAAAATCTTCAAAATATTATCTGTGTATGATGTTGTGGCTACCAAAGACTCAAATAGTCATTGTGAAGTAGGATTCCTTACCAAGTTGATTTTAGGAGACCTTGGGAAATAATAGTAATGTATCCGTCAGAGAGAGAAATATGGGAGTTTGGGGAAAGGATTGCTGGTAAATTGTTTTTGGAATTTACTTGGACCAAGTTGAAAGGCAGGCATAGGCTTCCTGGATGGCATGTATTTTGGGTAGTGTGTAAGATTGCTTGCATCTCCATTCCTTTTAAATATTTTGACCAACTTCATTTAGTTTATATTAATACCTGAAGAAAAAAATATCAGGGTCAGTTTAATACTTCTACTGCAGAGTTGATCAGTGGGCCACCAGCTAAATAAAATAGGATATAATATCATTAGTATAGTTGCTGAGGGAACTGATAATAATAGATCATGTCAAAAGGTGATCAAAGGATAATTATTAACTAATGTTACACAGTTGAAGACATTTGGCAAAGGAAAAGTCTCTTCAGGTGAAATGCCGTTACTGTGCAGGGAAAAACATTTCAGAACTTTAATGGCCGTCAACTTGTAATAGTTGATAAAAAAAAAATACTGGTTCAGCTAACAAGATTTGAACTGAGTCTTTTTGGGAAGGAGTTGTGGTGCACTAGAAAGAGTTAAAAGACATGGATTTAGTGTTGAGCACTGTCATATGTAGGTTGTAGGGCAAATCATTTAATTTACATGGACCTCAGTTTCTTCAGTAAATTAGAGATAATATCTGAGGATCAAATGAAAAAATGTTTCAAAATCCTTTCTTATAAGCTAAGCACTTACAAATATTCTTGTATTACAATTTTATTAAAGGTGTTTTTCAGATAAAAGACATGAGTGCATGTCTAGATTATTAGCTCTAACCAACTGAGCTAACCAGCCAACCCCTTTTTTGGAATTAAAATGTTAAATTGTTAGCATATTGTGAGCACAGGTATGTGCAAGTAGTTCGGCAAGTTCATGGAAAGATTCATATTATCTTTTAATTCTGTTTTTCCCCAAACTTTTTGAAGTACCCTTGTAGTATTGAGCTCTTATGCTCTTGGAGAAAAGTCAGTGTTATATTTTTTTGCTTTATATACATTTCGGTATTTTTATTTTTACTATTTTTTGGAGGCTGTCCAGCATGGGGATCCGAACCCTTGACCTTGATGTTATCAACACCGTGTTCTAACCAATGGAGCTAATCAGCCAGACTTAAATTTAAGTATTTTTAAAAGGTGCCATTTAAAAAAATCCTAGTTTATAAAACTTCAGGTTTTTTCCTAGTGTGGTTAGCCTTAGAATAACGCCTTAAGTATATTCTTCTAAGGTGCCAGTTTAATAGTTTCTAAATAGCATTTATTGTGATGTATAAACATTATGACATCCTTTGGAGGAAACTGTAGTTCTTTATATTGTTCTTGTTTAAGCACTTTGTGACCTCTCTCCTAAAAATGTGTTTATATGTTTTAATTTGACATTGTGCCTTTGGTTAGAATGCTCTGTTCCCCAGAGAGTCAATTACAAAATTTGGTTTTATAAACTACTTGTTTAATTTTAATGACATAATAATAGCTGCCATTTTTTGAGTGTTTTCTGTGTGTAAGCATTATCTCATTCCTTACAACTATTCTCTGAAGTTGGTACTATTATTCTTATCTGGCAGTCTTCAAGAGGTTCGTGAGGTTGATCAGTTAGTGTTAGAATCTGATTTCCAACCCAGGTCTGTTTTGAGTCCAAAGGCACAGAATTGTAAGACCCTGGTTCTCAAACTGCATCAAGGCAACCCAGGGTATGTTGCCAACTTGGCAGAGGTTCCATTTCATATTTTAAGTGTTCAAGAGAGATACAGTGATACTTCACTGTTGATTGCCACGTGAACTATTAGCTTGATATAGTTGATTGTTTCAACAGTAGATTGTGCTACAGTCCTTTAGATGACATAGCTTTGTGAAATAGGGTTTTTAGGGGTTGCTGTGATAAAGTACTGCATGAAAATCAATGTGGAACAGGAAATAGGATAGCAGTGTGGACTCTTATTCCAAGTTTTGAGAGGTTGTGTGCAGTGTCCAATAGTAATATACATTCCTTAAGTAATTATGGTTGTTTAAGGATGAAGTAAAAATATGATTTTTTTCAATTTAGGTAGATTTATTTTCCACATGGCTGCAAATTACTGTACTTAATAAGTGGAACTGTTATTATTTCCTGGCCAATGGCTGCTGTGAGAAAATTACTGAGACACTTAGGGTGCCACGAACCTAGAGAGTTTGAGAACTTCTGCTCAAGTGACTCTTATTGAGTTTTGAGGCTAGAAAGAACTATTTTGTCCATTTTTGCCTTTATCTTGCAGGGCAGAAAACCAAGGTGCAGAGATAAATTTCAATTGTATTCAGTTAACTATTGGTGTTGTTCAAACTGTTATTTGAAAAGTGTACCTATATGCTGAAATTACCAGCCAAAAATTTTAGATTTACAGTTGATATTAATTTGAATAGGAAAAGGGTATGCCAAATGAAGATGGTAGTTCGTCTTCTTTCCCTGAACTTTACTTTAGTCCTCCCAATTCTATGCTCTGTATGGACATCCCCAGTTTTCTCCTAACTGGAAATAGATGATTTGGGGAAAAAAAGTAGATGTCGACTTTGTGAGATTGCTGACATCCACGTCTCCTAAGTATCTTTCCTCTCCTGCAGAGGATATTCGTTCTCAAGAGGAAAATATACTTTTTCATTCTTTAAAGATAGTCTTTGTGTGGATATTGGTTGAGGAGTTACATACATCTGATAACGATCTATTAAGGTATACTGTGTATGGATAATATGTTAAGTTTCTCATAGTTTATATTCTGGTTGGCTGAATTATTTGTATGGTATTGAATAAGTTAAGTTGAATCATTAGTTTGTGGATTTTTTTTGTTTCATTTATTTTTTTGCATTTAATTTAATGATTTAATGATTTATTTTATTTTATTTTTTTTGTCTTTTTCGTCACCGGTAAGGGGATCGCAACCCTTGGTGTGGTGTCGCCCACACCGCGCTGAGCGCACCGGCCATTCCTATATAGGATCCGAACCCGCGGCGGGAGCGTCGCTGCACTCCCAGCGCGCACCTTCCCGAGTGCGCCATGGGGTCGGCCCAATGATTTAATGATTTAAAGTTTAACTCTTGCAGTGAAAATGTCAAGTATATATCTTACTGGAATTATGATTTTAATTTAATATGTTCTGGGCCAGCCGGGTGGTGCACTGGGTAGAGTGCGGCGCTTGGGAGTGTGGTGGCGCTCCCACCGAGGGTTCGGATCCCATATAGAGACCGGTCCACTCACTGGTTGAGCGCGGTGCGGGCGCGACGCCGAGGGTTGCGATCCCGTTGCTGGTCACGAAAAAAGACAAAAAGGAAAAAAAATTTAATATGTTCTTACTGTTGCTAATTAATTGTGTGTCAGTACTTTTTAGGTATATTTGATGAAGTGGAAAGGTGACTTACCGTAACTGGGGCTATTATCTGTTGTTTTAAACAAAAGATCTTACCAGGTGCGTGTACCAGAGGTTGCATGGATCCACAGTGGTAGACAGTTGGTGGTGGCATTGCTGGAGCTAGAGCCTGGTTTGGTTGAAAATGTACTGTTTGGGCCCTTTTGCCCTTGAAGAAATAAATTTCTTTTTTTTTGTCCTTTTTGAGATCGGCCGCACCGCGCTCAGCCAGTGAGCGCTGTGAGCGCACCGGTCATCCCTATATAGGATCCGAACCCGCAGCAGGAGCGCTGCTGCGCTCCCAGTGCTGCACTCTCCGGAGTGCGCCACAGGCTCGGCCCTGAAATAAATATTTTTTAGGGCATCTACTAGAGGGAGAGAGAGAAATGTATTTCTTCTTCATCGTTTTTGGTATGTCACAGAGTTGAAGTAACCAAAACTTACAGAGGTTTGGAGGGAGGTTGTTGGCATTGTCCTAAGGTAAGAGGTTATGGGGACAGAGGGGCTTCTGGCTATGATGGGCCTGTTAGTGCAAACTGGCTTACTATTTTTTTGTCTTTCAATTACTAAGAAGTTTGCCTTGGAATTAAGATGTGTTAAATTCTTGCGCACACCTCACCAGTAAGAAAGGTAATTATTTATTAGGTATTCCATTCACTTAATATGTATATTGAACATCTGCTGTATGCTAAGTACAGTAAACATTATGGGGATTATTACACAAAATAAAAGACTTATTCAAAGACTATTGTTTCTTTGGAGTTTTATCAAGTGGAGAAGTAGTCTATACATTCTAGTCTGTAAATTATATACTAAAATTATCCCTGTCACAATTTTATGCTGAGATGTATGACTGCATGCAGTGTGGAAAGTCAGGCCCACAGTAACATTTTCACTTGAATCATGTATTCCAGGAAGACATTTATGTGTTGCTAGATTTAAGAAAATTTCTTCCAGGGTCAAAGGTTTGGATCCCTGTACTGGCCAGCCACCAAAAAAAAAAAAAAAAAAAAAAAAAAAAAAAAAAAAAAAAGAAAGAATTTCTTTGGTTCTCCACCTGATGAGTATAGTCTTAATATTATGCTTCCCCTCCCCCTTCCCCCCCTTATTTTACTGTAGGGTAGATCCCATTATGAAAGATATCAGGATGTTTTCTATTTTCTTTTCATGTTAGAACTTTTATAATATCAAATACTGCTTGAGAGAATAATCTGGGGCTTCATTTAAAAATAAATGATTTCTTTCAACAAATGGTAATGATTATCTACTATGTGCCAGGCACACTCATATTCTTGGGATACCTTAATAAGCGAGAAAGGTAACAAACACCCTTACACTTACAGAGCTTATAGTTTAGCAGCAAAGACAGGGAGGAGGGAGGCACTGAAATTCAAAAAACATATGCTTTGGGTTTCCAAGTCACTCAGTAATTAAATCTCTTAAATAAAAGAGGAAAACAGACTTAAATAGTATTAAACTGGTATCAGCTTCAAACATTATCGAATGGATTATGTAATTATTTTATGTAGACCTGAGAATAATTTCTTAGGTGAATGCCAGCTTTATAAAAACTTCTTGTTTTTATCCTGAGTTTAGGAATGTGTCACTACCAGATGAATTATCATATCAGTTTTCCATTATCTCTGTGTATGTGTGTCCTTTTATGGATTACAAATGGCAAACTTTGATCCCAGCCTATTTTCCATCAGTCATTTAACAGACCTACTTTTTTCTTTCAAGTTTTGCTCTAAATTAAGTAAATTTAAATACTCATTTAAAAAATACTTATCAAGTAAATTTGGCTTCTCCCAAAATAAGTTATGTAAAGAATTCTGACAACAATTTTTCCCATAAATTGTGCCATTATTTATTTATTTGTTTGTTTGTCTATCTATCTATCTAATCTATCTATCATCTATCTGTCTGTCTGTCTGTCTGTCTGTCAGTCAATCATCTATTTATTTATTTATTTATTGCTGCTAGCCAGTATGGGCATCTGAATCTGTGACCTTGGGGTTATAAGGCTGAGCTCTAACCAACTGAGTTAATCAGCCAGCCTAAAACACTTTATTTATTTTTATGTACCATTATGTTAATAAAAGGTAAAAATTTCTGAAGAAGCAGGGGGTAGGGAGTGGGGGTAGATGGGGGAGTTGGCATTGTTTATTATTATCTTACTAATTTAGAGGCTGGGCATATGAACAAGAACTAAGAGTTATTCTTACAAGTGTATTTGCCCCAAATCAGGGTTATTTTCTTTTCATTATAAGAACATGGGTTATGAGAGAGCACACCAAGCAGAAACTGAGATCAAGAAACGAAAGCATGAGAGGAGACTTGACAGGTTCCTTCCAGCAGATAGAACAGGTTCCAGCCTATATAGTTAAATAAAGTTTGCTTGAATAGCAAAATTATGTTGTGTACATGTGGCTCATATAAGCAAAAGTTCTCCAAGGAAACATATTTAGTGAAGGCTGAGTCTATATATTTTAGACTCTAAACCTTTCTTCATGTATTTGTACATGTTTATCTTAATCATTTTCTGGATGGTAGGATTATGGATTTTTATTATTATTTTTTTTGTTTTTCACATTTCATTTTCTATACTAATTATGTATTTCTTTAGTAATCACCCCCAATTTTTTAATGTAAAAGTAGAAGTTTTATGAAAGGAAAATTGAGTTGCTACTTTTATTTATTTACTCTTAATTTTTTTTATTTTCATTTTTAAAAATTTTATCAAATCATAATTGATTATATATATTTTTGGAATTCAGTTTTGACATATGTTAATCAAATCAATGTTACTAGTATATATATTGTTACAAATTGTACTTATTCTTTATGCCCTTTGTCCAATCTCTCCCTATCCCCTTCTTCCTCCCCCTTCCCACCACTGATAACCCTAGATTTGTTCTGTCCCTCTGAAAGAGTAATGGTTACTCTGTTGATTTGTTGCCTAGATGATCTGTACAATGCTGAGAGGTATGTTCTGGATACCGAATATTATTGTAGAGCAGGTGCTTCTTCTGTCACTCTGGAATGGGCTTTGTGGAGAGAAACATCTTCTTTGGTCTCTGCTGGTGACTCTCCTTGTGTCAGTGCACTCCAGTGGCTGGCGGACTATCTGTGTGGTGGTTGTGATGTCTAGCCACGTTTGTGGCACCATGGTTACAGTGGTGGCTGTGGTGGGCCACCCACATGGAGGTGATGTTTTTGGCATGCTCCTTGGTGCTGGTGGTGTTCTAGTTGTGGGGGGGTCCAGTTCCTGGTTCCAGACTCCGAGTCTCTGGGTGGGCCCCAAAGAGCTGGCAGTGTGCCTGGTTGTGGGTGGGCATGTCCTGAGCCCCCAGGCTGGGCCCTGAGGCACTGGCATTGTGTCCATTGACTGGGCAGGGGTCCAGTCCCTGGCTCCATACCTCAGGTCCCCTGGAGGGTTCCAAGGTGCTGGTGGCATGCCTGGGCCGGAACTAATCTTTTGTCCTTTGCTTACTTCTAAAATGCAGGAACTTCCTGTGGGAACCAGTACTTGAGCTTTGTGGTTGAGCTAAATTGATGCTTTGCTGCTGTTTCCCTAGGGAAGACTTTTTCTGCAGCTCAGCGTTTGATGGTTGACCAGAGACCTGGTGCACCTGGGTTGTGTAGAAACTCTGATCTAGGTCTGAATCTTTTCATCAAACTGCACCCCATGCAATTCTGCATTCCCGACCAGTTTCCTCTGAGTGGTCCTGCACTGTTTGGGGAGTGGATTGGCTGTCCTTGCTATGTCCCATTGTTCTCCAGGTGGACCTGTCTCCCCCATTGCCTGTGCTCCAAACACTTCCCATGAGTCGGGCTGTGCGCTGGTCCCTAGCGATGACTCACCAGCCTCTGAGTGGCTCCCCTTTACCAGCTGTTCTGGCTCTTCACTCCTGTGTGGGTCCACAGGGAACCGTTTTAGTGGTCTTGCTGTCCTGGGGACCACCAAGGCCCTCTTCGCCCCTGCAGCCTCCAAGCAACTCCATCCAAAGGGCACAGCTGCAGGGCACAGCTGCGGCTCTTGCCAGCTCCTGCTTCATGCGCTCAGCAACTCCAGCCTTAAAGTGGCTGCAGCATGAAATGCTCCAAGCAGTTTTTTCTTTCTCTCATCATGGCTTCTCCCCCTTCTTGAGCTCTGTAGGTCTTTCCAACTCTTTCCCTGAGCTCCAGTGGCCCCAGCTTGGCTGTTGTTACATTTTTATAGTTGTAAATTGGTTGATTTGTGGGAGGGAGTGACGCTGGGGACCATCTGTTCTGCCATCTTGACCGGAACTTATATTTACTCTTAATCTTGAATTACCTCTTCCACTGAATGTTACCGTTGTCCACTCAAGTCACCCAGGTCAGAAACTGAAATACTTTCTACTTTGTTTTCAAGTCTCATTGAGTCTATTTCTTTATCCCCTTTTATATTCAACCTCACTTTTCTATTGTCATTGCTACTGTTTGAATCATGCTGAACTGCTTGCAGATCTCTAAAGGTGTGAAAGGTTGTTTCACATCTTTATGCTTCTTCCTCATCCTCGGGGTTGAATATCCCGTCTCCATTTTCCTTTCCTTGCCTGCTCACTGTACTCCTACCCCTCCCTTATGAATCTGCTCTGTAAACACCAAGTGCTCTGTAAAGTTCTTCTGCTTCCTCCCTCTCTCTCAAGTTAAATTAATCACTTCCACCTCTCATCCCATATGTACCCTGTTTAGATTTTATGTCACAGTATTCATGCCACTTCTTGCCCTTATGGTTCTTGCCTACAAAGCAGTAAGCTCCTTGAGGGCAGGGATTTTTATCCCCAGTGACTAGTGGATAATAGCAAGTGCTTAATAGATGTTTATGAAATGAATAGTTTTTTCCCAGTTTATTATAGGACCATGTTTTGCTCTAAACCTTCTTTTTAGAATTAAATCTTATATAAGGTAAATTTTTAAATTAAATGTTTGCCCAGCATATGAGAATTTACATTCTTTCCATTGACAATTGGAAGTAATTGACACGTTGGCTAGTGTTACCACTTGAATTAAGCAGATTTTATGTCTCATTTTATTAGATGCAATATTGTGTTTAAAATAAATGCTTGTAATTGGAAGTTAAAGCCTAGTTCTGTGATAGTTTAGTATATAGGCGTGGGCAAACTATAGTCTCTGGGACAAATCTGGCCTGTCATCTGTTTTTGTAAATGAAGTTTTATTGGTAAACAGCAATGTTCATTTGTTCACGTTGTTGTCTATGGATGCTTTCATACTACTATGCCAGAGTTGAGTAGCTGTCACAGAGAACATATAAGCCTGCAAAACCAAAAGTATTTACTAACTGGCCCTTTACAGAAAGAAAAATTGCCAATCCTTATTCTGGTATATGAAAAAGAAATCTATCAGGTGATTCTTTCTGTGTGTGAGAACACATTTAGAACCAGTATAGTACAAATTAAGTGCCTAGAGTGTCCTGTGACTGAAAATATCAGTGGAGCAGTAGTTTCCTCAATATTTTAATATCTAAGTTTACATACAACTCTTACTATTACTCTTCTTTCTTAGGTGAGTCTAAAAGCTTTTCTGTTAACAGGATGATGACATTACATTGAATAATTTCTTTTACTCGAGGATAGCCATAGGTTCCTCTGCCTAATTATCATAAGGCAACCCTGGGATGGGGGCCAAGTGACATAGTAATTGGTAGTAAGGGTAGGAGTTGTTGTAACATTGCTGTTATACTGGCCTCAGAGTCTTTTCCAAGCAGACTGATTTAAAATCTGATTTGGAGGTATAGTTCCCAGGTCTTGGTGAAGATAAGGTTTGATAAATGGTGATGCAGTGTACTCAGAAGGATGTAGTTTTATTGAAGGTAGAATTTAAGAGATTTACTTAAGTTACTTAGAGGATAGAAGGTTGGGAGAGAACATACTAGACAGTAACCAATAGTGTGTAGAATTTGTGGCTTGATCATCAGTCAGTGAGTGTGTTTTACAGGAAAATGCAGTGTTGGTTATGAGGCTTTGGCATTTGATATGCTGGATATCTCAGGGACATTATTTTGATACCCTATTCATTTTGTTCTAAGCAACCTCTCAAATGACTGCAAATAAATATAATTGCCACTTTCTCAATGTTTAAGTTTAAAAGCCTTTTAGGGAAAAAATATAGAATCGGTTATTCCAAATTGTAACTTGCTTTTAGTGTTTGTAGTTTTGCAATATAGCAAGATTGTAACACCTTGAAAAACTGACTAATCAGAGGTATAATGATGGTTAATTTATATTTCCATTTAGGTCTTGCCAAGCTCTCTTTTATTAGAACTATAAAGGAGCCATCTAAAGCAGCAATAACTTGGGCTGGCATCTAAATTCAGACATTCCATAATATTCCTTATTTTAAGGTCTTTTTGGTCCTGTAAGTTTTGACTGTGATTAACTGGTTTGTCCTTGCTGTCTTTCTTTTTGTTTTGATGGCCTTTTTTTTTTTTTGGCAGCTGGCTGGTAAAGGGATTGAACCCTGGATCTCGGTGTTATCAACACCATGCTCTAACCAATTAGCTAACCGACGAGCAAATTTTTTTTTTTTTTTGGCAGTTGGCTAGTTCGGGGGTCCTTTTTCATTTTATAACCTATCTTCTCTTCTGCTCTTACCTGGTTTGGTTCATTATGATGACTTTATCTCACCCTTTTTCTCTTCTATTTTCCTGTATTTTGGACTTCCCCATTCAACCATAATTAAATTCTCCATTCCCATCTTTTATAAAAATTAAAATAAATTATGAAAATGTAAAAATAAGGGGCTTTGTAGTGTGCATGCTCTTTCATAATTTCATAGGTTAAATGCCTGTAGTAATAATGTTATAGGTATTAGTGCTTATTGTTGAGCCAGACTCCATAGTAAAGTCTTCTACCAAGATTACTTTATTTAATCCTCACAACCACTCTATAGTACTGTTATTTTTATTTTGTAGATAAGGAAACTGAATCTTAGGTAACTTGCCTGAAGTCACACAGTGTTAAAGAGTTAGAGAAAAATTTGACGAAATGAATAGTTTGTAATGCCTGGGAATTAAAGCTGGGTAATTCTGGCATCAGAGCCCTAGCTCTTAACCATTGTACTCTCATCTCAAGTATGATATTATAATGATTATAATTTGATCCCCAATACTGTAGTCTTCATCTGAGTGCTGAGAAATGATCTGAATACTTAGGCTTCTGAGTCAGATTATAGCATTCTTTTCCACTCACTTACATTTTTTTTTTACTTTTAATAGTTCCAATTTTATTATTAAGAGAATTATTCATAAATGGTATGTTTGAATGGGATACTGAAGTATATTGAAACTAAAGAAATACAAGTTCAGTTAGGTAGGTACAGTTGAATGCCTTGCACATGAATCTTTATCTCCTCTTCATCATTGCCTAAGACAGCCCTTCTCGTCACACTTAGATCTTCTTGGATCTTTTTTGAAATGAGACTCCATCTCCTGTAGCTATAAAATTCTGTGCAGGGTGTGTTCCCCTACTGCTATGACTCCCATTTACCCTAATTAAAGAAATGGTTTTATTTTTCCTTCTAGTTCAGTAGTTTTCAACCCTTTTTATAATCATGTGATTTAATTAACTATGTCTGCCTGCACATTGGAATCATTTGAATCCCTCTGAAAAATGCTGATGCCTGGGCCTTACTGCACTCCATTAAAATCAGAATCTCTGGGGATTGAGGTCTTGGCATGAGTGATTTAATTTAATTTTATTTTTTGGCAGCTGGCTGGTAAGGGGATCTGAACCCTTGACCTTGGTGTTCCCAGCACCATGCTCTAACCAAGTGAGCTAACTGGCCAGCCCAATGAGTGATTTTAATGGGTAGTCAAGAATACCTGTTCTCACCTTGTCCTGATACTTTTCTACAAATTTTGTCCTAAAGTCTATGTTTTCTAGTATTAATAAAGCCACTGCAGCTGTCTTTTGTTTATTGCTTTGCATGATATATTGTTTTCTGTCTTTTAAAACTCCTTGTGTCTTTGATTCTAAAGTGTGTCTCTTGTAGACAGCATATATTTGTATCATGTTTGCATGGTCATGTTTGCATGAATCTAGTCATACAAACAGTTATAATATAGAAATATAACTGCTTTCTAGAGCAATACCAAGATGTTTTGGGAATATAAAGGAGCAAGTGTCTAACTTTGCCCAGGGAAAATTATAACATCACTATAGTCATTATGGAAATTTTAATGGTTGAATAGAATTTGGAAAAGCATTCCAGGCAGGGAACAGCATGGGAAAAGGCATATAAATTTGAGATGATTTGGTGTGTACATAAAATTGCAATCTGACTCTAGGCATTAGGGTTCTGGTAAGATTTGTGGTTGAGGAACTTAAGACAATGTGAGAAAATTAGATAGGGAGATATAAATACCTTAGAAGTATTTTTTCTTTCTTTAAAGTAAGAATATAGCAAATTAAATAAAGGCAACATGTCAGTTACTGACAATAAGTTCCATAAGGAATCCATTTTGTCTTTTTCTCTGTTTCTAGCATAGTATTTAGCATACAGTAAATGCTCAAATGTTAGCTGAATGAAAGTGTCACATATTTCAAACTAGAAATAATGGGTAATTTGATGTATTTTTGGTTTTTCTTTTCATTCCTTGCTTGTTAGACATTTTTCAGGGGTGTAACTCTTCTTTTCTTTTTTGGATATTGCTTGTAAAGATATACACTAATTACTAGATTCTGCCCCCACATTTGTTTTTACACCCATTTATTTTATTTTATTTTTTTAATGATTTAGCTGTTTCCTCCTGGGTCCTCCCCATCTTGGGTTTTATAATAGTACCTTCGAAGCCTGAGAAGGAAAATCTTAGGGTAATCTCTCATCTTCTTTCTTGGATTATATAGTTATACCGTGTCTTAACTGCATGCCAAAGTATATGTTCTTAATCTCTGTCTTCTAAGCTTCTTACTTTTCACAGGAATCCTCAGAGTATAGTTTGAAAATTCAGGTTTTTAATTTTATTTTTATATCTTTCCCAAAACATCTCAGGGAAAAGTCATTATTCCTTTTCTGCTATTTACCATTTTTAAAAATTCCCATCTCAATTTCTCTTAAGTGTTTTATAAAATTTCCATCACAAGCAACCTGAAATTCTCATTTCTGAAATTAAATTTTTTGGGGTTATTGGAAAAGCAGTGGGCAAACCTAGAACCTTGTTATCAGCACCACACTCTAACCATCTGAGCTAACCAGCCAGCCCCTAGTAGTTGGAGAAATAATAGTTGGAAATAATAGTAAATAATAGTTGGAGAAATAGTCACTCCTTCACCTGGAATTCAACTCAAGTATCTCTGCTAGAGAATCTTTTAAGATTGATCAAGAATCTCTTAGCAACTTTCAACCCACACAAATAACATACATATAACTTATATATTTCTCATCTCTACAATAAACTCAAACCACACTATATACTTGGCATATATGTTTTTGTCTATCTGTCTAGAGTGGTGTTTCAATTTATTTGACATTCCGTTTGCTTCATTGTGGGGAGAGAACAGAAAGGGTATCCAATGACTATAAAATCTCTATACCCAGCAAAACATAACAATCTCTAAAATTACAACAAATGTTTTTTGTAAATAAAAATGACAGAATAAAAAACCCAAAGAAACAAAAAGATAAAAAATAATAATTTGAAAAAAATTTGGAAAAAAAACCCCCCAAAATAAAAGAAAAAAATAAAAATGACAGAATATCTCAGTTAAAGAAAGCTTTACCTATAGAGAATACAGGGCTGGCTGGTTAGCTCAGTTGGTTAGAGTGTGTTGCTGATAACACCAAGGTCCTAGGTTTGATCCCTGTACCGGCCAGCTGCCAATTAAAAAAAAAAAAAAAAAATATATATATATATATATATATTTTATTTTTTTATATATATGTATATATATATATATATACACACATATATATATACAATTTTATATATATATAAAAAATTGGGCACAAATGCCAAGATAGTTTACTAAAGCAAATTTTAATTACCTTAAGTACATAAATGAGGCACTCTAAAAAACTGTTCTTGAAAGTGTAACAAAATGTTAAATGTGCACTTAATATATGCATAGCATGTACATGCATAATTTAAATAATTCATAAAAACCAAAAGAGTTGTGAAATAAGATATATTGCTATAATCTGTTTATTCAGAGTAAGCTTTTAGTAAGCTGTGAAATCAGCACAGTTAGTTCTTCAAATAGTACTCACCTGTAAGTTATTCGAATTCTGAAGTTTTTTTTCATAGGAATTACACATTTCCCCTATACACCCTGGGCCCTTTCAGCTGTTTTCTTCCTCAGTGTACGGAACTATTAACTACTCATTTTCCAAGCCAGTCCTGGGAATTATACTGCTTCTACTCAAAGACCCTTCACATCAAACCATTCACTACGTCCTTATCAATTCTACCTGCAAAATCTCTTTCTGAGGTTTAGCCGTTTTTCTCACTCCCCACAGCCACTGCCCCGAATCATCTCTCACAATTAATATTATAAAAACCTCTATCTGGTTTCCCTATCCTCAAGCTGCACACTGCTTTTCCATTAACCCCCCAAATTAGCCCTGTACTGGCTAGCCACACACACACACACAAAGTACACTCAGACCCGTAATATTATTTGAGCTATAATTAAAGTCTGATATCACGCCATATAATTAGTGAAGGATAGTTACATCATCTTGAAGCACAAAATGTGACCATTTAAATAAATTATATGTACTACTTAAACTAGAATTATCAATAATGTAAACAATATGTATCTATAACAAGGAAATTAATATTATGAGATATTCTTTGTTTTCTCTGGAGTTGATAGTAGAGCACAGTATTTGCTTTAATAAGTATAATATACTCAAGCAGTATAAGAATCTTAACAAGCTTCCTCCCTGACTCTGCCTCTCAGTTCCACACCCAACCTGTCATTTTTAATTACTTTGTATTTTAGTTTCATATTGTCATTAATTCATTTTTACATTTTTTCTCAACAATTATTTAAATTAAAATATGTGTTTTAGTAGTTTATTTGCTCGCCTCTGTTCTTGATTCCCACATTTTCCCTGGTAGATTCATTCTTTTGCTGTAGTATATCTTTTTCCAAACAGGGTCTTTAAGTGGTAAACTTTGAGTTCTTGCATGTCTGAAAGTATATTTATTTTGCCCTCTGTTCTGACTGCTGGGTTAGATTGAATACAGTATTCCAGTGTTCAAGTAATTTCCCCTCAGAACTTTAACAATATTGCTTTTTTTTAATCTTCTAGAACCCACTTTTGTTATTGAGAAATTTGTTAGCCTGATTCTTGTTCCGTTGTGAGCTTTTTTCCCTTCCTGAAAGATTTTTAAAAAGTCCCTGGAGTTGTGAAATTTTCTAGGATCTGCCTTTTTCTTTTAATGTCCTTCCTTTGCTCTTACTCTTTAAAAGACATTAAAATTGCAGATTTATTTGAAGCTCTCTGTGTACCTACTCTTGTTCTAGTTCTCTTCTCTCCATTACCACAGGCAACTACTGTCCTGAATTTTGAAGTTTTTTTATTCCCATGAATACTTTTATATTAAGAGTATATATTTATGTCTCCATAAACAATACATGGTATGGATTTACATGCTTTAAAACTTTAAATGTAAACGGTATTATACTGTACACATTCCTCTGCACCTTCCTTTTTACCCCCTCAAGACTGTTTTTGAAATACGTCCATACTGATGCATGTTATCTTATTTACTTTAACTGCTGTACAGTAGTATCCATTACATGAAAATACTATAATTTATGTTTTTTTAATCAGTGGACATTTAGATTTGTTTTTGTCATATTATGAGCATTATGGAAATGAACATTCTAGCAGCTTTGCCTAAGGGTGGAATTGCTGGATCGAAGGGTATATACATCTTTGTTTTATCCTTGGTATAGCCGGATTGTTCTCCAAAGATGTTTTAACTATTTAGACACTTCCAGCAGTGTATGAGTGTTCCCATTTATCCAGATAATCAACAGGTAGTATTGTTAGACTTTTAACTTTTTGTTAATGTGATTGTGAATTATTCTCTCATTATGTTGCTGTGATGAGGTTGAGCATTTCTTCATGTTTTTTGGCCATTCACTTTTCCCTTCTGTGAGTCAGCTTTTTATAGCATCTCTTGTTGATACAAAGTTTAAAATTTTAGTGTAGTGTAGTTGTCAGTCTTTTTTTTTAAACATTTATACTTTTTAAATCTTGTTTAAGAAATCCTTCTCTTTATGATGCTGAGGTCATAAGATATCTGTATTTTCTTATAAAAGTTTTGTTTTTCAAATTGTGATCTTAAACCTACTAGAATTTATTTTTGTGTGTTATATGAAATATTTTTCCTCACTAATTTGTAATGTCAATTCCTATATACCAATTTCTACATATAGGTAGGTCTCTTTCTAGGTTCTCTGTTACATTGATGTATCCTTCATCACATGACCTTAGTTACGATAGCTTTAAAGTAAGTCCTGCTATCTGGTAAGACAAATTCTACCTTGCTCTTTTTCAAAATACTATTGGTTATTTTCAGCCCTTTATATTCTTATCTATATTTTAGAATCAGCATGTCAAATTTCACAGAAATCCTTGGTGGGATTTTATCCTGACACCAACTGGTGTACTGTTGTATGATTGGTATACCAATTAATTGGTGTACTCATGTTAGAACCACCTGGAATTTAACTACCTGGAGCTAGCTTCAGATTACACAAGCTTAAGGGCACAATCACCAACAAAACTCCTCCCATTTCAGACACCAGCCATGAGTGGGATTCCCAGGCCACCTGCACTTCTGACTAACTGGCTACAAATCCTAGGAGTTCCCATGACCTGCCTCAGGTTCTATAGTTCACTGCTATGACTCACAGAACTCAGGAAAATGCTATACTTATTCAATTATGGTTTTATTATAGAGGATGCAATTTAGGACCAGCCAGATGAGGAGACGCATAGGGCAAGGTCTTGGGTGATCCTGGATGCAGAGCTTCCATGCCCTCTGTGTTTGAAATCAGGGCATTTCAATTTCCTGGCACATCAGTGTGTTCACCAGTCAGGAAGTTCCACTGAGCTTCGGTGTAACAGTTATTAAGGTTTTGGCCCTGTGGTTGCACTCAATTTCTAGCTCCTCCTCTTTCTCTGGATGTTGGACTGAAATCGTGTGGCTAAAAACTTCAACCTTCTGATCTCATGATTGGTCTTTCTGGCATGGCTAGCTCCCATCCTCATAAATCCCACTTGGTTGTGGTATACAATCTCTTTCATATGTTGCCGAATTCAGTTTGCTAATGTTTTGTTGAAGAATTTTGTGTTTATATTCATAAAGGATATTCATCTGTAGTTTTCTTGTGATATCTTTTGGATGGTTTTGGTATCAGGGTAAAAGAAAAACTGTTTCCTCCATCCCCAGAACACTTCTGACGTCAAATGTGTAGTTTTCCACACCAAGCAATTCTCCACTTCTCTGAGGACGCTGAGTGAGTGTCCAGCAATTTAATTTGATTCTGACACTAACTACCGAGAGTTGGCACAGATCCAGAAGTTAAGGATCATGTCCATAAGACTGACTTCCTACTTCAGATGCCAGTTGCAAGTATTGGGTGCCCAGAGCACCCATACTTCTGTCTGACTTGGCTACAAATTGGGAGTTTCCACAACTCCCTCTTTAGGTTTTATAGTTTGCTATAATGGCTCATAGAACTCAGGGGAACACTTTACTTACTTGACAGATTTTTTGTAAAGGGTACAAAAGGTTTTTTGCTGGGTTTTTTTTTTTTTGTCTGTAAGTCTTAGCTGACCACATACATAGCAGCCCCAATGTCTCTCTGGATTTGTTCTGATTCTAGGAGCTGCCCAATTCATGAATCAGTCTTTGTTCAATTAAACTCTGTGAAATTAAAAATAAATAAGTAAATAAAGGATACAAATGAACAGCCATTTGAAGAGGTTTATAGGGCAAGGTCTGGAAGGGTCTTGAATACAGGAGCTTCTGTCCCCCAGCACATGGATGCATTCACCAACCCAGAAGCTCTCTGAACCCCTGTAGTTTAGGGATTTTTATGGAGGCCTCATCTTGTAGGCATGATCCATTATTAACTGAATCTCTAGACCTCTCATCTTCTGGGGGATGGGGGTGAGACCAGAACTGAAAGTTCTAGGTTTCTAATCATGGCTTGGTTTTTCTGGTGACCAGTTCCCATTCTGAAGGTATCCATGAGGCCACCAAGAATCACTTCATTAGAACAAAAGACACTCACCCCTATCACCCAGGAAATTCCATGAGATTTAATACCTTCATGTAAGACACTCCTGTCACTCCTGTTACTCAGGAAATTACAAGGGATTTAGGAGCTCTGTGTCCGGAAGGAATTAAAGAACAAATATTAGAACAAAAGATGCTGCTAGCACCCTGTCACTCAGGAAATTACAAGGATTTTAGGAGTTCTGTGTCATGAACCAGGGGTAGAGAAATGTATGTTTCTTATCATATCATGTAAGGTAATACTGGCCTCTAGAATGAGTTGGGAAATATTCCCTCCTCTTCTTTTTTGAAGGAGTTTGAGAATGATTGGTGTTAATTCTTTTAGAAATACTTGGTAGAATTTACCAGTGAAGCCATCTGGTCCTGGGCTTTACTTTGTGAGAAATTTTTTTGATTTCTGATGTGTCTTGACTAGTTACAGGGGTATGCATGTTTTCTGTTTCTTCTTGAGTAAGTTTTGGTAGTTTGTTTCTAGGAATTTGTCCCTTTCATCTAGGTAATCTAATGTGTTGGCATACATTTGTTCATAGAAGTATTTCTACAAGGTCATTAGTAACATCCCTCCTTTCATTCCTGGTTTTCGTAATTTGAGTCTTCTGTTTTTCTTCATCAGTCTAGATAAAGGTTTGTTAATTCTGTTCCTCTTTTCAAACAACAACGACAAACAAAACAAAAAAACTCTTTGAAATTTGAGGGCTGGCCATTTAGTTCATTTGGTTAGAGTGTGGTGCTGCTAACACCACGGTCCAGGGTTTGATCCCTACACGGGCCAGCTGACAAAAAAACCCACAAAAACCAAAAAACGGTCATCTTTTCAAATAACCAACTTTTGGTTTCATTGAGTATGATTCCATATATATGAAATGTCCAGATTAGGCAAATTCGTAGAGACAGATTAGTGGTTGCCAGAGGGTGGGGGCAGGGGGGAATTGGAAGGGACAGGATTTCTTTCTTCGTTAATGTAAATATCCTATAATTAGTCAGTGGTGATGGTTGCACAATATTATGAATATACTAAAAACTACTTAATTGTATACTTTGAAATGGTTAAAATGGTGGATTTTATGATATGTGAATTTTAAAGAAAGTTTTTTAAAGGGTTAATCGACATATATAGTGACATATGTATGGATCTGTTTCTGGACTCTACACTCCATTTCAGTGATCTGTTTGTCTGTCTTGAGGCCAATATCATTTTGCCTTGACTACCCTAGCTTAATAATAAGTCTTCAAGTCAGGTAGTTTAAGTCCTCTTTATTCCTCTTTTTCAAAGGTGTTTTAGCTATTCTAGTTCCTTTTTGTTTCCATAAGAAGCTTAGAATAAGCTTATCAATTTCTGCAAAAAATCTTGTTGGGAATTTTACTGAAATTATTTTGAATCCACAGATGAATTTGGGAAAAATTAACAGCTTAAGATATTGTGTTTCCTGATACATGAACATAGAACATCACTCTATTTATTTATTTTATTTAGCAGTGTTTGTAGCTTTCAGTGTATGGGTCTTGTACATCTTTTGTTGTATTTATCCCTAAATATTTTATGTTGTTTTATGATAGTCTAAATGGTATTGTTTTAAAATTTCAATTACCACTTATTCATTGCTGATATATAAAAATACAACTGATTTTTGTATATTGATCTTATATTCTGCAACCTTATTAAATTCATTTAAATTTAATAGCTTTTAAAAAAGTTTTTTTTATAGATGGTCATATCATCTGTGAATACAGTTTTACTTTGTTTCCTATCTAGATGCCTTTGATTTCTTTTTCTTGCTAGAATAACATGTACAGTGGTGAATATAAGTGGTAATAGTGGACATTCTTGCCTTTATTCTGATCTTAGGGGGAAAGTATTCGGTCTTTCAACATTAGGTATAATGACAACGAAGGTTTTTTACTATGCCCTTCTGTTAATAGAAGGAAATTCCCTTCTATACCTAGATTGCTTAGAAATTTTATAGGAATGGACATTGGATTTTGTCAGATTTTTTGCATATATTGAGGTGATTGTATGTTTTTTCATTTTAGGTTTGTTAACTTTGATGTTTTTTTTTTTTTTTAAAGCCAATATTGTATTTCTGGTATAAACCTCACTTAGTCATTATCATAGACTGAGGTGTGTCCCCCCCCAAATTCATTTGTTGAAACCCTAACTCCTAATGTGACTGTGTCTTCGGATAATGTCTTTAGAGGGTAATTAAGATTAAATGAAGTCATAAGGTTGGGGCCCTAATCTGATAGGACTGTGGCCTTACAAGAAGAAAAAGAGGGATCGCTTGCTCGCTCACTCTCTCCCCCTCTTCCTCTTTCCATCATGTGAGGACATAGTGAGAAGGTGGCCATCTGCAAGCCAGAAAGAGAGCCCTCCACAGAACCTGACCATACTGGCACCTTGATATTGGACTTCCAGCCTTCAGAACCATGAGAAAGTAAATGTTGTTTAAGCCACCCAGTCTGTGACATTTTGTTATGGCAGCTCTAGCAGAAAAAAATAGTCATTATGAATTACCCTTTTAATATATTTGCTAAACTTGTGTTAAGAAATTTTGCATCTGTACTTATGAGGCATACCGGTCTGCAGTTTTATTTCTTTAGAGGTGTTTGTCTGATTTCATTATGGGGTCTGTAGTGGACTGAATTATGTCCTCCCCAAACTCCCTGAAGCTTGAATTGTGTCCCCCAAGTTTTATGTATTAGAAACTTAGCCCCCACTGTGACTGTTAAGAGGGTGGGAAATCCTATTATGGTAATTGGAAGGTGGAGCCTTGACGAGGTGATTGGATTGTAGGACCATGTAGTACTGAATGGATTAAAATTGGTGGTCAGGAGCATGGTTCTGAGGACTTTAAAAGAAGAAGAGAGTGTCTGTCTCTCTTTCTGCTTCCACCATCTTGCAATGTGAAACCCCTCGGTCACTGTTGCCACCACCAGATGGACTTTGAGCTTCCCAGCCTCAGAAACTGTAAGCAATAAACTACGTTTTTCTTTATAAATCACCCAGTTGCAGGTATTTTGTTAGAAGCAACAAAAACAGACTAATACAGGGTCGATCGCATGAAAGGAATTGGTAAGCATTTCCTCTTCTTCAGTTTTCAAGAACAGTTGGTGTAGAATTGATGGTCTTTAAATTTGTGGCTTAATTTACTAATGAACCCACCTGGGCCTGGAGTTTTCTTTATGGGAAGGTTTTAAACTACAGATTAAATTTCTTTAATAGATACAGGGCTGTTCATGTTATCTGTTTCCATTTGGATGAGCTTTGTTATCTGTTTCTGTTTGGATAAGCTTTGGTATTTTGTTTCTTTCAAGGAATTTTTCGATTTCATTGAGTTATAGAATTTATCAACATAATTTGTTCATAGAATTTTGTTTAAATTATCTGTCATCCATCTTATTCCTGATACTGTAATTTGTGTCTCCCCTCTGCCGCCTGCCCATTTGGGATGAAGGTTTATTCATTTTTTTGATTATCTTAGAAAAATAGCTTTTGGTTTCACTGATTTTTGCTATTTATTACTTCCTTTCTTTTGCTTACACTGTGTTTCATTTGTTGTTCTTATTGTAGTTTATTAAGGTGAAAGCTTTGGTCATTGACTTGAGACCTTTCTTTGTTTCTTTTTTTTTTTTTTAAGGAATTTATTTTTATTTATTTATTTATTTTTTTGTGACTGGTAAGGGGATCGCAACCCTTGGCTTGGTGTCACCCGCACTGCGCTCAGCCAGTGAGCGCACCGGCCATCCCTATATAGGATCCGAACCTGCGGTGGGAGCGCCAGTGCGCTCCCAGCACCACACTCTCCTGAATGTGCCATGGGGTCTGCCCAAGGAATTTATTTTTAATTGACATATATTGATTGTACATAATTTGGGGTACAGAATTATATTTAAATACAAGTATACAATGTGTGATCAAATTAGGGTAATTAGCATATTCATCATCACAACAGTTTATTTTTTCTTTATGATGAGAATATTTGAGCTCCTCTCTTCTGACCATTTGAGAGAATACAATAAATTATTAATTACAGATGCCCAGCACTACTGTACACCAGTAGAACTTATTTTTCCTATCTAGCTGTAATTTTATGTCTATCAACCAACCTCTCCCCATCCCCTCTCCAACCTCCCCTTCCCGCCTCTATAACCACAATTCTACTCTCTACTAATAAAAGTTCAACTCTTTTTTTCACACATGAACGAGAATATACAGTATTTATCTTTCTGTGCCTGACTTATTTCAGTTAACATAATGTCTCCAGGCTCATTCATGTTGCTGTGAATGACAGAATTTCATTCTTTTTCATGGCTGAGTGTATTCCATTGTGTATTTTTCTACAAATACTGCTGTAGCTACATGTCACAACTTTTATTCTATTATATTTTTATTATATTAGGGTAATTTGGTTAGTTTTTCATGATCAGTCTTTTTTTTTTCTGTATCATTTTGTTTAATTTTCATTGTTATGTCTTTAAGCTCACTGTTCTTTTTTCGGCAGTCTTGTCTACCTTTTGTCCCCTTCAGTATATTTTTTGTATCAGACATTGTAGTTTTCCTGTCTAAAATTTTCTTTTGGGTCTTTTTAAATATTAACCTTGTCTCTACTTAACATGTTTAGTCTTTCCTCTAACTTCTCAAACATATGGATCATAGTCATTTATAGTCATATAATAAGTTTTCATGTTCGTTTCTACTAATTCTATTATCTGAGTAATTTTTGGTTTTTCTTCTCACTATGGGTTGAATTTTTCTGCTTCTTTTGCATGCCTGGTAATTTTTGAGTAGAAAATAGACACTGTGAATTTTACTGTGCTAGGTAATGGATATTTTTATATTCCTGTAATATTCTTGAGCTTTGTTCTGGGTTATGATTAAGATAATTGAAAACAGATTGATTATTTAGCATCTTGATTTTAAGCTTTGTTAGGTGGGACCAGATCTGTGTTCATTCTAGGGTTGATTTTTTCTCTATTGAGGCAAGACTTATTTTTCTGTAAACAACTTGATAGTAAATATTTTAGGTTTTGTGGACTGTATAGTCTCTGTCTGAACTATACGTCTAGTCAATTATAGTGTGTAAGCAACCTGTATTACTCTTTTTCTGCTGCTTATAACAGAAATACCCGAAACTGGGTATTTTGTAAAGAAACAATATTTATTGCTTGCAGTATCAAGCTGGGAAGTCCAAAGTCCAGGGAACACACCTGGTGAGGACCTTGGTGGTGGTGACTCTCCACAGCTAGTCAGGCAAAATCATATGGCAAAATGCAAAATCATATGGCAAAATGGCAGAAGCGAGAGAGAGACTAATCTCCTTACTCTCTCTCCTTTTAAAGCCATCAGAATCATGCGCATGACCACCATTAAACCATCAGTGGATTAATCCCTTCACTAGGGCATGGTCTTCACAATCTTATCACTTCTTCAAAGCCCTACCTTTCAATTACCCTAATAGGATTTCCCACTCTCTTAACACTATCATATAGGGGTTAAGTTTTTAATACACAATTCAATTCATAGTAGAAACGTAGACACTATTTAAATGAATGAGCATGGTTGTGAATTTTATTTGGACACTGTAATTCGAATTTCAAATAGTTTTGAATTATCATAAAATATTCTTCTTTTGACTTCTTTCAGCCATTTAATAATGTAAAAAACATTCTTTTTTTTTAGTTGTTGGGCCATGCAAAAACAGACAGTGGATCAGATTTGATCTGTGGGATAATTTGCCAACCTCTGCTGTAACCAATGCTATTTGAAATATGAGCTTTTCCATTGTGGCTACTGGGGACAGGCCTTGTTTGTAGACCTGTGTGACTATCAGGCTCTATTCATTTTTATATTGAATGGTTCTTTCCCTCATCTTGGTTAGTTTTCTCACATACATTTACTGATCAGTACTTTGTTGAATGCTCAGAGGGGACCCTTTACAAATTTCCAGGGTGCTCTCTGCAGCTCTCTTCTGTCTTGCTCTGCTCTGTGAACTCTAGTTGCCGTTGCCTTTTTGACTCTCAGCTTCATCTCTGTGCCTCAGGGAGATTGACAGGTTTTTGTCTGATCTTCCCTCTTCACCTCTTTACTCAGGTAGTAAATTGGGACAATTGTAGGGTTTATCTCCTTGTTTTTTTCTCATGTATCACAATTCAGTCTTGGTAATGTCTTGAATGTCGTTTTACATTTTTTTTTTCAGTTGTTTAGTCGATTCAGGCAATAAGGGAAGTCCAGTCGTTGTCACTACATATTTATTGGAAAAACAAGTGCATTACTTTTTCCCTGTTTTTATTGTAATTTTAAGGGATTTGGACAGGATGGTCCTCACATTATACTTTCATAGAATTAAAATTATGGGGACCTTTTGTTCCTCAATGTGTAGTGATTGCCTACTGATGCTAAACTCTTCTCTAGGACTTGTGAATAAAACTTTAATGGAACCTACATTCTAGTGGTCTCCAACAGTAGATGGTGAATATAATGCCTCAGAACATGAAATAGGAAATACGTGTTCCATAGGGATCTATTGGCTTGAGTGAATAGTAACCAGGGGTCCACAAGCCATTGTAAATATTTTTAAATGCTAATTTAAAATTTAAATAAATATGCATTTATTTATTAAAGTGTTGTATGAGCTAACAATAGGATTTTATCATTGCCTTTATATGAAATATTCTTCACTTGATGTAATTTCTTTTCCTTATGACAGTCAGATATTCCGATTGATAGTTAATAGTAACCTTGCTAAATAAAACATAGGAGATTTTAGTAAATTCATTTTGTTAGGCTTAATTTCTTAGAATGTATCTGTGGTGAGAAGTTAGCGGGAAGCAAGATGGTATAGAGCAAAGATTGTGGGCTTTCGTGGTAGCTGGATTGAAATCTTAGCCTTGCCACTTGATGTTTGTGTGGCTTGGGGGATTTAGTAACTTGTGAACTTCATAAGGCTACAGTAATATCCACCTATATAGTTTTTTTTTTTTTTTTTTTGTCTTTTTTCCCTGTCCGGCAACAGATCGCAACCCTCAGTGTTGCCCCTGTACCGGACCGGGGACCGGCAACGGGATTGCAAGCCTCGGTGTTGCTCCCGCGCCTCGCTCAGCCAGTGAGCGGGAGCCGGTCTGTATGTGGGATCCAAACCCTCGGACGGGAGCGCCGCCGCGCTTCCCAAGCGGCGCACTATCCAGTGCGCCACCGGGCCGGCCCCCCACCTATATAGTTTTAAGGATCCAGTATAAGTTCTGTATTCCCTTTGTGGACATGTTTAAAACTACTATATGATATATGATATTATAATACATACCATTTATTTTTAGGAAGTTCGTGTATAAAAAATAGATCCACTTATAGTTCACCCTTCTTTAAATTTACATCATCTGCCCAAATTCACATGTTTTTAAATGTGCTTTAAAAAATCAGGCATTCCATCTCTGGCCATGAGGGAGTAATAAGGAGTTTTTACCCCCTTGTCATAAACAGCTAGTAAACTGGACCAAAATATGTGTACCATTCTTTTAGATATCATACCAAGGCAGATCCAGGACTGTGATCCCTGAGAGAGGGAAAATAAAAGAGGCAAGTTCTACCACTACTGTTGTTTCCTGCCTGGAAGCAGCTTCAGGACTACAGAAGCAGGGAGAGTGAACCTAATGAGAGTTTGGCAGCCTCACCCAGTTGAGACAAACACTGGATTTGGAGAGGCTTAGGTAGCAGGTAGAAGTTGCAGGGCCAGGTTCTGAAAAGAAGGGAACTAAGCTGAAAAAAGAACTCCAGAAGTATAGGGACCATGTGAATCTTTGTTGAATATTGGGGCATATATGCATAGAGTGAAGCTCCACAAGACTGGGCACTGAATTTCCAGAGAATTATGGGCAGAAAATTTCCCAGAGCTTACACCAGAAATATTTGAACTCTGACCAGAGTGAAGGGTTCTTCGGAGCACCTAGGGTTCTTAGTGGAGAACCTATGGTGGGTTCCTTGTAATAAAGCTGACAGAAAAGTTCTCAGAGGGCCGGCCCAGTGGCGCACTGTAGCAGTGCGCCGCTTGGGAGCGCGGCGGCCCTCCCGCTGAGGGTTCGGATCCCACATACAGACCGGTTCCCGCTCACTGGCTGAGCGAGGTGTAGGCGCAACACCGAGGGTTGCGGTCCCGTTGCCAGTCCCGGTCCGGTACGGGCGCGACACTGAGGGTTGCAATCCGTTGCCGGACACGACAAAAAGGAAAAAAAAAAAAAAAAGAAAAAGAAAAGTTCTCAGAAGGATCAGGTGGATTGGCAAATAACTAACTGCCTGCCAAAACAAAGCCCAATTCTCTATACAGAATGATTGTAAAATCCAGACACTCAACAACAGCAATGTAACATTGATGTTTTCCAGCATCCAAGTAGAAATTACTAGATATGCTGAGAAGGTGGTCTAGTGTTACCCATAACCAGGAGAAAAATCGAGTCTAAAGAATTCAGATTCAGTAGCTGGAGCTAGCAGGGAAGGATGTTAAAATAGCTATTTTAAGTATTTATCAGCACCGCACTCTCCTGAGTGAGCCACGGGCCGGCCCTTATTTTAAGTATTTAAAGAAACACATGAGCATAATGAGAGAAGTGTAAGATATGAAAAAGAACCAAATGGAACTTATAGGGATGAAAAATCACAACATCTGAAGTAAAAAATTTACTGAAAGGGATTTAACAGAAAATTGGACACTGCAGAAGAAAAAACTATTGACCTTGAAGACATAGTAAAATGAAGCATGGAGGGAGAAACTGAAAATAATCAAGTGCCTCACTGGTCTATGTGACAGTAGCAAGCAGGGTTAATAAAGTGTATCTGATATCCTAGAAGAAGGATGGAGCCCAAAATATAGGAAGAAAATAATGGCTGAAAAGTCTCCAAATTTGATGAAAATTATAAACTCATAGATCCAATAATCTCAATAGACCTAAAGCAAGGCAAGCACATACAGACATACAAAGGACATAGTCACTTGTCAAAAACCAGTGATAGAGACTCTTTAAGAGAGCCAAAGGAAAAGATATATCGTATATAGAGGAACAAAGACATCTTGTCAGAAACCATGGAAGTTAGAAGATAATGAACATTGTTAAAGTACTGAATGAAAAAGTCTGTCAACGTATAATTCTTTATCCAGCAAAATATTCTTTAAAAATGGGGGTGAAATAAAAACCTAGACAACTATTTAGACAAATAAAACCAGAGAATTGTTATGAGATAGCTGACCTGAGTGATAGCTGACCTACGAGAAACATCTTCAGATGAAAGGAAAATGGATCAGATGGAAACTTGGATCTAGACAGAGTGATGAAGAGTGCAAGAAATGATAAATGTGTGAATAAATATAAAACACATTTTCCCTAATTTAAAAGGTTTTTAAAAAAGATAATTGTGTAAAGCAAAATTCATAATGTATCACAAGTTTCACAGCATATGAGGAAATAAAACATATTAATACCTGTAGCATAAGGATGAGAGCAGGGAAATGGAAGTGTATAGTGCTGTAATGGTAAAAAGTGTTCACATTGTATGTGAACTGGTAGAATATTATTTGATGGTAGACTATATTGAGCTAAATGTGCATATTGTAAAACCTAGAGCAACCACTTAAAATAAAGAAACATACCTCATTAGCCAGTAGTGGATGGTAAATGAAGTTCATTTCAATCCAGTTAATCTGAAAAAAGTTTTAGTCAGTTCACCCAAAAGAAGACAGGAAAGGAGAAGAAAGAAGGGAATAAAGAAATGTTGGGATAGATACAAAATAAGTGGTGGGTTTGTAGATTTTAATTCAGTTGTATCAGTTGCATTAAATATGAATAATTTTAATCAGGGGTTGGCAAGATTTTTCTCTAAGGAGCCAGATAGTGAAGAATATTTTAGGCTTTGTGGTAAGTACAGTGTCTGTTGAACTGTTCAATTCTGCTATTATAGCATAAAAGTTAGCCATATACATTACATAAGTGAATAAATATGGTTTTGTTCCAATAAAACTTTATAGACACTGAAATTTCAATTTTATGTAATTGTCATGTGTCACAAAATATTATTTTTCCTTTGATTCCCTGCCCCCCCACTCACTGCCAGCCCTTCAAAATTATAAAAACATTCTTATTTCACAGGCAGTACAAAAACAGGTGACAGGATGCATTTGTCCTGTTGGCAGTAGTTTGCTAACCCTTGGTCTAAACCTGCTTTCTACAATATCCCACCACTAACCACATGTGGTATTTTAATTAAAATTAATTAAAATTAAATAAAAGGTGGAGATTGTCAGAGTAGATAGAAAAGTATACCCAAGTATAAGTGGTCTATAAAGATCCACTTTAAAAAGGAATATTAGTAGAAATAAATAAAGATATTTCATAATGCTGTTTATAAGATGTGAAGACAGTGTTTTCACTAATAGCAGAGCTTTAAAACGCATGAAGTAAAAATGGACAACTGAAAAATATATACTATCCACAGTTATAACTGGAAATCTCAACACTCCTTTCACAGTAATAGATACTGCAACTAAACAAAAAATCAATCATATAGAAGCTATGAGCAGTGTTATCAACGAACAACAGTATTAACATTTCTAGAACACTCCATCTAACAAAGTAGAAAACACAGTCTTTTAAAATGACTGACACCTCAGTGTTGGTGAGGATGTGAAACAATTGGAACTCTAATGCAGTAATGGTCGGTATATTAAATGGAGCAACTACTTTGGCAAAATGTTTGGGAGTTTCTTATTAAGTTAAACCTACGTTGGGCCGAACTCATGGCTCACTCGGGAGAGTGCGGCGCTGGGAGCTCAGCGGCGCTGGAAGTGCTGAGGCCGCGGGTTCGGATCCTATATAGGGATGGCCGGTGCGCTCAACGACTGAGCGCAGTGCGGGCGACACCAAGCCAAGGGTTGCGATCCCCTTACTGGTCACAAAAAAAAAAAAAAAAACCCTACGTCTACCATATAACCTATCAGCTCCACTACTATCTACCCAAGAGAAATAAAAATTTATGTCCACACAAGACTTGTACACAGATGTTGATAGCAGGTTTATTTATAATAGTCCAAAACTGTAAACAACTCAAACGTTCATCAACAGGCGATTGGGTGAACAAGTTATGTATTTGTACAAGGGCATAATAACATTACAAAGTATGAATTTCAAAATAATTGTGCTAAGTGAAAAAAGCCAGACAAAAAGGGTATGTACTGTGTGATTCCATTGATTTAAAACTCTAGAAAAGACAAATTTAGTGAAGGAAACAGATCAGTGGTTTCCTGAGGCTAGAAGTGGGATGACTGACTGAAAAGGGGGGCACCATTTATTTAGTCATAGTCTCTTCTGTTTTTGTTGGGTTTTTTTTTTTTGCTCATATTAGGTAGCCTATCCTCTTGTCTTATGTTAAGAAGCTCACTAAGGTTTGTAAAAGTTCAGTTTTCATAAAAGCCAGTATATGGTTGTTCATTTGTAAGTTTATAGCATGGGTGTTGCTGATTGGTTGTCACAAATTAACATCATTAAAATGGATAGGATAGTCTGTTTTACATGTTTCTTTTAGTGGTTTTAGAAATTTGTTGTCCTATATTTTTCTATCTGGTTCTTTAAGTATGAGCAAGAAACATGTATTATTGTTTTATTCATTTGCTAATCAGTTACGTGGGTTAGGAGAAGTTCACATTTATGAAAAACAAGTTTGTTTTTTAAATACCACATTTTTTCATTGAACAGGTCTATTAAATGTGTGGTATGTGTTAAGCACTGTCCTAGGTGCTGAAGATGCGGGACTGTTTAATGTGGGATGCAGTTAGTCAAACAGGCATTTATGGATCAGTGTGATGCACAAATATAAGGATCAGCTTTGCCATCCCTACTACCATAGCTTTAGTCCAAGCCATCATTATCTCTTGCTTGAAGTATAGCAATAGCTTCCTAATTAGTCATATTTGTACCCCCTCCAGTTCATTCTTCACAGAGCAGCCAAAGTGATCTCCCCATCACAAACACCATTTTTTTTAAATTATGGAAAATATTATTAGGGAAACATACAAAAATATAAAGGTGTATAATGAACTTCCATGTGACCACTACCCAGCTTCGGTATGATTTTGTTTCATCTGTAACTCTATCTAGCCCCACCCCTAGGCCCCTAGATTATCTTAAAGTGATCTTTTAAAAACTTAGAGCATGTAAACTTTCCTACGTTCCTCCTGTGGGGAATCATTATATTTAGAATAAAATCTAAGCTCTTTTTTTCAATGTTACAAGTCTTTGTTTTATCTTCCTCCCCCAAGTTATTTAATCTTTTAAGATTATTTTTGCTTTTTTTTGGTGGCTGGCCAGTAGGGGGATCCAAATGCTTGACCTTGGTATTACAAGGTTGCTCTCTAACCAACTGAGCTCACTGGCCCTCCCCCAAAATCTAAACTCTTCACGTGACTCAGAAGCTTTATGAGATTTGGCCGTTGCTTACTTCTCCAGCAGCTTATTTTACCTTTTTCTTTTTCCAGTTACACTAGAAGCTTTTGGCCACCTCAGGACTTTTATACACACATTTCCTTTTGCCTGGCACATTCCAACCTTCCTTTGCTTGGTTGGCTGCTTATCTTTATGGTCTCTATTAAAAGGCATTCCCTGATGGTTTTAACTCTATGTAGTTTTTCCCTTTCAGTGGCAAATGTTAGGAGTTGGTGCATCTAGGTGAAGGGTGTACTAGTCTTCCAACTTTTTACTAGATTTGAAATTATTGGGGGAAAAAAGTTGGGGAAAAATCCCCTCTCCCCTTCAAATACTATCATATCACTCTTTCTTTTAAAATTTGTTTTGCCCAACACCCCAAACCCCATGATTGTTAAATTGAGTAGAGAAAAAGCAGAGAAGGGAAATAGGATCATCTGATTAGAGTTGAAGGCATATGGTACTAGAAGCTATTGTCTCAAACACCTCAAATTCCCTCTGCCAGGATGCTGTTTATAAGAATAAGCAAAGAGTGACCCTTTAAAGCTGGCTGATGTTAGGGTGGCTCACTTCATCTTATTCGGAGGCCTTTGCTCTACATAAAGAAACATGTACCTTCTCCTTAGGGTTTCACATGGTGCTGTAGTTGTGTGGGGTTCTATTTCTCTTAATTTTGTTCTCCTTTCTGGATTGCTGGTGTTATCACCATTTCTAGCTATGCTGATATTTGTAGTACACTGATTACTTTCTTTATAGCAGATATATTTTCCAGTTTGGGTTCTGAAATAATCTGAGCCATGTCTGGTGCATTTCTTTACCTATGTGGGAACAGCAATATGATTCTAAATGGAACTCAAAAACCTAAAGTGGAGCAGCAGGTACCCTTGGTTTGTCTGCCTGCATAAGAGCTATTCTTGGGGTTTTTTTTGTTTTTTGATCACTTACCTGGAATCTCTGTACTATACTTTTTCAGATGGCAGTCTAAGTTACAGCTCATAGTCTTGAGCTGTTGCTTTGCTTTTCAGAAAACTAGGATGATTGATTAAATGAACTCTTTGAAGATAAGGTATTTGAATACATGACAGTGATTTCAAGGATCAAGTGGCCTGTGGGATCAGTCTCATTATTCTATAGCTGTGCTCCCCCTACAGAGTTTCTAAAATCTGGGCAGTAAGTAAAAACTTATTGTAAGCTTGTCTTTCAGTCACTGTGTGTGAAATCAATGTTCTTTTATCAGTGGCCTAGATAAAATAAACTATATCTCAGCCTATAAGCTTAGAGGAAATATAAGTAAAAGACTTTATTAAGGAATGTGAAGAATTATGTCTGTAGTCATTATGAGCTGCTGCAAGTTTCTTTCATTCAAAAAAGCAAAATTATAAGTAACAGAATAGAAGTGCAGAAGCAGCAGCATTTTTAAGATTTGGTGCTAAAAGGATGCTTAGAAAGATGTCAAAATACAGTTATGCATAACCTAGCGACAGGTATACATTCTGAGAAATGCATTGTTACATGATTTTATCATTATGTGAACATCATACAGTGTACTTACACAAATCTAGATGTTATAGCCGACTGAACACCTGGGCTATATGGTATAGCCTCATAGTCTTATGGAACCACCATTGTTGACCAAAATGTTATTATGCAGCACATGACTGTGTAAAACATCATTGGGTAATTGTATCAATAATAAAGTCTGGGATTCCACCATTTTCTGCTGTTTCATACCTACATCATGTTGACAGGCCTTTCATGAATTCACACAGCCCTTGACCTTTTCTTTCTGCTTCAGAATCTTTCACCTCCTGAGGCCTTGTGAAAGAAAGAAAGGTTATGTATTAAATCTATCATGCGAAAAGGTCAAGTACTCAGTTCAATTGGTACAAAAACCTATGTTTTTCAGAATGACATGAAGTTGGTTAACAAATTTTTAGAAGGAAGTTAATTATCTGATGTTTTGGAAATGAGACTATTTAGAAAGCCTTCTAGATGATAAATGAGTGAATTTAGACCTTGGCAGTGTTTTAGAAAATGATTATGTGTTTTAAAAATATGATTGATGCTGTATAGCTGCCCTATCCAAAACCATACCCACTTGACATATGTATCTCTTTAAATTTAAATTAACTAAAAATAAATAAAATCAAAAGTTTAGTTCCTCAGTTTCACATATCAAGAGTTCAATAGTCATATGTGGCTAATGGCTACTGAACTGGAAAGTGCAGATATAGAACATTTCCATCATCTTAGAGTGGTTTATTGAATAGACAGTGCTGCTTTAGAGAATACAAAGTATGACAATTTTAATATTTGTTATACTATATTATTGATTAATTTTTCTATTGAAGTTTTTGCCTGTTTTTATCAATTGACAAATTAAGAGCTATTAGTGCCCTTAAAAATTATCAGCTTGTCAGTTCTAATAGGAAATATATAGAGCACAGTGTTACAACAAGGTCAAGGGTTCAGATCTCAGTACCAGCCAGCTGCCCAAAAAAAAAAAAAAGAAATATAAATAAATTTAGTTAGTAAATTGTAGATTATAAATTTGAATTTTAAATGTGCTAGCTCTACACTATTTAGTGCTCTCCAGTACAGTAGCCACCACATGTGGCCTGTAAGCACCTGAAATACAGTTAGTATAAATTGAGATGTAATATAAGTATGAAATGCACAATGTATTTTAAATACTTAGTACAGAAAAAAGATGTAAGTTGTCTCAATTTTGAAGTACTGATTATATCTTGAAATGATAACATTTTGATATATAATATTAAATAATTATTAAAATTAATTTTAACATCTTTTTTCTTTTTTATAAAAATTAAACTGCTAAATTTACTTTTTAAAAACATTAGACTTTCACTTTTATAAATATGCTACTAAAAAATTAAAATTATGTGACTAACCTTATATTTCTATTGGACAGTGCTGTACAATAAGTTAAGTAATATGTAATCTATTTTTAAGTGCCTAAATCAACAATGACTAAAGTTATAAAGTGGAATGAAAAATGTATGTATTGCATATTCAGTTTTGTCCTGAATTGGGTTTTTTTTTTTGTCTTTTTCCGTGTCCGGCAACGGATCGCAACCCTCAGTGTTGCCCCCGCGCCTCGCTCAGCCAGTGAGCAGGAACCGGTCTGTATGTGGGATCCGAACCCTCGGGCGGGAGCGCCGCCGCGCTTCCCAAGCGGCGCACTTATCCAGTGTGCCACCGGGCCGGCCCCCTGAATTGGGTTTTTAAAAATAGTACTCATAGTATCAAAATCTTTCATGATTTCATATATCTATATGATGTGTGGGATATGCATAAAAGTGGTCGATAACTTCGTATAATGTATGCTATACGAAGTTATTACGCGCCTCGCTCAGCCAGTGAGCGGGAACCGGTCTGCATGTGGGATCCGAACCCTCGGGCGGGAGCGCCGCCGCGCTTCCCAAGCGGCGCACTTATCCAGTGTGCCACCGGGCCGGCCCCCTGAATTGGGTTTTTAAAAATAGTACTCATAGTATCAAAATCTTTCATGATTTCATATATCTATATGATGTGTGGGATATGCATAAAAGTGGTGCAGAGCTTTAGCTGACTGTTAAATGATGCAGACAGTATGTGATACAGACAATATGAGTATGACAGGCATTTCAAAGACAAAGGAGTTGCTGGTATTGGAAAGAACTGTCATGGAGACTTTTGAAACTTGTATTGCCCAGATGTTGAAAGATGGTATGATTCAAGTGGGCAAGAAAGAGGAAGGTGGAAGGCTTTAATAAAGCCAACTAGGTAATGGACTGAGTATGCTTAGTGGACAGTGAATAGGCCAAGATAGATTTGAATCAAAGGATTTCAGTGCCTCAGGTTTTCTTGACTCTTTCTCTCTCACTGCACAACCAGTCAATCACTAAGTTTCATTAATTTTGTTTTCTGAACATTTCTCAGATATGCTCACTTCTCTCTGTACCAATTCTACCTTAGTTCACGCTACTCCCATTTTTCTGGATTGATGTTTTCCTGAATTTACATGTAATCTCTGCCTTGTACCTCACCTCCTAAAACAGTCTAATAAAAGTTTTTCTTAATTTGAAAATCTGTCTTCCTCCAATTCAGTCATTGAGATCTTTCTAAAATACAGATCACTCTCCTGCTTAAACTTTAAATAAAAGGGCCGGCCTGGTGGCACACTCAGTAGAGTGCGGTGTTTGGGAGTGTGGCGGTGCTCCCGCTGAGGGTTCGGATCCCATATAGAGACCGGTCCGCTCACTGGTTGAGCGTGGTGCGGGCGCGACACCGAGGGTTGTGATCCCATTGCCGGTTGTGTACGGGCGCGACACTGAGGGTTGCGATCCCGTTACCAGTCACGAAAAAAGACAAAAAGGAAAAAAAAAAACTTTAAATAAAATCTAAACTTAGCCTGACCATATAAGGCTCTTCATGTCATGCCCTTTTTCTATGTCCGTGCCAGTTCCATCATCACTTTGTTTTTTAGCCATTTGTATCTGCTGCTGTCTCTACAAGCAAGTTCTTTTCTCCTTTTTGTCCCTTGTACCCTCAACCTCAGACATCAGGTTTTAGTATAATTGTCTATTTACTTCTCTGTGACCACTCCTTCCCTCCCCCAACCCACCACCTTGCCCCAATAAGAAGACCCACTCAAGTAGGCTCATGAAAGACAGGGAGTATTTCTTGCTTTACTAATAGTAGACCCACAGAAATTTGTTGAATGGGTGAATGTTTTTATACTTCAAGGTTGTTTCAAGTTAGAAGTAGCTTTAGTGGAGAATAAAGAATCAGAAAGAATGACTGAAAAAAAACTGGGACATCATTTCCCAATCTGTTCTTTAGAACATTTGTATGCTAGAAGATATTGGATCAAATATTAGAGAATGCTGCAGATTATATCCCTACCTTGGATATTCACAGTACACATAAGGGCAATCAATAAAGACTTCCAGAAGACCTTTGGTAAAAAACAAACAAAACAACCTTTTTCTTTTTCTTTTTTTTGACCGGTAAGGGGATCGGAACCCTTGGCTTGGTGTCACTGGCACCGCGCTCAGCCAGTGAGCGCACCGGCCATCCCTATATAGAATCCGAACCTGCAGCCTCGGAGCTTCCAGCGCCGCACTCTCTCAAGTGAGCCACAGGTTCGGCCCCAACCTTTTTCTTTGATCTGACATTTTTCTGATATATATATATATATATATATTTTTTTTTAAATTGCTTAAACAAGGGCCAGCCCGGTGGCGCACTGCTACAGTGCGCCGCTTGGGAGCGCGGCGGCGCTCCTGCAGACGGTTCGGATCTCGGGAGAGTGTGGTGCTGATAACACAACACTGAGGGTTGCGATCCCGTTGCCGGTCCCGGTCCAGTACGGGCGCGACACTGAGGGTTGCAATCCGTTGCCGGACACGAAAAAAGACAAAAAGGAAAAAATAAATAAATAAATTGCTTAAACAAGTTTATTTCCCTCTCAACAGTCCAAGAATATGCAATCCCAAGTGCTATTAAAGTCCCACAGAGGGCCGGCCCATGGCTCACTTGGGATAGTGGTGTGCTTGATAACACCAAGGCCACAGGTTCGGATCCCATACAGGGATGGCCGGTTCACTCACCTGGGAGAGCGTGGTGCTCACAACACCAAGTCAAGAGTCATGATCCCCTTGCCGGTCACAAAAACAAACAAACAAAAGTTCAGGGGTGATAACACTAAGGTCCAGGGTTCAGATCCCCATACCAGTCAGCCACCCCCCCCCAAAAAAAAGGTCGTGGAAAAAAGTAGAACTAAAGGATAACATGAGTAACTTGCAAATTTCTGGCCACATGACACCCTGCATTGCTGTACAGAGTCACCACCAAGAAGAAGGCCCTTTCAGATGCACCCCATGGACTGTGGACTTCCCAACCTCCAAAACTTTCACAGGAAACAAGGTTTTTTTTTGTTTTTTGGCAGCTTGCTGGTACAGGAATCCAAATCCTTGACTTTGGTGTTAGCAACATTCTCTCTCAAGTAAGCTAAATGGCCAGCCCCTAGATACTTCATTTTCAATAGTGCAACTTACCACCCTTTCTGCCAATAATTTGTATTGTGAAGCTGTGTCCCCTGCTTTATATCAGTGCACTCCTATTTCACAACTGTGAGAAGATGCCTGTTGAAAATGAATTAGCCTGAAAGCTCATCTGAGAATGCTGAGAGCTTAGCTGCATCCCCACACCTCAGCACAGATGCAAGGGGCAGAACTGAAATGCCATGATGTCTGTACCTGAATTTATTCATCTATAAAGTGAAAATGGTCATATTGACCTTAATAAATCAGAAAAAAAAAAAGATAATGTGAATCTTTCCGTGAACTTTTTGAAGTGCCCTCATATTATCGGCTCTCCTAGTTCTCAGGACTTCAGACTCAGACTAGAACTCAATATCAGCTCTCGTGGATCTCCAGCTTGCCAACTCAACCTGCAGATCTTGGAATTTGTCTGTCTTTATAATTGTGAGCTAATTCCTTATAATAATCTCCCCCCGTGATGGAATTTGGATGTGTTGTCCCCCTAAAACTCATGCAGAAGTCTGATCCCCAACATAGCAGTGTTGGAAGCTGTTTGAGTCATGGCAGTGGATCCCTCATGAATGGATTAATGCTCTCCCTACGTGGGGAGAGTAATGAGTGAGTTCTCACTCTATTAGTTCCCAGGAGAGCTGGTTGTTTAAAGGACCCTGGCACCCCCCCCCCCCCCCCCCC
>NW_007726126.1:356854-384111 GCF_000696425.1 Galeopterus variegatus | reverse complement strand
CCCCCCAGCTTCCTCTCACCATGTGATCTGCTTATACCTGTGGGCTGGCTGCTGTTTTCTGCCATGAGTACAAGCAGCCTGAGGCCTGTGCCAGATGCAGCTGTTCCGGAAACATAAGCCAAATAAACCTCTGTTCTTTATAAATTACCCAGTTTCAGGTATTCTATTATAGCAAGAGAAATGGACTAATACAGAAAAGTTGAAGAAAGGGAGACCATGTTCCTTGTCTTTTTTGTGTGTGTGTGTGGCAGCTGAGGTATGGAACCCTAGATCTTGGTGTTATCAGCACCATGCACTAACCAACTAAGCTGAGCTAACTGGCCAGCCACCCACTTTCCTTCTTGTCTTTTCAGGGTTTAACTCAGAGGCTACACAAATCTCACTGGCTAGAACCTAATCACGTTGTAAGACGTAGTTGCAAGGGAAGCTGGAAAATACAGTCTTTAGTTGTGCAGCCATGTGTCCAGTGAAAACTTCCCTATCATTGGTGAATGGTTATTAAGGGGACATCTAGCCATCTAGGTTACACAATTAAAAGACTGAAACTGGGCTGCCTGATTAGCTCAGGTGGTTAGAGCATGGTGTTGGTCACACCCACATCGAGAATTTGGATCCGTGTACTGGCCATCTGCCAACAAAACGTAAAGAAATAAATAATTTAAAAAATTAAAAATTGAGGGCCATCCTGTGGCTCACTTGGGAGAATGTGGTACTGATAACACCAAGGCCAAGGGTTCGGATCCCTATATAGGGGTGGCCAGTTCACTCACTTGGGAGAGCGTGGTGCTGACACCACCAAGCCAAGTGTTAAGATCCCCTTACCAGTCATCTTTAAAAAAAAAAAAAAATTAAAAATCGAAACCAAGGGCCAGCCCATGGCTCGCTCGGGAGAGTGTGGTGCTGATAACACCAAGGCCACAGGTTTGGATCCCTATATAGGGATGGCCAGTTAGCTCACTTGGGAGAGCCAAGTCAAGGGCTAGGATCCCCTTACTGGTCATCTTTTGGGAAAAAAAAAAAAAAAAATCGAAACCAAGGAAAAGAAGAAAAACAAACAAAAAAAGAAACTAAGCAATCAGAAGGCTCATGTGGTGACTGCTGAATGATGTATAATGGGGCTTGGAATAGAAAACAATGGAAAACTCATTTGATGCCTAGTCTCTCAATGTTCTGAAATGTCTATCAAATAGCTTATTTTGATCAAAGTAAAGTCATTATTACTGTCATAAACCCAAAATATTCATGTCTGGATTAGTCCTTTTTGTGTTGCTATAACAGAATACCTGAGACTGGGTGATCTATAAAGAAAAACAAAATTTATTGCTTATAGTTTTTGAGGCTAGGAAGTCCAAAGTCCATCTGTTGGCGGCAGCAGTGACCCAGGGTTCTCACATTGCAAGATGGTGGAAGCAGAGAGAGCAGAGAGAGAGAAAAACAGACTCTCCTCTTCTTTTTTTTTTTTTTTAAAAGATGACCGGTAAGGGGATCTCAACCCTTAACTTGGTGTTGTCAGCACCACGCTCTCCGAAGTGAGCAACCGGCCATCCCTATATAGGGATCCGAACCCGTAGCCTTGGTGTTATCAGCACCACACTCTCCCGAGTGAGCCACAGGCCGGCCCTCTCTCCTCTTCTTTTAAGATCCCCTTACCGGTCATCTTTAAAAAAAAATAAAAATAAAAATAGATAAATAAATAAAGCCCTCAGAACCACACCCCTGACCACCATTTCTAATCCATTCACTACTGCATGGTCCTACAATCCAATCACCTCTTTAAGGCTCCGTCTTTCAATTACCATAATAGGATTTCCCACCCTCTTAACAGTCACAGTGGGGCTAAGTTTCTTCTTTTTTTAAAAGGTGACTGGTAAGGGGATCTTAACCCTTGACTTGGTGTTGTCAGCACCACGCTCTCCCAAGTGAGCCACGGGCCGGCCCCCTAAATTCCTTATCTCTATCTGAGACCTTAGAAGGGTCTTTACAGTCCATATTTCTATCAGCATTCTGCTTGCCACCATTTAACCAATCTCTAAAACGTTCCCTGGTTTTCTTCTAAACTTTCACGAGCATCTAGTCCTTTCTATCCTGTTCCTCCAAATTCCTTCAGCCTCTCCTCAACACCCAGTTCCAAAACTGCTTCCACATTTTCAAGTATGTTATAAGCAACACCCCACTTCTCTGGTACCAATTTTTGTATTAGTCTGGTTCTCCAGAGAGACAGAATCGATAGGATATGTTATAATTATATGAGAGGGATTTATTAGGAGGATTAGCTCACGTGACTGTGAAGAAAAGTCCCACGATAGTCCATCTATAAACTGGATGCCGGTAGCATGGCTCAGTCCAAGTCCAAAGGCCTCAAAACCAGGGAAGCTGATAGTGTTCTTGGTGTGAGTCCTGGAACTCAAAAGCTGAAGAGTCTCGAGCTCTGATGTCCATGGATAGGAGAGAAGAGCGTATCCCAGCTCTAGCGGATCCGATATTTTTGAATATGGAACTTTTTTAGATAGTATACCTGTAATTTCTCTTAGGTTGATAGTGGGTTTTGGGATTTAGTATATTTGAGAGGTGTGTGTGTGTCCATTATTTCACTCAGGTCTAATTAATATAATTTAAAAACATAATTAGATCACACCCAAGAGATATTTGGAGGAACTCTGGTTTTTTGCGATCAGGACAGAGAACCTAAAGGAAGATCTAAGAATCTTCAGATATTTGAAGGTATGAAAGGGATGAAAAGTATTGTCTTTGAAACTAGAAAATAAGAGCCAGAACCAGGGGTGGAAGTTATAGGAAGGTGAATTTTGATTTAGAGTAAGGGTAACTTTCTAATAATTAGAACTGTCCAGGAAGTGGAACTAAGTGCCTTAGAAGGTGAGTTAATTTTTTGTCCATGAGAGTTGTCAAGCAAAGATCCAAAGGGATGTTATAGAGAAGTTTAGTGTATCAGTAGTTTTTGAAACAATTTGAAAACGTAGCCTCAATTTCTGAGTTATCCATCAACTTGGAATTTATATTCCTTGATTCCTTTCTAATTCTATGTATCTGTGTCTTCATCTTAAATCTCAGTAAAGAAGCCAAATAAATATATGTTATGGGAAACAGATTAGAAATTTTAGTTGTGTAATTAAGTGCTTTTACTTGATTTTTTTTTTAAATAGACTTTATTTTTTAGAGCAGATTTAGGTTCATAGAAAAATTAAGTGGAAAGTACAGAGAGTTCACATAATACCTCCTGTTCCCTCACGCTGTGCAAGTTCCCCTTCTATAGACATCCCATACTGTGGTGATACATTTGTTATAATCAATGAACATGCTTTACCATATCATCATCACCCAAAGTCCATAATTTACATTAGGTTTCACTGTTACCTGATGCTATTTTGAATGAAAATATGAGTATTCCTATTCATCTTTAAGAAAGTGGTTTTCAATCTTTTCTTGCTCTAGTTTAGGCGTTTCTGTTTTCAGAGATCCGAAAGGTAGCTAGAATCAACATCATAAAGTATTCAGGGTTGGGGAAAGTTCTTTTTTTATATAATCTTAAATGTTCACAAACGTTTTATTTTGCTAGCTAACAGTATTTTTTTTTTCTTCCTTTTAAGTTCCAAAAGAATTGGTGGAGCTCCATTTGAAGTTGATGAGGAAAATTGGCAAATCTGTTACAGCAGACAGATGGGAAAAATATTTGATCAAGGTAACTATTTGTAAATTCCCTTCTCTATTACTGAAATATTACTTATCTGGCATAAATTGATGTTATGTTTCATAATATGCTGATCTTTTTTTTTTTTTTTTGTCCTTTTTGAGACCGGCCGCACTGCGCTCAGCCAGTGAGCGCTGTGAGCGCACTGGTCATCCCTATATAGGATCTGAACCCGCGGCGGGAGCGCTGCTGCGGCCCAATATGCTTACCTTTTAAAATAGCTTACTGAAAGTTACAGAATATGATTCTAAAATCCATGTTATTACTGCAAATGTGTGATTTTCTTCTGCTGTTGCTACTGAGGAATAGTCTTGAGTTCTACAGTTAGATTTCAGAGGTGTAATATCTCTTTTGTGCCTAACACTGTGCTTAGGACTTTTCATGTCTTCTCTCATTTAATCCTTAAAGACATCTTAATCAAATCAGATAAGATACAGATAAAGCCCAGGGAAGTTGTCATTTTTGCTTGAGATTGCACACTTCATGTAGGTAGAGCCAGGGTTTGTCCTTTACTTCAAAGATAAAATGTTAGTGTGGAAACTTCTAAGTTATCAACAGTGCCAAACCTGTTGTTAATGAGGACAATCTAAATCAGAAAATGATCACTTTATTTTTTTTTTATTTTATTTTTTTTTCCTTTTTGTCTTTTTTCGTGACCGGCAACGGATTGCAACCCTCAGTGTCGCGCCCGTACCGGACCGGGACCAGCCACGGGATCGCAACCCTCGGTGTTGCTCCCGCCCCTTGCTCAGCCAGTGAGCGGCCGGTCTGTATGTGGGATCCGAACCCTCGGCGGGAGCGCCACCACGCTTCCCAAGCGGCGCACTACAGCAGTGCGCCACCGGGCCGGCCCAGAAAATGATCACTTTAGAGTAGACCCTATTAAAGGCAAGACCACTCAGGAAGAATTGCCAGTAGTTGCATCCAAACAGAGAGCCACACAATTTTTAAAAGCCTAAACCAATGTATACACCTGTCTCTATGATGTCCTTTGAGGATATTTTGACTTTTATAACATATCAGAATTAGGTTATATTTTTAGGTGATTGAACAATAATTGTTCTTGTCTGCTTTTTAGAAAATGTATATGTTTATGTATACATATGTTTTTATATCTGCTCTCTTTTTTTGGAAAGCATGAGGGGACTGCAAAAGTTCATAGAAAAATAGAATGAAAAGACAATACAAATCTTTCCATGAACTTTTGAAGTACCCTTGTATGTGGATTATAGAATGCTATGGAAGGAGGAACCATCAGGGAACAAGAGTTGCTTGTTTTTATTATAAATATTGTACGTGCTCTTCAAGTTATATTTGTTGTGTAACACGCTACTCCAAATTAGGTGACATAAAACAATAATCATTTTAATCAGTGCAATGACTTGTTAGATCAGGAATTCGGAAAGGTCATTTCAACTGTATTCTGTTTTTTTTTTTTTGTCTTTTTTTTTGTCTTTTTGTCTTTTTTCGTGACCGGCAACGGATCGCAACCCTCAGTGTCACGCCCGTACCGGACTGGGACCGGCAACGGGATCGCAACCCTCGGTGTTGCCCTCGCTCCTCGCTCAGCCAGTGAGCGGCTGGTCTGCATGTGGGATCCGAACCCTCGGCGGGAGCGCCGCCGTGCTTCCCAAGCGGCGCACTGTAGCAGTGCGCCACCGGGCCGGCCCCAACCGTATTCTGTTGTTTGAAGCAGTCACAACTCTGCCCAGATTTGAGGGGAGGGAACATAGGCCCCCAGCTCTCAATGGTAGGAGTGTTTAAATTTTGAAAAACCCAAAATAAAATATATTCCAGTATTTTTGCACAAGTCTTAAGCATTGCAGAATTGGCTCAGCATTTCAAAAATTTGATACTATGGGTTTTCTAAAAGCCTGATTAACTAAAGCTCTGAAATATATTAAACTGTAAATGATAAATGAGCAAATTTTTAACTACTCAAAGTGCTTTTTCTTTTCTTTTTTTTTCTTCCCTTTTTTGTCTTTTTTCGTGTCCGGCAACGGATCGCAACCCTCAGTGTCGCGCCCGTACCGGCCCGGGCCCGGCAACGGAAGCGCAACCCTTGGTGTTGCGCCCGCACCTCGCTCAGCCAGTGAGCGGGAACCGGTCTGCATGTGGGATCCGAACCCTCGGCGGGAGCGCCGCCGCGCTCTCAAGCGGCGCACTGTAGCAGTGCGCCACCGGGCCGGCCCTCAAAGTGCTTTTTCTAATACTAGTGAAGTTGTTCTTTTGCCTTTAACAAAATGTTTATTAATGATTAAGAGTCAAGGTTTTGGAGCTTAAAAAGAGATGCTGGGATTTCAGGACACTGGTTTTAATATAACATTTTAAAGGATATAAGTAAATCTGTTTATTAAGGGTTTTTTATTTTTATAATGTTCTGAGAACTGAAATAGAGGTATCTTTTATACTGATCCCAACTACTTTGCCTCCTTGAGTTTCAGTTTCTTCCTAAGATGTACAAATTGAGATGAGATGGTTCTGTAAGATCCTTCAGTTTTATGTTTACTTTTCTAGCTCAATATTTAAGAATTGAGATATATTCACATACCATAAATTTGACTTTTTAAAGTGTACAATTCAGTGTTTCTACTATATTCTCAAGGTTGTGCAGCCATTACCACTGTCTAATCCAGAACATTTTTATCACCCCCAAAAGAAACCTTATACCTGTTAGCAGTCAATCCCCTTTACCTGAGCCACTAGCAACAATTAATCTGTTTTATGACTATGGATTTGCCTATTCTGGATGTTTTGTATAAATAGAATCATACAATATGTGGCCCTTTGTCTCTGCTTTCTTTTATTTAACATTTGCTATTAGTAACATTTAGTTTATTCACAGTGTTCTGCAGCCACCACCATTGTCTGTCTAGAACATTTTCATCACCGAAAGGAAACCCTATACCCATTAAGTAGATGTTCCCTTGGCAGCAACTAATCTGCTTTCCATCTCTATGAAGTTGCCTATTCTAGATATTTCATATAAAAGGAATCATACAATATGTGGTCTTTCATGTCTGGTTTCTTTCACTTAGCATAATGTTTTCAAAGTTCATCCATGTTGTAGCATGTATCAGTACTTTGTTCCCCTTTTTTTTACGTGCATAATATTTCATTGTATGTATATCTCACATTTTAAAAATCAATTTATCAGTATATGATATTTGGCTTGTTTCTATCTTTTGGCTATTATAAATAGTGCTGCTCTGAACATTTGTATACAAATTTTTGGGTAGACATGTGATTTCATTTGTTTTGAATATATACCTAGAATGGAATTGCTGGGTCTTATGGTAATTCCATGTTTAACTTTGTGAGGAACTGTCAGAGTGTTTTGCCAGGTGACTGTACCATTTTACATTTTTTTACCATGAATATATGAGGGTTCCATTTTCACATCCCTCCTCACACATCTTATTGTTTTTTGTTTTGTTTTTATTATAACCATACTACTGGGTGGGTGTAAAGTGTCACTTCATGGTTTTCATTTGGATTTCCTTGAAGACTAATGATGTTGAGCATTCTTTTCATGTGCTTGTTGGCCTTTGTATATCTTCTTTGTCCTTGTCTGTTTTTTGATTGGTCGTTTGTATTTTTGTTGTTGAGTTGAGAGAGTTCTTTGTATATTCTGGATACTAGACCCTTACCAGATATATGATTTGCAAATATTTTCTCCCACTGTTTGCATTGTCTTTTCACTTTCTTGATAGTGTCCTTTGATGCATAGAAGTTTTTAATTTTGATAAAGTTCAGTTGATCTGTTTTTCTTTTGTGGCTTGTACTTCGGTGTCATACGTAAGAAATCCTTGCCTAACCTAAGTTCACAATGATTTAATCGTTTATTTTGTTCAAAGACTTTCATAGTTTTAGCTCTTTAAATCTATGGTTTATTTTGATTTAATTTTTGTATATTCTGTGAGGTAGGAGTCCAACTACATTCTTCTGCATGTGGATATCCAGTTGTTCCAGCACCATTTGTTGAAAAGACAATTCTCTTCCCCCATTGAATTGCCTTGACATTCTTATGGAAAGTCAGTTGACCAAAAAATGCAAGGGTTTCTGAAGTCTCAGTTCTATTCCATTGACTTATATGTCCATATTTTTGCTAGTACCATGCTTTCTTGATTACTGTAGTTTTGTAGTTTTGAAATTGTTCTTTTTCAAAATTGTTTTGGCTATTCTGTCTTTCCTTGGATTTCCATATGAATTTTAGGATCCGCTTGCTAATTTCTGTAAAAATGCCAGCTGAGATTTGTATAGGGATTGTGTTGAATCTGTAGATCAATTTCGCATATTGCTCTCTTTACAAAAGAGTAACAAAAGTAACTCCTTTGATCCTTGAACATAGGATGTCTTTCAATTTATTTAGGTCTTTAATTCCTTTCAAACAAGAGCCTGGTCTTATACTTCTTCTGTTAAGTCTGTTCCTTGTGGGTTCCTTAATACAGGTGCTCCTTGACTTATGATGGGGCTATGTCCTGATAAACCCAATGTAAGTTGAATGTATTGTAAATGGAAAATGTATTTAATACACCTAACCTACTGAACATTATAGCTTAGCCTAGCCTACCTTAAACATGCTCAGAACACTTACATTTGCCTACAGAAGGGCAAAATCATCTAAGAGAAAGCATATTTTATTATAAAATGTTGGATATTTCATGTAATTTATTACATACTTACTGAAGTGAAAACCAATGGCTTCCCACCATTGTAAAGTGGAAAAATTGTAAGTCGAACCATCATAAGTGGGGGACCATCTGTACAAGATTATGACATTTGTAAATATAAATAGTTTTACTTCCCCTTTTCCAGTTTGGATACCCTTTATTATTTTTTGCTCTTGTAATTGCTTTCTCCAGAACCTTTGGTACGCTGTTGAATAGAAATGGTGATAACAGGTGTCCTTGTTATCTTGTTCCTGGTTTTAGGGGGAAAACTTTCAGTCTTTCAATTTAGTATAATATTTAGTATAATATTAGTATAATATTAGCTATGAGTTTTTAATAGATGCCCTTTATCAAGTTGAGGAGGTTCCCTTTTCTACCTAGTTTGTTGAGTATTTTTGTTATGAAAGGGTGTTGAATTTTGTCCTTTGGCCTTTGTGCTTCTTTTGAGATAACCATGTGGTTTTTGTCCTTTAATAATATGGTATATTACATTGGTTTTCATATGTTGAACCAACCTTGCAATCCTGCAGTAAATCCGACTTAGTCATGGTGCATCATCCTTCATATATCTTTCTAGATTTGGTTTGTTAATTTATTGTTGAGAATTTTTGTTTCTGTATTCATAAGGGATATTGGTCTATAGTTTTCTCGTGATTGTCTTTGTCTGGTTTTGGTGTCCGGGTAATGCTGGCCTCATAGAATGAGTTGGGATGTCTTTCCTCCTCTTTTAGTTTTTGAAAGTCTTTGCGAAGTATAATATTAATTCTTTAAACATAAATTTAGAAGTTAGCAGTGAAGCCATCTGGGATTGGGATTTTCTTTGTTGACAGATTTTTTTGTTTACTTAAGCCCTTTACCACATGTGCTAATGACTCATATCTTTATCCTGAATCCTCTTAGTTCCAAGGCCAGTGTACTCAATCAAGTACATTTTGGACATCTTTACTCAAATGCTGATGAATCTATACTAGGCGAAAGCGTAAACCACTGTAACAAAGAGACCTCAAAATATAATTGCTTAAATAAGCAATAAATTTATTTCTCTCCATCATAACAATCTGATTGGTCTAGACTCTTGAGGCAGTTGTGTTCTATGAAGTTATTAAGGGATCTGGGTTTCTTCCATTTTATTGTTCCACTGTAGGGCATTTTGCTTTTCTTTGTGGTAGAATGTGCTTCAGTTACAAGCTGGGGAAAGAAAGTCCAGGGCAAGCAATTTCCTTTTAAGAAGAAAGCAGAAGTTGTACACATTACTTCTACTGTTCTGTTGCGAAGTACATGGTAACATGATCATACCTGTTTGTAAAGGTGGCCATAAGCTCAAGAAAATGAGGGGGTGGGTGGAGAACAGATTTGTGTGGGACAACTACAAAGGATTTGATTCCCTTCCCTCTGGGGGTAGTATACGTATTGGTGAATTTAGGCATGGCTACATGACTTGGCTTTGGCCAGTAAAGTGCAAGAAAAAGTGCTATGTTACACGTTGGGGCAGGAGCTTTAAGGGTAGAGCATATTCTTTATGTTCACTATCCTCTTTGCTGTGTGATGATTGGTACTTTTGTAGGTAAAGGCTGCTCATCTTGGGGTGAAGATGGTATGGAGTAGAACCACTGCCAAGCTGTCATCAACATATGGTGTTGCTGAAGTAAACCTTTGTTGCTATAAACCAGGGTTGGCAATCCTTTTCCTAAAGGGTTAGATAGATATTTTAGGCTTATAGTCCTTACAGTCTCTGTAGCAACTACTCAGTTTTGCTGCTGTTGTTGTGTAAAAGCAGCTATAGGCAAAACATAAATGAATGTGTGTGTGGCTGATACGTTCCAATAAAACTTTATTTACAGAAACAAGCAGTCTGTAGACCATAGTTATCTGACTGCTGGTGTAAACCATTGAGATTTGGGGATCATTTCTTTCTGCAGCATAACTTAGACCACCCTGACTGATAGCTCTGGTGAAATAGCACTAACAGCCTCACCTACTTACCCAAGCCAAAAATATAAGTATCATCTCACTCCTTTCTCATTTCCTGCCTTTCCTTTCTTTCTGAGCTCTTCATTTAACGGGTAAAGATATTAAGACCCAAAGAGGAATACTTATTCTTTGCCATGTATCCAAGTTAGTAAAAGAGAGTCTAGATTTTTTTTTTGTAACCTAAATATTATTCCTTGCCTTGGTAAATGGTACTATCATCTAACCAATCACTAAAATAGAAACCTGTTAGTTTTCCTATACTTTTCTTTTGTCTTTCACATCTAGTACATTTACCAGTCCCTGATTGAGTTAGCTTCCTTTCTCTCAACTGAGTCTACTCTATCATTGCTATCTCTATCCAAGTTAAGGCCATTGTCTTTCACTTGTATTATTGTAGGAACCACCAGATTGATTTCCTTGCCTTTAGTTTACTTACCACAATTACAGTGTTAAAGTGAAAGAGTGATTTCTCCTCTGCTGTAAATTCTTAATGTAGGGGTCCCTGTTGTCTTCTGAATGGAAAACAAATTTCCAAGCCAACAAAATTGTAGATGTGCTGGTCGTTGCTTTTTTCTCTGGGTTCGTTTTTTGCTATTCTCTCTATCTGCTTGTCAATATACATACTATATTCTACCATACAGAACTATTTTTGGTTTCCAGAATGGCCATATTGTTTCTGGTTCCTTGGTTGTTTGTACATGGTTGTCTAAAGTTGGCCTTGTCCTCAAGATTTCTACCACTTTCTTAATATATCACTTTGTTTTATTTCCTTGATAGTATTTATCACTTTTTAAAATAATCATGTTTACTTTTTAAATCTGTTTCCTCCACAATAATCAAAGCTCTATGAGGGCAAGGATTTTTGTCAGTCTCCATAACATTTTTAGCACCTGAACCAGTGCCCCACACATACCTGTCATTCAGTAAATATTTGTTGATTCTATAAATGGTTGAATGAATGCCTAGAACATTTTTCTTGCAGAAGCCCTGTGTATCAGCTGCAGTATATAACATAGTATACACTGTTTATTAATTGTCTGTTTATTTTTCTTGTATCTGCTGACCTTTCTTACCAGGTTAGGGAAGTATAAGTATTTTTCAACATTTTGCCATCTAATACCGTGCCTAGCTCATGGTAGGTACTCAAATGTGTTCAGTGCGTACTATACTTTTATCAGATGTCAGTTTTTAGTGCCTATTATTACTTTGGTTCTTATTTCATAGATATTTTAGCTTTCTTTGATGCCATCGAAATTTTAAAACATTTGTTTTAAAGAATCTCATTGCTCCCACTTTAGGGGCTCTAAGGTCTAGGTTAGGAAAGGTACGGTTGACAGACATTCACCCCTTATAATTGTCTCACATGCGTCCTTGAACTAACTTATTGTTATTTGAGAGCCAGACACGGCTCTTGGATTTCCTCATTTTGGAGGACCTTGTGATATTCCTAAGGGAATGAGATTGGGAAATCTCATTTGTTTAAAATGTTAAAAAATATAAAGTATATAGATAAATAAAAAGAATAATTATAATGTCTATATTCCTACCACTCAGAATTAATGCTTTTCTGTTTCAGTAGCTCCTTTCACATTTTTTTCTAACTTTAATTGGGAAGTGCTTTTCATGAAATTTTAAATCTGTCCCCCTTTTATTATTATTTTTGGCATATATTCCAAACTTTAATCATAATAGTGAACATATATATAGTCTTTTTTTGTTTGTTTTTGGTTTTTATTTATGTGTAGTAAAGAATTCTCATAAATGTTATCTAAAAGTCAGTTTTATTTCTAAACACTAAATAATTAGCTTTTATAGGCCATATGACAAACATCTATGTCTTATTGATCATCAGATACACTCATTATGTGTTTATTTAACCATTGTTATAGTTGTTGACTTGGATTTTTATCATACTTGCAATGGTTGAATTATAAAAATTAGTTTTAATGTATAAATAGATCATGTTTTGTAATTATGCCTCAAGAAAGTCCTCACCAGTATTTCATCTTGAAGTTCGCCGGCACCTTCATCTTGAAGTTCTAGCCTCCTGAACTGTGACAACATAATTTATGTTAAGTCACGCAGTCTGTGGTTCTTTGTATACTTTATTATATACAGATATATATACAGGTATATTACATATATGTATCTATGCATACATAATGTGTATATCTACACAGAATATTATATACATGTGTATTATTATATACATGTATCATATACACATGCTTTTATACTTAGTATGCTTTGAGAATTATGTGTTCAGTGAAGGTCCTTTAAAAGTGGTCTGAAAACTCAATTTCATAAAACACTAATTAGATTGTGATTATTTACAGTATGAGAAATTTCTTCAGCACACCAGTTTTCAAATTGTTTTTCATGAAGACCTAGGATTTCTCCAGAAATGCTTCTGGAAATTAGGGCTTTCATAACAAAATACCACAATCTGGGTGGCTTAAAATAAATTACCTTATTACAGTTCTGGAGGCTAGAAGTTCAAGATGAAGGTGCTGGCAAATTTGTTCATGGTTAGGACTTTCTTCCTAGCTTGCATATGGCTGCCTTCTTGCATATGGCTGGTGCGATCTCAGATGGCCTTTCCCTGTGTGTGTGAGAGAAAGAGATCTCTGGTTTCTATTCCTCTTCTTTTAAGGACACCAGTCCTATTGGATTAGGGCCCCACCCATGTGACCTCATTTAATCTTAATTATCTATTTTAAAAGGGTCCTGTCCTCAAATAGTCACATTGTGGGTTAGGGTTTCAACATATGAATTTGCGGGGGGAGACAGACAATTCAGTCCATAACAACCTATGAGAGATTTTGTTGGAAAAAAAGTGATTCTGCTGACTAACAAAAAAGGAAGGAAGGTTGAAAATTACTATTGTCATAAATTACATAGTTTCTTCAGCATGAGAATTCCTTACAATTGCATTCACATGCAGCTTTTTATTTTTCCTTTTTTTTTTGTCTTTTTTCGTGTCCGGCAACGGATCGCAACCCTCAGTGTCGCGCCCGTACCGGACCGGGACCGGCAACGGGATCGCAACACTCGGCGCTGCACCCGCACCTCGCTCAGCCAGTGAGCGGCCGGTCTGTATGTGGGATCTGAACCCTCGGCAGGAGCGCTGCCATGCTCCCAAGCGGCGCACTGTAGCAGTGCGCCACCGGGCCGGCCCCTCACATGCAGCTTTTTAGGAACCCATTTATTAATAGTATCTTAAGTGGTACAAACACTTCAGGTATTATCTTGGCGTGAGGATTTGTTGGGATGATTAAAACTTTGATTATATTATAGTATGGTTCTTTAAATTATTATGGAATCTGAATGTAGTAATTTCTAGACTAAGGATAAAATTTGTTGTATCAAGAGTTCTAGTTCTACTATTAGGTTTTTGATCCTGAGTAAATAAGTTTCACATTTCTGTGTCTTGACACTTCCTTCCAATCAGAACATAACAATTTTGGAAAAGAAAAATGTTCCTGTTCCTTACAGTTTTGGGAATCATCAGGTAGTAATGATAGCTGTGAAAACACTTTGAAAAGTAAAATTTATAGAAATGCATATTGCCACTTTCACCCTCATTTGCTTGAATTTCTCAAGTAAATAAAAGATTTATTTTATTATTAGTGAATTAATTTTTTATTGCAACATAATCGATTATACATATTTGTGGCATACAGATTTGACTATCAGTATTTTTGTACAATATGTGATGATCAAAACAGGATTATTAGCATATTCATCATTACAAAATGTAATTACTCTTTGTGTCCATTACCCAATTTCTCCCTAATCCTCCTCCCACTCCCACTTTCCTACCTCTAGTAACCATAGTTCTGTTCTGTCTTTCCGAAAGTTCAACGTATTATTGTGGTTGTTGCTTCCTTCATTCTTTGTTTGTTTGATTGTTTGTTTTTTAGCTCCCACTTATGAGTGAGGACATGTATTTCTCTTTCTGTGACTGGCTTATTTCAATTAATCTACTTTTCTCCAAGCTCATCCATGTTGTTGCAAATGGCAGAATTTCATTTTTTTTTATGGCTGAGTAGATTATTTTGAATGTATGTTAAAACACCCTTGGAAGGAAAAATTACCCAATTTATTCATGTCATTGTCTAGTTTTTAGTAAGTGGCAAGCTCCAAAATAAAAAGGTTAGAATAGAAACTGCTGTAATTTTTCTGTTATTCTCCCAATTGGCAGAATAATTTCAATTCTAACATAATGTGAAATTACACTCCATCACTGTGGTTGTAGTAATAATAGTATCTACTTTCATGCTATTTTTTAACATCTATTAAAACATGACAGAATGACCATTTGAAAACTTTTGACTGACATTTTGTTTAAAAACAGTAATACAAGACCAGAAATATAACTTCATTATATTATGGTCAGGTTTCCCAAGAATTACCCAAATATGCTCTATTTGCTTTTTCACTTCCTACTGAATCTTTCCCATCTGGCTTCTGCCAACATTGTGCTACCAAAAGTGGTCCTTGCCAAGATTCCCCCATGTTGTCAAATGCAGTGGATCTTCTTCAGTTCTTGTTTACTAAGCTTTTTGTCATTCTTCCACAGAGTTGAAACTTATTAAATCTCTCTCAGTTTTCCTTGGTTTCTTCTTACCTCTGGTTGTACTTTTCTATTTTCTTTTGCTGGCTCTTCTGTGTGACCCATAAAACATTTCATGAGTAACAAACATAAGCAGAATAATCTAATAGAAACCCTGGAAGATAGCTTAAAACAATTCATTTAAACATAGCATGTAATCATATATGTGGTTTGCTAAGGAACCATGGCTGCTAAAGCTAGCAGATTTTCATTCACCTAATTTAGCAACCATTTTTTGATGGTGTATTCTGTAAGGGACCTACTCAGTAAGGTGCTACAGGGGTTTAGAGATGTATGAGACACCGATGTTTTTGAGTCTGGAGTTCAGTAAAGAAGAAGAATAAAGTAAGTACACATTAATATAATGTCAGGTAGAATGTAAATGCTACAGTGGTGTATCAGTAATAGAGTAGTTTGGGGCTTTGCAAATATACTTAAATTTTTTTCATCTTTTCAGTGTTTGCAATAAAGATTATGACTGATAAAAAAAAATTAGTTTCTTTCCTTCCTTCTAAAAAATAATGCTTAGGAAAATAATTTGAAAGATACAAGTGGCCAAAGGTGGTAAGGTAGAAAGTGTTCAACCTAAAAGAATACTTATGTGTGCTCACTCAGTAATTTTTATGGAGGACACTTAGAACAGCTGATATGGGTTGAACTATAGGCAGAATTTTGACCCTTTGGTTTTTCATTCTTTGGTTTTATACTCATGAGTATGTTACATGGCAAAATAGCTTTGCTGAGATAAGTAAGTTTATCGATCAACTCACTTTAAGATAGGGTGATTATCCTGGATTATCCAAGGGGGCCCAATGTAATTACAGGAACTCTTAAAAGCAGAAGAGGCAGGCGTAAAGGAAAGTCACAGAGTTTTGAAACCTCAGAAGGACACTGTTGCTGGCTTGAAGATGGAGGGGTCACATGGAAAGCATGAGAAGGAAATGAATGCTGCCAACAATCTGAGTGAGTTTTCAAACGGGTTTTTGCCCAGAGCTTTCAGAAAGGAACATAGCTCTGCCAATGTCTGTAAAGAGAGAACCCAACTGAGCCTTGCTATAGCTCAACTTCTGACCCACAGAATCTGTGAAATAGTAGGTGTTGTTTTGAGATGCTAAATTTGTGGTGATTTATTATGCAGCAGTAGAAAATTAATACAGATATTAATAAGGGATTTATAATCTGATGGGAAAATCACCAGTGGTTGGAAGGTTTCAAAAAATTCCACATAAAAAGAATTTTCCATTTCATTTTTATCAAAAATGTGCTCTTTTCCTGAAAAACCAGATAGAATCTTGAAATTCTCAGATTAGTGCATTTAATTATTTACTTTAAACCCTGCCTGATTAAACAAATTTACTTCTTGTTACCAAATCAGAGCTGGAAAGAGGTAGAGTTTGGGTATTGCAAAATCTGTCCTGCATTCCTGGCTCCATAGCACTGTTGATCTCACTTGTCTGAATCTGAGTTGATTCATCTGTAAAGCTGAGAAACTATCATCTATCTTGCGGATAATTACGAGAATTTAATGAAAAAATGTGCAGTACATTCAAAATAGTGTATAAGTCTAACATATTGGCTTCAAGTATAAAGTAATACTTGAAGATACTGTTTTTACCCAATCGTCAAGGTATGTAAAAGGTACTGCTTAAGGTACGTTAGTTAGTAGAAGTTACCATGCCACAAAAACTGTAAGCTTATTTCCTGGAATGATAAGTTGTTATTAAATTCTGAAGGTAAAAATAAATGACTTTATATGAAATAGGAAGACAATCAAGATATGTTCAGCATTGGAAGGGTCTATTCCTTATTGACTGCAGGGAATCAAAGTTGTATTCTGTTTATTGGCTGCCTTAGGCCACTTCAGTCTCTGCGTTGTTATGTTCTTGAATACAGTCCTATGTGAGGAAGGGGAGGAGGAAGTACCTTCTATGTGCATACAGTATAGTTGGACCACATCTGAGGATTCAGCCAACCATAGATGGAAAATATTCCAAGAAAAAAAGTACAACACGAAAAAAATACAAATAAAAAATTAATAACTATATACATAGCAATTACATTTTATTAGGTATCATAAGTTATGTAGAGACGATTTAAAGTGTACAGGAGGCTGTGCATAGGTTATGTGCAAATACTACCCCCTTTTGAATTTTGGTATCCTCAGGGGATCCTGGATCCAATCTGCCTTGGATACACTGAGGAACAACTCCATGAAATTTCACCCACACCTTTCATTGTAGATCCGTCTATTGATATCCCCATTTTACAGGTGAGGAAACTGTCATTGCCTTTCTAAAAATCTCTCTCCCTCACCAAAATTCATGAGAACTGGACCCTGTCTACCTTATTCACTGTTTTATATATATATCAGAGGTCCTCAAATTATGACCCACTGCCTATTTTTTTTTAGTATAAAATAACTTATTACATAATTTATATTTATAGAACATAACTGCTTTCTTTAGAACAAGAAAATTTACAGGTGACAGATATTGCTTTTTTTGTCAAAGACTTCTTCATGCAAAATCGTATACATGGTCACTCCTATTTCAAATAACATGGTGGTAAACAGTGGTTATTAATATTTTTATCTGTGCCTCAATCATTTACCAACAATTATGCTTTTAGACTGTCATGTTGTTCACTTGCTAAGACATAAATGTTTATGGAAAAGTCAAGAAATGATTAATCATATCTCCTTTAAGATTTATAAAAGAAATTCTTTGTAACATCTTTATGTGAATGAGACAACATAGGTCTTTCCACATTGTAAGGTAAATACACTGATTAAGTTTCTCTTTTTCCAATATTAGTTTTAAGAATATAACATTAGGATAACTTAGCTCTCTGACTTGATTCTCTAATATAATGAATGCCCCTGTATTCTCTATACAGTAAGAAATTACATCTTCCATAGTTTATGTATTGTAGATGAACAGTTTTAATAAGGCTTGTGAGCCAAGAATGCTTTATACAGAGGGTGCAGATTTATAATCCATTTATTGAAAGAGAGCACTTAATGGCCAGCCCGTGGCTCACTTGGGAGAGTGTGGTGGTGATAACACCAAGGCCATGGGTTCGGATCCCTAATAGGGATGACCGGTTAGCTCTCATGGGAGAGCGTGGTGGTGACAACACCAAGTCAAGGGTTAAGATCCTCTTATCGGTCATCTTTAAAAAAAAAAAAAAAAGAGCACTTACTTTGAATTCCAATTAAGCAAACTTATTCAGCCTTCCCCCAAAAGAATCCCACTCTTATTAGTACACCTGTATTACAAAAAATATACTCAGTTTTTATTATATATTATATAATATATTATGCACAATATGTTTGATAACCAATCACTATATCATATATAATGTAATATATTATTATTGTAGTTTAAATGTTATCAATAAAAAATTTTGCAAATATTTTCTCTCTTGTTACATAGGTACCTATATTATATTCTTGATTTAGCCTTTTGGCCCTCAAAACCTGAAGTGTTTACTCTGTGGCCCTTTACAGACAAGGTTTGCTGACCCCTGATAGCACAGTGCTTGGCACGTAGGTGCTTAATAATTATTTGTTGAATGAATGAATGAATTGTTATTAAGTAACTTTGCAGAGGACACAAAGCCAAGTTATCAACCCAGGTCCTTTTGACTTTACAGCCTGAAAAACAATGAAATTCTCTTTATGGCAATAAGAAAGAAATCCCTAAGTTGTTTAAAAAAGGAATGTTGTCATTACTCATGTATATTATTCTTTTCTTTAAATCACCAGAGTGATACCTGATATAATGTGGACATAGGGTATAATTAATAAATGTTTGGTAATAGGCTTTATTTATATTAAGTTATTACTTGTAACGTCTCTAAAAATATAATTTAAAAATCTAATTACAAGTTTTTCTTTGGCCAAAGCTATATTTTCTTCTTTAACCACTATTTTCTCTGCATTGTTAAAAATGCTATTGATAGTCTAGAGCAGGAATTGACAAACTACAGCCAAATTCAGCTAGCTGCTGGTTTTTGTAAATACAGTCGTATTAGAACACAACCAAGTCTATTCCCTTACGAATGATGTGTAGCTGCTTTCATGCTATAGTGCCAGATTGAATAGTTTTAACAGAGAGTGTGTGATCCTCAAAGACAAAATTATTTACTATTTGGCTCTTTACAGAAAAAGTTTGTTGATAACTGGTCTAGAGGACACACTAACCATCTATTTTTTTAAATTCTCTTAGTTCTGTCTTTTATGAAGTTAGAACACCAGAAAGCCACCAAGCAACATAGTGTTAGTCAGCCGAACCAGATAGAAGGGACAAGAAAAAAGGAAAGAACACATCTGTATCAGCTGCAGAACTGCTTTTGTCTGTTTTATTATCCATGTTAGTTGTCTGCTGGTTTATAAGCTCTGGAAGGGAGGCACTATGTCTACCTTTTGACCACCATTTTACCCAGCTCTAAGCACACTGAGTGATGGATGGAGCAAATGTATTTATATGAAGTCTAAGCAATAAATTTTCTTGTGAGTTTCATAATGGAAAATGTTTTACAAAAGCTGATTTCCAAAACTAACTGTAGCTTTAATTTAGGCTTTTATACTAGATTACAGACATCTTCATTTGTATCCGAATGACTGCCAACTGTACTGATGTCATATAAACAAATCAAACACAACACATCAAAAGCCAAATTCATTCTCTTCTCTCCGCAGACTTATACATACTGAATCCATGATGTGTTCATGTTACCACCAACATTCTGACCCAAGTCAAGATTCGGGCATTGTCCTAAAACCTTCTTCTTTCCCCACACCCTAGCAATAGCCAAGTACTATTGGTTTGTCCTCCTGTTTCTTTCTCATATCTGTCTTCTATTCATCTCAATTGCTGCTGCCTAATTCAGGCTTTTATCATCTCTTGCCTGAACTTCACCTTCTGATTGGTCTCCGAGCTTTTAGTCTTGGAACCTTCTGCTACCTTCTCCTTGCATCTGCAAAAGTGATCTTTTAAATACAAAACTGTGACTCTATCACTTTCAGAATTATTTAGTGCTTCCCTTTCACTTGCAAATCTAGACTCTGTCACACGGAATATGCCATCTTTTTCATTCCTCAGAGTTTTTGCATGTACTGTATCTTCTGTCTGGAATGCCTTCCTGCCAACTTACTTTCCTGGCAAACTTACTTATCCTTTAGGTCTCAGTTTAAGTATTACTGTCTCTTTGAGGCCTTCTCCCAGGAAGATGTTTCGTCATGGACTTTAGTTTAATTTCATAGTACAAACTATCCTATGGTTTTATACTGAGTGTTCACTATGTACCAGGCACTGTGTTTAATGCTTTCTTTACATTATCTCAAGCTTGAAATACCGAATATCCTCATTTTATACACAAGGAAATTGTATACAGAGTACGTAAGTATTACTGAGAGCTGTGTTTTTTTCCTTTAGTCAGTGCTGTATAATTAATATAAGATTCTGTTTAAATCATAGCAAGTATCTGGCATCTATTAGGCCTTGTTCCTTTGCTCATAGCAGACATTACCAGTCTAACCCTTTCCTGCTAAGCCTAGACTTAGCAGACTACACTACTACCACAGATTAGTCAGTACTGGTACCTGTTTGTTAATCTTTTCTTAGTGTCTCCTTAAGACATCTGAACTAAGACCTACATGATGAAGAGAAATTTGTTAGGAAATTACCAGTAGCTTAGCCTTACTGTACAATAAAGTACCGAGAGAGAATGACAGTGAGTGGAGGCCTAGTGATCATGTGATGAGGAAGGTACTGTAATAATCCAACTAAGCAATGAGGAGGCCTGAATTAAGTTTTTGACTGTAGGAATGGAAAGGAGGGGTTGGGTATAATAAACATCTCTTTTTTTTAGTGGCTGGCCGGTATGTGGATCCAAACCCTCGACCTTGGTGTTATAACACTGTGGTGTAACCGACTGACCTAACCAGCTAGCCCTATAATAAAGAACTCTTTTTTTTTTTGTCTTTTGTCTTTTTTCCGTGTCCGGCAACGGATCGCAACCCTCAGTGTTGCCCCCGTACCGGACCGGGGACCGGCAACGGGATCGCAAACCTCGGTGTTGCTCCCGCGCCTCGCTCAGCCAGTGAGCGGGAGCCGGTCTGTATGTGGGATCCGAACCCTCGGACGGGAGCGCCGCCGCGCTTCCCAAGCGGCGCACTATCCAGTGCGCCACTGGGCCGGCCCTATAATAAAGAACTCTTGATAGCTGTTAGAGAAGGGGAGAGAGAGGTGTCTAGCAACTCAGCTGAACCAAGGGCATTCATTATGGTGCTATATCCTGCGTTTGCTAACATACATTCTTCAGTATCATACAGAATGGAAAGGAACCCCAAAATCTAGCCTGGTGACTTTTTACATTTTAAAAATAAAGAAAACCAGCAAGTGGAAATTTAAACTAGCAATTCTGCTAAGATCCATTAACCCATTGCTTTGTGGGATAGACCTTGGCCTTATCATGCTTTACATTCCTTTTACTTGGCAAGTCACAAAGAAATTTCTCTGCCAGTGAACTCTCAGGCTTCCATGAATCTCTTCTGTTTCCTGTGATTAATGGTTTTAGATAGCACATGAACAATTTCAGTCACCTCAATCATGGATAGTGAGTACCACTATGCTAAGAAACAGATACCTGCCTTCACAATTAAAGTACCTGTGCCTCTACTTTTCTACTCCCCTGCCTCGAGAAAGACAGCCATATGAAGTCTTCAAAAGTAATGGGGAAACCATTTTTAATAAATGATCGTTTAAAGGAAATTTCCTTTAGCCTCAGAATAATTTCTAAGAAACAGGTGGTAATTTATTATTACTTTTTTTTTTGATGCTGTGATCTCTTCAGTGCCCACACCTATGATTTATTTATTATTTATTATTTATTTTTTAAAATTTATTTTATTTATTGAATCAAAATTGATTATACATATTTTGGGGGTTCAACATTGAGATGTTGATCAAATCAATATTATTAACATATATATTGTTACAAATCATAATTATTCTTTATGCCCCTTGTCCAGTCTCTCCCTATTCCCCACTCTCTCCCCTCTAACCCCTCTAATTACCCTAGATTTCTTCTCGCCTTCCGAAAGAATAATGGTTATTCTGTTAATTTGTTCCCTAGATGATCTGTCCAATGCTGAGAGGTGTGATCAGATCCCGCAATATTATCATAGAGCAGATGCTGCTCCTGTCACTCTGAAATGGGCTTTGTGGAGAGAGACATCCTCTTCTTTTCTTTATCTCTTCTGATGACTCTCTTTGTGTCAGTGCACTCCAGTGGTTGGTGGACCATCTGCATGGTGGTTCACAACAGCCATGGTTATTGTGGTGACTGGTGCGCCACCCACATGGAGGTGATGTTTTTGGCATGTTCCTTGGTGCTGGTGGTGTGCCTGGTTGTGAGGTGTGTCTCGTCCCCTTCTCCATGCCTCTGGGACACAGGTGGGCCCTAAGGCACTGGCATGGTGTGCCTGGTTGTGGGGGGGGGGGTCTGGTTCCTGGCTGCATGCCTTGGGTCACTGGGTGAGCCAAGGTGCTGGCCATACCTATGATTCAGAGAGTTTTTATCAAAGAAAAAAGAAATACAGTCACATTGAATGTAATTATTGATTTTAGGAGGCACTTGATTTCAAGAAATGTTAAAGTATAAAAACAAATATGTGTCTTAGAGTAAGCAAAGACTCTTTTCTGGGACTTAAGACTTCAAGGAAGGGCTGGCCAGTTAGCTCAGTTGGGTAGAGTGTGATGTTGTAACACCAGCATCAAGGGTTTGGATCCCCATAATGGCTAGCCTTCCCCACCCCCCGAAATTAAAAGACTTGAAATGATATGGGCATTAAGTAGACAATAACCTGATGTGTCTCTTCTGGCATGTTTTTGAATCCCTCAACAAAAAATGACATTGTTCATTTGTCCTCAAGGGTAAAGTGAAAACAAGGGGTAACCCTGGTCCCTACTAACAGGTTTAGAAATCCTTTGAAATTGAATAAATTTGGCAGTAGATGCCCTTGACTTAAACAATAATTTCCAAAAGACCCATTGCTTTAATTTTGAAGATTGTCATCTATTAGCAAGTCATAAGGGTCATCTTTTTTTTTTTTTTTTTTTTAAGATGCCCGGTAAGGGGATCTTAACCCTTGACTTGGTGTTGTCAGCACCACACTCTCCCAAGTGAGCTAACCGGCCATCCCTATATAGGGATCCGAACCTGTGGCCTTGGTGTTATCAACACCACACTCTCCCAAGTGTGCCACAGGCCAGCCCCGTAAGGGTCATCTTTTATTATTTGTTAACTTGGTCATATTTTGACAAAGATTAGATGTTTCTTCAGTGTTGTATTTCTCAAAAACAAATTAAGATTGATACTCTTTATTTTTATTTGCATTGTTAATATATTAACTTGAGTTTTCTTTTTATTGAGACATAATTCATATAACATAAAATTCATCACTTTAATGTGTACAATTCATTGGTTTTTAGTACATTTACTGTGTTGTGCAACTTGCATAACCACTATCTAATTCCAGAACATTTCCATCATCCCAGAAAGAAACCCAGTACCTGTTGTAAGTCAGTTCCAGTCACAATACTCCCCACTTCAATCCCTGGTAACCACTAATCTACTTTCTGTCTCTGTGGATTTGCTTATCATAGACATTTCTTATAAATGGAATTGTAAAATATGTGGCCTTTTGGGCCGGCCTGGTGGCGCACTGGAGAATGCGCCGCTTGGGAGTGTGGCGGCGCTCCCGCCGAGGGTTCGGATCCCATGTGGAGACCAGTTCCTGCTCACTGGCTGAGCGCGGTGCGGGCGCGACACCGAGGGTTGCGATCCCGTTGCCGGTCAGTAAAAAAGACAAAAAGGAAAAAAAAATATGTGGCCTTTTGTACCTGACTTCCTTCGCTTGGTATAGTAACTTCAAGCTTTCTGCATATTGTAGCATTTATTAGTATTTCATTCCTTCTTATCATCAAGTCATACTAAGACATAATATGGGTAATACCACCTTATACTTACCTGTCATCACTTGATGGACATATGGGTTTTTTCCACTTTTCTGGCTATTAGGAATAATGCTGCTATGAACATTTGTGCATAAGTTTTTGTGTGGACATGAATTTTCATTTCTCAGCTGTGTATATATTGGAGTGGAATTGGTGGGTCATTTGGTAATTCTGTTTAACTTTTTGAGGAACTCCCAGACTATTTTTCATAGTGGCAATAGCATTTTACATTTCCACCAGCAATTTATGAGGGTTCTAATTTCTCCATAACTTGTATTTTAATAACAGTGATAATAGCTAATATTTGAGAGCTTATTTTAAACTAGCTACTATGCTATTTTATATCCATTGTCATTTAATTCACAACCCAGATCATGGAGAGGTAAATAACTCCCAAGGTCAGATAGTAGATGGTGAAGCAAGGATTGAACACAGGTTTGTCCAGTTTCACAGCAGGAATGCTTAATGCTTTACATGTTGCAAAGCATTTTCACATACTTTCAACTTTGTAAAATGTTTCTTAAAGAATATCATTTATGCTATGGTAATATATCAGCTACGATTATTTACTCTCCTATGTAAATTGCAGGTGTTAGTGCAGAAAGAACACTGAATTTATAATAGGGAAAACATTTGAACTCTACTAATTACTAACTGCATAAATTTAGTTAAATTACTTAACTTTTTTGACTCTGTTTTTTCATGAAAGTATATGTGAATTCTCTGAGCATAGTGCCTGTTAAATAGTTGGAATACAACAAATATTGTTTAAATGTTAATAATAAACTACCAAAGAAACAGCAGGGTAATTTTAGGGAACTTTTTGTCTCTTCTGTGGCTGGCATTCCCTTGAAAATTGACAAGAACTTGGGCCAAATTATTTGTACTTGAAGATATAGAAATCTTGGGTTACATTTTCTTTAGTTTTCTACAGAGCTCCTATGTGATTTTATGTGATCCGTTGAATGTTTTATAATAATAACATACCTAACCATTTTCCCATAGTGAAGCATGCAGTAGTACCTAAATTATGGCTGGGAAACCTCTTATGAAAAAGGTGCCCTTGAGTATACTTCAAGAACCCACTCTCTTTCCAGAGTGTTTTTTTTCAAGTGTGCATCACTTGTGTTGGTTATGACCTCTCAAATATATACTCAGAGGTGTTTCTCCTTCATAGCCACAGATATTTACTTAGTAAACATACCTATAAGTATAATGTCACTGTGGTGTTTTTTTTTTTTTCCTTAATTGAATCATAATTGATTATAACATATTTTGGGGATTCAGTGTTGACATATGTTGATCAAATCAATATTACTAGTATATATATTGTTACAAATTGTACTTATTCTTTATGCCCCTTGTTCAGTCTCTCCCTATCCCCCTCTCCCTCCTCCCTCCCACCACTGATAACCCTAGATTTCTTCTCTCCCTCTGAAAGAGTAATGGTTACTCTGTTAATTTGTTGCCCAGATGATCTGTGCAATGCTGAGAGGTGTGTTCAGGTCCCCCAATATTATTGTAGAGCAGGTGCTTCTGTCACTCTGGAATGGGATTTGTGGAGAGAGGCATCCCCTTCTTTTCTTTGGTCTCTGCTGGTGACTCTCATTGTGTCAATGCACTCCAGTGGCTGGTGGACCATCTGCGTGGTGGTTGTGACGTCTAGCCACTCACAGCAGCCATGGTTATAGTGGTGGCTGTGGTGGGCCACCCACATGGAGGTGATGTGTTTGGCATGCTCCTTGGTGCTGGTGGTGTGCCTGATTGTGGGAGGGGGTCTGGTCCCCAGCTCTATACCTTGGGCCCCCAGGCGGGCCCTGAGGCACTCGAAATGTGCCTGGTTGTAGGAGGAGGGGTGTCCTGTCCCCCACTCCAGGCTTTGGGTCCCCTGGCAGTCCCTGAGTTGCTGGTGGTGTTCCTGGGCTGGAACTAATTTTTTATCCTTTGCTTATTTCTAAGATGGGGGAACTTCCAGTGGGAACCAGTACTTAAGCTGTGTTGTTGAGCTAAATTGCTGCTTTGCTGCTTTTTCCCTAGGGAAGGCTTTTTGTGCAGCTCAGGGTTTAATGGTTGACCCTATTCAGCTCTCCAGAAACCCAGTGCACGTGGGTTGTGTAGAAACTCTGATCTGGGCCTATGTCTTTTCATCAAACTGCACCCATGCAATTCTATATTACCTACCAGTCTCCTCTGAGTGGTCCTGTACTGATTGGGGGGCGGATCAGCTGTTCTTGCTGTGCTCCAGTGTTCTCCTGGTGGGCCCATCTCCCCGACTGCCCGTGCTCCAGACACTTCCCATGGGATTGGCTGTGCCTCTGTCTCTTGCGATGACTCACTCGCCTCTGAATGGCTCCTTTTTTTCAGTTATTCTGCCTCCTCACTCCCATGTGGGTCCACGGAAACCCTATTAGTGGTCTTGCTGGCCTGGGAGCCACCAAGGCCGTCTTCTCCCCTGCTGCCTCTAAGCAACTCCATCTGAAGGGCACAGCTCTAGCTTCTGCTGGCTCCTGCTCCATGTGCTCAGCAGCTCTAGCCTTAAAGTGGCTGCAGCCCAAAACACTACAAACAGTTTTTTCTTTCTCTCATTGTGGCTTCTCCTGCCTTCATGAACTCTGTAGGTCTCTCCTTCTCTTTCCCTGAGCTCTAGCAGCCCCAGCTTGGCTGTCGTTGCATTTTTGTAGTTGTAATTGGTTGATTTGTGGGAGAGAGTGACCCTGGGGACTGTCTATTCTGCCATCTTGACCAGAAGCCTCATGTCAGTGTGTTTTGAAAGAAGTTACATAAAAATAGCAACTTAAAGTTGTTTCTCATTGTTTTAGCTAAGCAGATGTATCTGGGAAGTAAAAATAAAATTTCCTAATATTGTATAAGTATAAAAAGCTTTAGGAATTTCTTGAAAAGTATCATTGTATTAATAATGTGTGTTTTTCTTGATTCTTGACTGAGCTGAAAATAAGAGAAGAATGCAGAATATAAGATTTATTGAGTACTTGTAGTATTTTAAAAACCTCTTTCAACTGTTATCTGTAGTACAGAATACTTATTTCTTAAAATATAACAATTGCCGGGGCCGGCCCGGTGGCGCACTGGATAGTGCGCCGCTTGGGAAGCGCGGCGGCACTCCCGCCCGAGGACGGTTCCCGCTCACTGGCTGAGCGAGGCGCGGGAGCAGCGCCGAGGGTTGCAATCCCATTGCCGGTTCCCGGTCCGGTACGGGGGCAACACTGAGGGTTGCGATCTGTTGCCGGACACAGAAAAAGACAAAAAAA
>NW_007726126.1:337117-356766 GCF_000696425.1 Galeopterus variegatus | reverse complement strand
TTTCCGGACACAAAAAAAAAAAAAAAAAAAAAAAAAAAAAAAAAAAATATATATATATATATATATATATATATATAACAATTGCCCTACAATTACAACAGATGCCCTACTTCATACCTACAAATATTAACTCAAAATGGATTAACAACCCAAATATGAGAGCTAAATCTATGAATTTCTTAAAAGAAAACTTAGGGGCTGCCTAGTCTCAAGATAGAAAGTTATTTCAATTGATTGTTCACAGTCAGTTACAGATCAATTCTTGTCCTACTTTATCTCCTCTTCTCACTACTGCATTTGACTTGTCTTTACAAAAAAAAAAAAAAAAACAGAAAGCAAGAAAAGAAGACATAGGGGAAATCTTCATGACCTTGTATTTGGCAGTGGATCCTTACATAAGACACCAGAAGAGTGAGCAACAAAAGAAAAAAACAGATCAATAGATTTCATCAAAATTAAAAACTTTTCTGCATCAAAGGGCATGAGGGAAGTGAAAAGACAGCTTACAGAATGGGAGAAATCATACTGCAAATTGCATATGCATGTATTGCAAATCATATAAGTAATAAGGGTTTAATGTCCAGAATATATAAAGAACTCCTAAAACCCAACAATGAAAAGTTAAAAAATAGGCAAAGGATTTGAATAGACACTTCTCCAAAGAAGATATACAAAGACCAATAAGCACATGAAAAATGCTCAACATTATTAATCATTGGGGAAATGCAATTCAAAACCACAGTGAGATACCACTTTTCACCTAATAGGATAGCTACTTTTATTGAAAAAAAAGAATAATAAGTTTTAGAGAGATTGTAGAGAAACTGGAACCCGCCTGTATTCCTAGTGAGAATGTAATAAGGTACAGCTACTATGATAAAGAGTTTGGCAGTTCCTAAAAAAGCTAATCGTAGAATTGCCATATGACCCAGCAATTCCGTTCCTAGGTATATGCTCAATATCAGGGACTCAGATACTTGTATGCCAGTGTTTATTGCAGGATTATTCAGTATAGCCAAAAGGTGGAAACAACCTGTGGTCCATCAACAGATGAATGGATGTTGCATTTTAATAATACATATACTATACATAAAATTAAAACATTATTTTAAATGAAGCCAGACACAAAGGGATAAACATTGTGTGATTCCATTACACTAACTAGTATAGGCAAATTCATAGAGGCAGGAAGTACATTAGAGGTTGCCAGGTGCTGTGGGGTGAGAGCAGAATGCGAAGTTATTGTTTAATGGCTAAAGTGTTTTTGTTTGGGTGTTGAATAAGTTTTGCAAATGAAAAGTTATAATGGCTACATAAAATTGTGAATGTAATTAATGCCAGTGAATTGTACAATTAAAAAAGGTAAAAATGGCAAATTTTATGTCTTATATTTGTTATAAGTATAAATATATATAACAAATTTGTTATCTCCACAATACAAATTTTTAAAATGCAGCAAACAAGAAAGTTTCTCTTAGATTTACCAGGAATCTTAGCTTTGACATAATCACTATCATAGATACAGAGTATAACAGTGGAAGCCATTCAGTATAGTATAGGGTTAATTACCTGGAAAATAAAAGTAGGAAATTAAAAGAAAACAACCACTGATAATTTTATTTAAATCTTAGACATATATATAAAGTATTGGATATAGAAAATACTATTTATAAATATATAAAATATTAGATATTATAAAATACTATATATATATATATATATATATATATATATATATATCTGAAACAGAATTGTTACAAAACAGTTTTTACCTTAATTTTGAAGATCACTGACCTACTTCTTACCAGCTTTTAATTATACAACTCTTGCTTTTGTTCTGATTGGTTTTTCTGATGATTTTCTAGAACTATATTCAGGTTTGCATATATATAAGGGTTGTGTGACACAGTGAGTATCTGTTAGGCATCTTCTTTATCTCTTTTACTTGGAACAAAACCTCCATCTTATAGATGAAGAACCTGAAATTCAAAAAGATGATTGACTCAAGATCACACTCCTGATAAAAAGAATCAGGATTTGAATCTCAGTCTACGTGATTTTAAAGCCCAATGTCCCATTCCGTTTCTGCTGTCTCTAGATTACTGATATAGAGTAGATTGCTTGGAAGGAGGTACTTTATAATCACATTCTTTCCATTTTAGGTATATTTTATAATGTATCAATATAAAATAGCCGTATAGAGATTTTATTATTCTTGCTAGACTATGTCAGGTATTTTTAGGGTACCTTTTCCTTGACTAAAGACTTCAGAGTAAACTACTTTTGAGAGTAGCTCCTCAAATTTAAAAATTTTTTTATTGACACATAATAATTGTACATATTTATGGGGTACAGTCAAATCAGGGTAATTAGCATATTTATTACTTCAAACGTTCCTCAAATTTTTGGTGTATAAACGTGCCAATTTATAGGTTAACTGAGATGACACTTGCCAAGGTTTCCAGCTACCTGTTCCACTAATCCTGAGCTCCTTTAGTGGGAACTGTAGTATCTTATTTATCCTGGTGTCTGGCACAGTGTCTGGCACAGAATAAGTTCCTGATGAAATGATTGTGGGATGAACTAGTTACTTAATACTTGCCTATGCTCTGGTCAGTTGTTGAGGTTTTGGTGTTCTTTTGATTTTCAAAACCACATTGCTTGAGAAATCTTGCCATCAAAATATTTTCTACATCTATGTGTTTTTTAAGGAGTTAAAGAAACATCAATTCTTTTTTTTTTTGTCTTTTTGTCTTTTTCCATGTCCGGCAACGGATCGCAACCCTCAGTGTTGCCCCCGTACCGGACCAGGGACCGGCAACGGGATCGTAACCCTCGGGGTCGCTCCCGCGCCTCACTCAGCCAGTGAGCGGGAACCGGTCTGTATGTGGGATCCAAACCCTCGGGCGGGAGCACCTCCGCGCTTCCCAAGCGGCGCACTTATCCAGTGCGCCACCGGGCCGGCCCCGAAACATCAATTCTATATAACTCTCAATACATTCTTATAGGCAGGGTTCCCGGATATCCCATTATAATAATGAATTTTCTCAGTACTTAGAGAACACTGACACAGTAAATATTTGTTGAGTGTTCACTATCAGCAATGCCCTATACTTTGTAAGTACTGCAGGAAATAAAAAAATGAATTAGACTTTGTTTTTGCTTTAAAAAAATTTTGTAGTTTTATAGGCTACCCACTTCAAATGAAATAAAATGTGTGAGAGTTCTTTTATAAGTGGTAAAACCATATAGACTTATTATTGCTTTTATAAGATATGTGTACTATATGAATCTGCCTTCTCTTTAATATCCTCTCCTACTTCCTTAGCTCAAGCTTCATCACTTTCCCCTTGAATTATTGCAGCAGAGTTTAGTTGGTGTCTTTGACATCAGAATCTAATGTCCTATCTGTCCTGCACAGTGCCAACAGGACTATTTTCCCTTGGTAAATATAGGTCTCCATATTTACTAGCCATGAGTTACTTTCACAGCCCTGCTCACTGTCTTCCTTCAAGGTCTTGTCTCTGCCCACTGCCACCCTCAAGCCTATGATCTAGGGCTCTAGGGCTCAGCATAAAAAACTCTTCTGTTTAACTCCATGTTGACAGAATATGCCATAATGACTCACATCCCCATTGTAAAACACTTTATTTTTCTTCCTGAAATACTCTATACCTCCTTATCCTGTAAAACCTTGTTCTCCTTCTGGTCCTAGCACAAATGTCACCACTTATATAAAACCTTCCTTGTCTCCCTTCATCCCTCCCTTGGCTCTCCTCTGTGTTTTCATAGTAGTTTATAGATATATCAGTTATTCAGTTTGTAGACAATTTACTGACTCCCTCCTGTAATTATTTGTTTACATAACTGTCTCTCTCTCTTTGTATTTTGAACTTCTTGGAGCAGAGACTATCTCTTCATTCATCTTTGGCCTCCAAGTACTTAATGTGAGGTGTGTCACATAGCAGTGCTTCTAAAATGTTTGATTTAGTCCTCTAGAATGATTAATATATACAAAACAGTTGGACATTTTTAAATATTAGGAGACTTCTGGTGAGTTGTAATTTAAGTATAAATGTGGGGCTAGATGATTTATAATTTTCAATCTAGCCTTTGTCCACAGCTCCCTTGGTGGCAACTGACCTGATTGGTATCTTGAATTCATGCTGGTTTCACTATAAATGATTATAGCTAGTAATTTCTATTGCTCTGATTTCTTGGGTAAAGCACATAACCTCTGATCCTCATTTTCCTTCTGATGATAACAATATACCTAATATGAGTGTTGTTATGAGAATTTACTGACTTAATATTTTAAAGTGCTCTGCACCTTTTAAACATGCAATAAATGTTAGCTGTTATTATTCTAGTAAGAATTTAAAATGTTCTTTAAGATGTTTTGTGTTGACTATAGAAATTATTAGTGATTAACCTAAGAGAACTTGTTTTTAATTAAAATAAAACATTACTTTTGTATGTCTTTCATCTGTTCGTCAGATGTTTGTTTTGTACCTGCTGTGTGTTTCATACTTGGCCACGAGCTTGGGATGCGAAGATGAGTTAAGACTCAGCCCTTGATTTCTCAGAGTTCAGCCATAAAATTTTTCTTGACTCAGATTTGAAAGGTTTGAGTAAACATAATGTGATCCAGTGGAAAGATCTTTGAATCAAGGGCCATAAGCTTCAAGTCTCAGCTCTGTCACTAACTTTGAGCAAGGCAGTTCTTAGACGTCTAATGCATACCACAAACTGTATGTACAAACCTATCTCTTGTTAACTTCCTTCTCCCATTTTTAATAGGTAAAAACCCTTTTGTAAAAACCCTTAGGTAAAAACCCTTTTGTTCTTCCGTTTGTTCAAGCCAATAATGCTAGATGTCATCCTTGGTCTTTCTTTCCAGTCATCCTCTACGTGTGTTCTATCAAAAGTTCTGATAATTTTACCTCCAAAATGTAGCTGTCTACTTCTCTCTGATCTTCACTACTATCATCATAGTCCATGCCACTATTGGCCTTAAAATTGGTTTTCATAAAATTGTTTTTTTTTCCATTTTTTCCCCTCTGAAATTCATTTTTTACACAGCAGCTATGTTTTTGAACTATAAATCAGCTCATATTATTCCTCCATTTAAAATTCTCCAGTGGCTTCTTATCATACTTGAAATAGCATATTAACTGCTGATCCTTACCCTGGCTTACATAATTTGGCCCTTGGGTTACCTCTTCAACCCTATCTCCTGCCACTCTCCCCCTTATTCTTCTTTATTTACACTGGTCTTTTTTCGGTTCTTTTAACATGCCAAACTTAAGGCCTTTACAATAGCTTATTTCCTCTGTCTGGAACATTTCTACTCGAGATCTTCTTGTTGAATTCTATTTTGTGAGTCAACTTTTTGTGTCAAACTTTAAAAAAAAACAAACAAACATGGGGTCTCATAGTGTTGCCCAGGCTGGAGTGCAGTGACTATTCACAGGCACAATCCCACTACTGATCACAGGAGTTTGACCTCCATTTCTGACCTGGGCTGATTCCCCACTCCTTAGGCAACCATAGGTTCCCCTACTCCTGGGAGATCACTGTATTGATGCTGAACTTAGTGCATACACCAGATCAGCATAGTGTACTACAGCCCAGAACCCCTGGGCTCAAGCAATCCTTTACCCTAAGCCTCCCGGGTAGCTGAGACTACAGGCCAACACCACTGTGCCCAGCAAAGTCAACTTTTTAATGAAGCCTTCAGTAAGTAGCCAATCCAGAGTAGTATCCACACTCTCTCTGTCATATTACTCTGTTTTCAGCATAGCATTTTCATTACTTAATATTTTCTTACTAATTTAGCTGTTTGCCTCATAGGATACAAACTCCTTGATGTCTCTATCATGGTATCCTAGCAACTAGACTAGTTCCTGCATAGTAGGCACATAGTAAATATTTGTGGAATCACTAGATAAGTGAATCTCTTTCAACTTCATGTTTCTCAGTTGTAAAATAAAGATTTGGATCTGAATGATCTACAAGGGCTCCCCTTGTCAAAGACAAAACCTGACACTGGTTAAAGGTGGTCAAGATAGATTTTATTCAGGTAACAACTACAGTAGGGTAGAGAGCTAGGCTCAGTTCCAATTTGTGCAGAGGTGACTGCGTATTTTAAAGGGGGAAGGGAGGAAAAAGAGGGAATGGGGGAGCTCAAGCAGAATTAAAGAGGTAAAAAATTACAAAAAGCAGGTAAGAGGGTTGTTCACTGTCAGTGTGATTATGCCATTTGTGTCTTCTAACTGGCATTAATGGAAGTTAGGCTTCTACCCTCCCACAGAGATGGGAAGACAGAGGCCCTGTCCTTCCTGATACTAACATTTCAAAGGAATGGTTGGGTAGCCTTGAGCTTTTGCAGATTGAGACTTAAGGGGGGTCAGTTCATCCCAGGGACAAGGCCTTAGGCTGCTAGAAGCCATCCTAGAGTTTGATCTCAGGTGTCTTAGGGCAGGGGCAAGAAGGGGGCATGATGAGACTTCTTGCAGTTCTCACACCCTGACCCCCTTTTTAATGCCTTATGTTTTCAGTTTTCAAAAAGAAAAGGATTATTAATACTTTGTGTATGAGTCCAAGATAAATATGTTAATGATCCCAATGAGATAAATTCCATGCTACGTATGCATGAAACCAATTCTCCTGTAACTGATGAGCTGATGTGGAATCTTTAAAAGCTCGTTTCTTCTCCTCTGTCCATTTTCCATCCTCAACTTTATTTTCCTGTGTTTAGAAGTTAGGAGGAAAAGACACAGGTAGTATTGGAATAGTAACTTGGTTGATGGCCAAGACACTTCCCAAGCTGAGTATTTAGCTTTCAACCTTGCAGGCACAGAACATCGATTTTAGTTATGCGTCACGAGAAGGAAGGGCTTGTCCCTTAGGCATCATGCAGGGAAGTATAACAGGGTATGACCTCTTGTTAATCAGATTTACAGAGAATCAAACATAAAACCAGTATTATGGAATAATAATTTATGGTTATAAATATGAATGTTATACCAAAATGTTCATGTTCTGGATATTGGAGCATTCTCTTCCTAAAGAGAAATTGCATGTGAAACCAAATTATAATTGCAAGGCCTCTTGGTCAGAATCACGTTGGAACATGGAGAGTTAATATGAACTACCAGTGTAGTAAGGATCCCCATGCTTGAAGGACCCAAGAATACATTGTTGTAAATAGTCTCTGATAGACACAGCTAGTTTCTGGCTCTGTAGGCAAACTGTGGCCCATCCTGCCTGCGACCTGTTTATTATGTATGGCTCACAAACTAAAAATGGTTTTTATGTATTTAAATAATTGGGAGAAAAATCAAAAGGAGAATAATATTTTATGATGTGAAAATTATATGAAATTCAAATTTTAATAGCCATAAATATAGTGTTGTTAGAACATAGCCGTGCTTACTCATTTACGTCTTTTCTATGACCGCTGTTGTACTCTAATAGCAGAGATGAATAGTTGCAAAAGTGACCATGTGGTTCACAAGAGCTGTAATTATTTACTGTTCAGCCCTTAACAGAAAAAGTTTGCTGATACTGGGTGTAGATTAAAAGTCTTTCATAAGAGTTATTTAGATGTCATTTAGAGTACTGTTTCTATTTGCAAGTTTTATTTGCAGTATTTGCTATGTGGTGACAGTAGCTTTATGGGTGTTTGGACGTATCTAATTAGTGGATTTTTTTTTAAAAAACATCAAATGACATAGTAATATGTCTCCATTGTTATTAAAGAAATAGAAAATGAGTAGCATATTATCTTTGAATACCTGCGCAATAAAAGTTTTGTACACTAAATGTTGTAAATAAAGGTCAGTAAATTAAAGTTAAGCAATGTAGGGGCACTATATCTTAATTATCTCTATATCCACCTATCTTTTTATTTTCTCCCCTTTCACATAGTAGATGCTAATCAAGAGTTGTTCGTTTGTATTTGAAATTTGTGATGTCATGAACCATTGGCTATGCTTTGGTATCTGGACAAACTTTGAAGCTGTGTCATTCTCAGCCTCTCTCAGATACTGAGGATGAGCTTCCCCACACTCAGCATTAGCCTCTAGGATGGTCACCCAGCGTCCTCTTCTTCTTGGGGCCTAGCATGCAGCAGAGCACTCAATAAATGCTTCTTCTAGGTCATAACTGGGCTCTGCATTGTTGGTTATCTTCTTGTCTTTTATTTTTATTTTTAAATTGAAATATTATTCACATACCATAAAATTCACACTTTTAAAACATACAATTCAGTGTTTTTTAGTATACTTACAAGGAGCATGCAATCATTACTACTATCTAAATTTCAGAACATTTTTATCACTCCAAAAAGAAATCCCCTACCATTAGCAGTGGCTCCCCATTCTCCCTTGGCAACTGCTGCTTTCTAATCTACTTTCTGTCTCTGTGGATTTGACTATTCTGGATATTTTTTATACCTAGAACCATGCAATGTATGGCTTTTGTGTCTAATTTCTTTCACTTAACGTGCTTTCGGGATCGATCCATGCTGTAGCATGTATCATTTCAGTCCTTTTTGTGGCTGTATAAAATTTCATTTATGGATATACCATATTTCACTTATCCACTATCTCTTCTTTCATTTATCCAAATATCTCTTAGACTATTGTGAATAATACTTCTATGAATGTTCTTGTACAAGTTTTTGTGTGGACATATGTTTTTATTTTTTTAGTATAAATACCTAGGTGTGGAATTGCTAAGTCATATGGTCACTCAGTGTTAACATTGGAGGAACTGCCAAGCCATTTTCTCAAGCAGTGGCAACATTTTGCATTCCCACCAGCAGTCCATGAGCATTTCACATTTTTCCACATCCTCCACCAGCATTTGTTATTTTCTGTTTTTCTTGTTCTGGTGAGATGTCTATTCAGATCCTGACCTTTTAGCTTTTGATATAATCACTTTAGGGTCTTCCCTGTATAATATTCCAGAATTTTCCTTTTCTCTGTATATCTCACGTTTTTTCTCTCTACAGAATGTAATACTGTCAGTCAGAGGAAGTATGCTATTGCGGTGAATGGGGAACTCATTCTTCCTCTGAGTCTTTGAAGACCCTGGACTATACAGTTCCTGGCTATGCTACTTGCCTTAGATTCTTTTTCTATCCAGATACTGATCTCCTGTGATTTTATTGTACAAAATGGTAAAAAGATGACATTGGTGCCGGGTAGGAAAAAGGCTAACTCACCTGGGAGGGCCATTCAGATCTTATTTCTGGCTTGAGATGGTCATATAAGCAGTCCCATGTGCCTAATGGTTTTTGTCCTGCCTGCCTGTCTAGCCAATTGCCCATGCTCCAGGATAATTTCTTGCCTTGCGTTGGTTCTTCGTCCTTGGTTCTCATTATACTCTTTGCTCCTGTTTGTAAAAGACTATGAAATTGGTAGGCATTTTACACCATTTTACATGACTACTTAATAGCCTTTAAGATCAATATTATTACTGTTTCCCTTTTATTGCTAAATACTGGCTCACAGATGTCACAGAACCCATGGCATTTTTCCATATTTACCTCCCTTATTAGCTTCCTCTGTCCTCTATTCTAGGAAGAGCTGCGAAATGAGAGAAAGTGTGCTGCACTGACTTCAGAGTGGAGTCGTTTCTTTAGCCTGTTGTAGTGGCTCTGGATTGCCTGAAATGCTTGTAGGGAGAGAAACCTAGACATTTAAGTTAAAGCCACATTGTACAAGGTCGCAAATGCCAACCAAGCGATGGAATTTTTACTTTACCCATGAATAAGAAGAGGACATTGAGTTGGAGAGAAGCTTGATTAAAAAATATGTGTACAATTTGGTATGTTTTTTGAACACTACTTCTGTTCTAGGCATAAAGATGAATAAACTATTGCCCTTGCCCTCAGGTAACTTCCAGCCATTTCGAGTGATGTAATCAAATAATTACTCTAATGTGGAAGAATGTGCCCCAAAAGTGTGCATAAAGTTCTTGAGAGCAGAGGAGAGAGCTAGAGATTACTTCTTACTTTAAATTCAGTTATCAGACGATAGTAAACATTTCTGAAGGGTTTAAGTAGTATGCACTTTAGGGTGGAATTGGATTGGACTGTTGTTTGGTGTAAACTCTTTCCTTTATAAATACACACTAACAAAAGCATCTAGCATACTTGTACAAGACTACCGTAAATAAAATTGCTTTCATGTTTTACGATATTAACTTTCTCTGACAGATATGCCAAGAGTTTAACAGCACCTGGGCATGGGAAATGGAGAAGAAAGGCTATCGTGAAATGAGTGTTGAATGCAAACTAGCACTCTTAAAGGTAATAGATTTATTATTTGTGTTACAATTAATTTAATGTAAAAATTCACTTTCGACTCCTGGTTAAATGGGGAAATAAACAAAAACCAGACATTTTTATTGCTAGTGAAAGAGAAAAATACATTCTTTCCTTCTTTTTTGGTGACAAAAACAGTTTATTTCATAAAATACTGAGTTTTAAAAATTGTTTTCAATGCATAAGTGTTTCTAGGTTTACTTATTTCTACTTGCAGGGACAGTAATGGAATGGGCAAGCAATTGCCCCAAATTAGTTTTACTCATTGTTTTCAGCTTTCATAATCATTGCTGTCTACTGTAAACTATGGTTAATCTTCCACTGATTGACTAAATTAGTAATTTGGTATTGTTTTCCAGATGACTAGGAGCATGCCATTGTGCACTTAGTAAAACCCTCACCTAACCAAACTGGCTTGATAAAAATGGGTCATCTCAAAGTAGGCTTATTTTCTTTTTTTTTTTTTCCTTTTTGTCTTTTTTCGTGTCCGGCAACGGATTGCAACCCTCAGTGTCGCGCCCGTACCGGACCGGGACTGGCAACGGGATCGCAACCCTCGGTGTTGCTCCCACACCTCACTCAGCCAGTGAGCGGGAACCGGTCTGTACGTGGGATCCGAACCCTCGGCGGGAGCGCCACCGCGCTTCCCAAGCGGCGCACTGTAGCAGTGCGCCACCGGGCCGGCCCCAAAGTAGGCTTATTTTCAAGTTTGAGTTTCCCTTTCTTTTCCTGTCCTCTTCCTAGTATTGTCCCTATTTAGTAGCAACATGGCCAGCAGAATAGAGGAGGGAAAATAGTCATTGTGGAAAAATTAAAGTTTTCACAACTTCTGAAATTCATAATATTTTAAAAATAGGTTCCTTGTTCAGAGGACCTCAGGATTTAGTGATGATTGTTAAAATATAGTATATATATTATTTTTTTGAAAATAGGATAAGACTATAGAGTAGCTCTTATTTTGCTATTAGATATTATTGCCATTAGGGCCTACACAAAATTTTGCAAGATCCATAAGACACTTTTCTGAGAAAACCGAATGTCATAGTAAACTCAGATTTCAGGGTATATTATCATGCAGGCTCATCCATCCCCAGACCATTGATCCCAAAGGGGTCTGTAAGATGATTCATTGGAGTGTCAGAACAAAGTCATAGAACTTCTAGTCATAATTTTTAAAAATCTCAACCTTTGAAATAACTTTCTGTACTATATTATAATGTATATGTTAGTAAAGATTTATGTATATAGTAAATATGTAAATACGTGCATGTAATATATATAAAATGCACATAATTATTGAAGATGTGTTATAAATTTTTTTAGTGGTAAGGATGCTTGATCAAAAAAGCTTAAGAGACTGTTGGGCTAGCTGACACAAGCAAAGGCAAAGAGGCTGTGGTAGGAACTTTATGTATTGTCTGTCTGAGCAGAGAAACTTAGTGAAGAAATCTGACTTTATAATCATAGCTAAAATGTATAATAAAATGTTAGTCTGCTCTTCCAATTTACTCATGTGAATATCTTTTTATTAAGAGAATTAATTGAGACAGCTATCCATGGAAGACTGCTTTCCTTGAAAACTGCATATGTCTAAGGCTTTCAAAATCAGATAGTCCTTTCAAAAATCATATTCATTTAAAAGCTATAGCAGAGAAAGCATTATTAAAAATTTTACACCATGACTCCTGAACAACCATTGGATCAAAGAATAAATCAAAAGGGAAATTTAAAAAGTCTTGACACAAATGAAAATGGAAATACAACATACCAAAACTTACGGAATGCAGAAGAAAAGCAGATTTAAGAATGGAAGTGTATAGCAATAAATACCTACATTAAAAAAGAAGAAAAATCTCAAACAACTGAAAGTTATACCTTAAGGAACTAGAAAAAGAACAAACAGCTGAAAGTTAGTAGAAGAAGAGAAAAAAGACAAGAGCAGAAATAAATGAAACAGAGACTAGAAAAACAATACAAAAGATTAATGAAACCAAGAGACGGTGTTTTGAAAAGATAGACAAATTGATAAACCATTAGCTAGGCTGACTAAGAGAAAAAGAGAGAAGACTCAAATAAAATTAGAAGGGAAAGCAGAGACATTACAAGTGATAACACAGAATTAAAAAGGATCATAAGAGACTACTATGAACAATTACATGCCAACAAATTGAATAACCTAGAAGGAATACTTAGAAACATACAACCTACCAACATTGAATTATGAAGAAACAGAAAATCTGAATAGAAACTAACAAGTAAGAAAATTGAATTGGTAATAAAAAATCTCCCTTCAAAGATAAGCCCAGGACCTGATGGCTTCACAGCTGAATTCTATGAAACATTTAAAGGCTAACTGATAGCAGTCTTTCTCAAACTCTTCTAAAAAACTGAAGAGGAGAAAACATTTCCAAACTCATTTTACAAAGCTAGTGTTACCCTTATACCAAAGCTAGACAAGGACACCACAAAAAAAGAAAATTATAGGCCAATATCCCTGATGAACATAGACGCAAAAATCCTTAACAAAATACTAGCAACTGAGTTCAGCAGCACGTTAAAAAATCATTCACTGTGATCAAGTGGGATTTATCCTGGGATCCTGGGGTGCAGTGATTATTCAGCATACTCAAATCAGTAAATGCGACACACTACATTAACAGAATGAAGGGGAAAAAGCATATGACAAAGTTCAGCATTGTGCTTTCATGATAAAAACTCTCAATAAATCAGGTATAGAACGAATGTGTACTTCAACATAATACAGACCATATATGACAAGGCCACAGCTTATATCATACTCAGCAGTGAAAAACTGAAAGCTTTTCCTCTAAGATCAGGAAGAAGACAAGGATGTGCTGCACTATCAACACTTCTATTCAACGTAGCAGTGGAAGTCCTACCCAGAGCAGTTAGGTGAGACAAATAAATAGAAGACACTAAAATTGGAAAGGAAAAAGTTAAGTTGTCACTGATGACAAAAATTAAATTGTTTGTTGTCGACATAATCTTATACATGCAAAACCCTAAAGAATCTACCCCAAAACTGTTAGAACTAATAAATGAATTCAGCGAAGTTGCGGGATACAAAATGAATGTACAAAAATCAGTAAGTGTTTTTATTCACTAATAATGAACTATCCAAAAATGAAATTAATACTTATAATACCTAATACAATGTAAATGCTATGTAAATAAGTGTTATACTGTATTGTTTTTTATTTATGTTACTTTTTATGTTGTATTGTTAATTATTTTTTTCCCCATGTTTGGTTGAATCCATGGATGCAGAACCCACAGATTGGAGGACTGACTGTACATAAAAATTAAAAACTTCTGTGCATCAAAGGACACAATGAACAGAGTGAAGAGGAAACATATAGAATGGGAGAAAATATTTGCAAATCATATATATAATAAATGGTAAATATCCGGAATATATAAAGAACTCCTACAACTCAACAACAAAAACTACCCAATTAAAAAATGGGAAAAGACTTGAATAGACATTTCTCCAAAGAAGATATATAAATAGTCAACAATTATATGAAAAGATGTTCTGCATCACTAAGCATTAGGAAAGTGCAAATCAAAACTATATGAGATATCATCTCATACCGATTAGGATGGCTGTTATCAAAAAAACCAGAAAATAATAAGTGGTGGTGAAGATGTGGAGAAATTAGAACTCTTGTGCACTGTTGGTGGGAATGTAAAATGGAGCAGCTGCTATAAAAAACAGTATGGTGTGTCCTCAAAAAATTAAACATAAAATTACCATATGATCCAGCAATTCCACTTCTGAGTATATACCCAAAAGAATTGGAAGCAGGGTAGCAAAGAGATATCTGTACATAATAACCTAAAAGTAGAAACAACCCAAGTGTCCATTGAAAGATGAATGGATAAACAAGATTTGGTATATATAAACAATGGAATGTTATTCAGCCTTAAAAAGCAGGGCAATTCTGACACACACTGCAATGTGGATGAATCTTGAGGACATTATACTAAGTGAAATAAGCCAGTCACAAAAGGACAAATACTGTAAAATTCCACTTATGTGAGGTACCTAGGATAGTCAAATTCATACAGACAAAAAGCAGAATGGTGGTTGCCAGGGGCTGGGGAGGAAGAATGGAGAATTAGTGTTTAATGGGTACAGAATTTCAGTTTGGGAAGATGAAAAATTTCTGGAGATGGATGATGGTGATGGCTGCACAATAATGTGAATGTACTTAATGTCACTGAGCAGTACACTTAGAAATGTTTAAATGGTAACTTTTATATTGTCTATATTTTATCACAGTAAAAAAATGTCTAAACAAGGAAAAAAAATGAAATTGAGAAAGCAGTCCCATTTACCATAGCATCACAAAAATAAAACATTTAGGAATAAATTTAACCAAAGGGGTAAAATAAATCTCTACACAGAAAACTAAAACAACAGTGAAAGAAACTGAAGGCCCAAATAAATGGAAAGTTATCTCATGTTCATGAAGTAGAAAAATTAATATTGTTAAAAATGTCCATACTTACCCAAAGTGATCTACAGTCCTTATAAATTCTAATGACATTATTCACGGAAAAAAAAAATTTTTTTTTGGTGGCTGGCCAGTATGGGGTTTTTGATCCTTGACCTTGGTATTACAAGTTTGTGTTTTAACCAACTGAGTAACCAGCCAGCCCTATTTACAGAAATTTTTAAAAAATCCTAAAATTCATATGGAACCACAAAAGACCCCAAATAGCCAAAGCAATCTTGAGAAAAAAGAACAAACTTGGAGTTATCATACTATCTGATCTCAAAACCTACTACAAAACTATAGTAATCAAACGACATGGTATGAAACAGACATATGAAAACATATAGACCAACAACAGAATAGAGAGCCCAGAAATAAATCTGCAGATATCAGTCAACTGATCTTTGACAAAGTTGCCTCAGACACAAAATAGGGAAAGGACAGTCTCTTGTAAAAATAAATAGTGTTGGGAAAAGTAGATATCCACATGGAGAAGAATGAAATTAGACCTTTATCTCACCCCATATGAAAAGATCAACTCAAAATGAGTTAAAGACTTAAACATAAGACCTGAAAGTGTAAAACTACTTGAAGAAAATATAGGGGAAAACCTTCCTGACGTTGGTCGAAGCAAAGATTTTTTGGATATGACCCCAAAAGCACAGACAACAAAAGCAAAAGTAGACAAATGGTATTGCATCAAACTGAAAAGCTTATGCACAGCAACAGAAATAATCAGCAGAGTGAAGAGACAACCTACAGAATGGGAGAAGATACCTGCAAACCATTCATTGGTTGGGATTAATATCCCGTATATATAAGGAACTGAAACAACTGAACAGCAGAAAACATATAATTAAAAATATGCATGTGCAAAGGACCTAAACAGATATTTCTCAAAAGAAGACATAGACATGACTAACAGGTGTATGAAAACTGCACAGCATCACTTACCATCAGGGAAATGCAAATTAAAACCATAATGAAATACTACCTCATACCTTTTAGGGTGGCTGTTATCAAAAAGACAAGAGATAAATATTGGCTAAGATGTGGAGAAAAGGGAACACTTACGTGCTGTTGGTGAGAATGTAAAATAGTACAGCCATTATAGAAAACAACGTGGAGGTTCCTCAAAAAATTTAAGATAGAACTACCATATGTTCCAGCAATCCCACTACTGGGTATATATCCAAAGGAAATGAAATCAGTTTGAGATATATGCACTCCCATGTTACTGCAGTATTAATCACAGTACCCAAGGTATGGAATCAACCTAAGTGTCTATCAGTGGCTGAATGGATAAAGAAAATATGGTATATAGTCAATGCAGTACTCTTCAGCCTTAAAAAAGAAGGAAATCCTGTCATTTGTGACAACATGGATGAAAATGGAAGACATGATACTAAGTGAAAAAAGCGAGGCACAGAAAGAAATACCCCATGATCTCACTTACATGTGGAATCTAAAAGAGAAAATAAATGAAAACAGAGTAGAATGGTGGTTACCAGGGGTCTGTGGGAGGAGAGATGTAGGTCAAAGTTAACGAAAATTCAGTTAGGAGGAATTAATTCAGTAGATCTATTGTATAACATGGTAACTATAGTTAATGACAGTGTATTGCGTATTTAAAAATTGCTAAGAGAGTAGATTTTTAAATTTCTCATCGCAAAAAAAATGTGAGGTAATGTATATGTTAATTAGCTTGATTTAGCCATGCCACATTGTACACATATATCAAAACATCATGTTGTATACCATAAATACAATTTTAATTTGACAATTAAAAAATAAATTGGTTAAAAATTTTAAAAACAAGTGACAGTTTTTTAAAAATTTCATACCACAAGACAATTTGGGGTGTTTTAGTGCAAACAGGCTTATTGCTTTTGAAATATAACTTGATTTGTGTGTCAGTGGTTGTATTAAACCTATAAGTTGGTGTAAGATTAAAATAGATTGTTAACTTAGAATTTATCTTTTTAAGGGGCCGGCCTGGTGGCGCACTGGATAGTGCGCCGCTTGGGAAGCACGGTGGTGCTCCTGTCCGAGGGTTCGGATCCCACATACAGACCGGCTCCCGCTCACTGGCTGAGCGAGGCGCGGGAGCAAGACCGAGGCTTGCGATCCCGTTGCCGGTCCCCGGTCCGGTACGGGGGCAACACTGAGGGTTGCGATCCGTTGCCGGACACGGAAAAAAGACAAAAGACAAAAAAAAAGAATTTATCTTTTTAAATTGATTATTCTAAACAGTTTTACAAAACAGGGGAGAGGATAGTGAAAGATTGATAAGTTATGGGTGTTCTATCTGCTCCTGCCTGTCCCTGAATTGATCGACTATATCATATTTATTGTGATTGCGAAACATTTATGGAGTATTTTAAGCCTTATTATGACTATTTTTCAGTATCTCTGTGAGTGTCAGTTTGATGACAATCTCAAATTTAAGAATATTATCAATGAGGAGGATGCTGATACTATGCGTCTTCAGCCAATTGGACGAGACAAAGATGGTCTCATGTACTGGTATCAGTTGGATCAAGATCACAATGTCAGAATGTACATAGAAGAACAAGATGACCAAGATGGCTCTTCATGGAAATGCATTGTCAGGTATCTTTTATTGGGATTTATTTGCGTGTTTCTTAGTTTGATCTCTTTTCTACTAGAACTTGATGTGTGAAGTGGAAATGGTCCTTTTTTTTTGGTGTTGGGGAATTCTCAGGGTTTAATCTAGTATCCAGCACAGTATCTGTAGTGAGCTTGTAATCAATTATTTGTCGAATAAATGAATGTATTTAACAGTTTAATTCATACCAGGACACCTTCAACTTAAGGAAGCCAGAATCTGAACAGTAATAATAATGTACAAGTAATATGCACAGAAGAACATATTGTTAGACAAAAACACAGAGAAGCATTGTTTGGTTTTTTTTTTTTTTTTTTTTTTCTTCCTTTTTGTCTTTTTTCATGACCGGCAATGGATCGCAACCCTCAGTGTCGCGCCCGTATCGGACCGGGATCGCAACCTTCAGTGTTGCGCCTGCACCTCGCTCAGCCAGTGAGCAGCCGGTCTGTACATGGGATCCGAACCCTCGGCGGGAGCGCCGCCGCGCTCCCAAGCGGCGCACTGAAGCAGTGCGCCACCGGGCCAGCCCGTTGTTTGGTTTTTTAACCATGGTTTTTTATTAGGCATTATCTATGTATTTCTAATTATTTTAATTCAGCCAATTCGTTCTGACCCAGTATATTTTCTTTTTTTTTGTTGTGCATACATTTCTTTACTGGGGTTCTGAAGAAATCTGAGGAACATTGTGCTTTTTTTTGTCATAGTTCTTTTAAAAACCTTGATTTATTATTTGTATTGATAAATATATTTGAACAGAAACATTTAGTGCACAGCTTTGAAATATAACTTTTTTTAAAAATCAGTGAGCGATACCAGGACCTTTATTCAGAATCTTTGCCTCTTTTATTTTCTATCTTTGCAACTTCATTATTTAGAAATATTTTATTAATTTCTATGATACATATATTTTTAAAAAGCTCAACTTTCATTCACTAATAATAAGTGAATTAAATAAGCTCATGGGGGATTGTTTTAATAGCATATATAATTACATGATTCTGCATGTAGTTAATTTACTAAATGTTGGTAAACAAAGTAGTTCTGAAGTAAAATTTATACACAGTCTCTCCCTATGAATATAAACGTTGAATGGGGTTCTGTGTTCATGATGTTTCCCATATCAAGCTTGCATAGAGAAAGTCATCTCTCCTACTTTGTAGATGAAGAAAATATGACAGAAAAATAATTAGTGATTAGAATTGGTCAGTCATATATGTTTACAACACTTCTAATGTACAGTGTTTTGAGTAGATTATACCCTAATGCATGATGTGAGCTTTTAGAGTTAACAATTATGTTTGAATCTAAGTTTGCCCACTTATCATCTGTAGGCACATTACTTAATATCTCTGATAGTTGCTTTCTTATACTTTAAAATGAAGGTGATAATAGTTCCCCAATAAAGTTGTTGTTAGGAATATATGAGCAGTCATGCTAGGACCATAGTACATGCTCAATAAGCATTTGCTCTTTTACTCCCCACCTTTTTAACTATTGGCTTTTCATACAACTTTTCTTACCACAAAGATTGAAACTTAGTTTCTTCATTGAAGAAATATTTATCAGTAGAAAGGTCTGAATTCTATTGATATTGCTTTCACCTCTTCTCATTCTTTACCATTTCTCCAGGTTTTATTTCACATGCTTCTACTTTTTCTTTTTAAACCTTCTTAAAAATCTGTTTATGATAAACATGCAGTGGTGTATGTGGCAATTGTTCAGAAGAAAATGCTTAGATAGAATGCCTGAATACAGTTTTCTCATGTTGACAACCACAAATTTCGTCAGAGACCTAGTGCCAGGTTATTTTTAGCCATTTTGAAGAGCTCTATGAATATGTGTATTCCTGTCTTCTAATGTGCCAGGGAACGTTACATAAATAATGCAGAAATATTTGGGACTGCTCAAAAACCATTGGGTTTATTGACTCTTATTTTACATAATAAATACCAATTTTTATTTTTATTTTTTTTATTATTTTTATTTTGTCAATATACAATGTAGTTAGTTATTGTGTCCCATCACCGAAACCTCCCTCCCTCCTCCCTCTCCTCCCTCCCACCCAGGTGTGTCCCTTCCATTTTCTTGTTGTAAAAAGTTAAAAAAAAAAGTTGTGGTTGTTATATCTTCCTCTCCCCCCCCCCCCCCCCCCCCCCCCCCC
>NW_007726126.1:335983-336296 GCF_000696425.1 Galeopterus variegatus | reverse complement strand
TTGTTTGAGTTCCTTATATATTCTGGATATTAGTCCTTTGTCAGATGTGTATTTTGCAGATGTGTGTGTTGCTTTATTCGTAGCATTTAATTATTTTTTTGGTTTTCTTAAGTGATATTTGTTCCTTGCTTTCTGTTTTGCTGTTTGTTTTCTGTGTTTGTTGTTTCCTGAGGTTGCCTCTAGTGATTTTGATTGTTTGTTTTCTTTTCATGATTGCCATTTTTATTATAGTAGTGGATTTTTATTTTACTGGGATTGTTCTGGCAGTGGTAGTTATCTTCCAGGATCCAATCCCAGTACTCCCTTGAGAATT
>NW_007726126.1:284338-334579 GCF_000696425.1 Galeopterus variegatus | reverse complement strand
CCTGCCCTCACTAAGCCGGCCGTCTCCACCCCCACCCGAGAAAATGGAGGCAGCTCTGTTGTGGGCGCCCAGCCTGGTGTGGTAGGCAGGAGCCAGGCGGGCGGGGAGCAGTCGGGCTTAGCCCCGCAAGTGGGGCTGGGCTGGGGTGATTCACAGAGCTCGCAGAGTTGGGCCGGTCCGGCGTGTTCCAGTCCATTTCTGTGCTGTCTCTGCTGGCTTACTTGGCCTTTGTTGTCTTGGGCCGCTCGCTTGTACCCGCAGCAGGGCTTGGGCGCTCTCAGGAGTCTTCTTTTGTGTCGGCCCTAAAACCTCGAACCTGTTGTTGCTTGTTTGTCATTGTAGGATCGTTGTTGAAAGAATTATTCGTTTTTTGTTGCTCTTGGAAATGCAATTAGTACTCTGGTATCACAGCGCACACTTCTCAGGATCGCGCTGTCTCCTGGCACGGCCGCTCCAGACCCGTCGCCATCTTGGAATCAATAAATACCAATTTTTAAATACCTGATCATCACACTTACATTCCTTTATTTCATTAAATTTATAAATTTATATTGTATACCTAATTTGTTAACAGGTACTGTGCTTCAGCCACCTGTGAAATATCTTATAATATAAGGAATAGTTCTTAGGTCTATATAATATGTGTATTTTCTGGGGAAGGACAGTAGTTTTCTTCAGATTTTCAATTGGGTCTGCTTGTACTTACTGTAAGTGAGATGTGCTGTGACGTGATATTTCAGTTACCTTTAACTCATCCACACAGTGCAACTACAGTTAACAAACAGCAAGTTGTCTTGTCCACCTAGATCTCATTTTGGTGAAGGTTGAATGTGGAAAGCATTGTATTGTTTTTGCTTCCTCAAAAGGATAAGATCTTACTTGTCATTAGTATATGTTCGGTACCCAAAATAATGTGGGGCACTATCCCACTTAACCCAGATGAGATCATACAGGGAGTTGAGTACTTAGATTTGAATGCCAAACTCTAAGAGAAACGTTACTATAGTAGAGTAAGGCTTGTAAGGAAAGAACCACAAAGGTGATGATTGAATGTACTGAAAATCATTTATCTAGCAGAAATTTAGGGAGATACATCTGTCTTCAAACATTTAAAGGAGTGATTTTTGGAATAATATGTTTCTCAAGGGCTGAGACAGGAACAGTGATTACAGAATTATTGAGAAGAAAACTGAGCTTGACAGAAGCAGGAACAATTTGCTTTTTCTGTATTATAGAGAGATGATTGTCTTAAGGCTGGTAGATACTTTCGAAAGCATTTTCTAATTAAACCTGTGAGTTTATGGAGTTTTTAAGGAGACATTAGTCTTTTTAGCAAGAAATTCCTTTAGAAACAGGAAAAGAGCAAGTAAAACAAATAGAATTTTGACTTTTTCATTTAATAGGCTGCACTTAGATATTTTACTTAACTAATGAATATTATTTTTTACTATTGAAATGAAAAGCCTGCATCTTCTGCTTAAAACAACTTCTTTAAAGTAATGTTATTTTCTTGGAGATCAGCTAGTGTTGGAAACATGTTTCTACCTCATCCTTAAAAGATGACTATATAACAAAAATTATGTAGTCTTTAGAATTTTGTGTTTTAAATCCAATAAGTCAGCCTTCTTAATGATCAATAAATATGGAAATATAACAGATCTTTGCAACGTAGAAATTGAATGAATCTTTTTCTAAAAATGGGAATCCATTAAAAAAGGGATAATTTTACATATTTGATCTTTTTTTTTTTTTTGTCCTTTTTGAGACCGGCCGCACCGCACTCAGCCAGTGAGCACACCGGCCATCCCTATATAGGATCCGAACCCACGGCGGGAGCACTGTTGCGCTCCCAGTGCCGCACTCTCCCAAGTGCGCACATATTTGATCTTCTATTGGGAATTTAATATCATAACATTACTATAATCTTAAAACTTCTACTGTCAAATAGCAATTTCCATTACTGCTTGTTGCGAAATTAACAATATAAGTAAGTATGAGATCAATAGATAGCAGTTAATTCATATATACAGAATTATATTTTAAGTTGAAACAAGACTTAGTATGTGATTTACAAAAGAATAAAAGTAGTTAAATTTCATTGAACCATATGAAATTGTCAACAATTGAGCATTTTGACCTACAAAAATGGTGGTGTTGTATGGTTTAACCAAGTATAATTTTGTATAAAAAAAAATTTTTTTTAATCTCCAGTGTCCCATTTGTTCCAGTTAATATTCAAAACAGAATTGCCACAAAAGAAAAGTATTTGTTATAGTTATTTCATCTATAATTTAGGTCTCAATGATAGAGGATAAAAGTACAGAAAAAATATTTTTTTACATCTGATCAAATAACATGTAATAAGTGATATTATTTAGCCTTGGGGATATGTCAAGAGAATTTCTTTAAGAATATTAAAGATAAGCAGGGAATATGAAAGCGACAAAGTGGTAGTATTTGTTTATTAATAATGAGAGAATTTGAGCAAGTAGAGGTCTCATATAGACCATACTACATCAGGTGTTTCTTCAGGATCAGAGAGACCCTACAAGAAGTGATTTTATACCAAGTCTACTAAGGAAGATAAAGTTTTATGCAGACTGTTGAGCAGCAACTTCGTAAAGAATATATATACACATATATGTTTAAGTGTATATATTTTTATATATGGCCAATATTCACATGAATAAGTTTTCAGCATTATTAATTCATCAGAGAATTCCCAATTAAAACCACAATGAGGTACCACTTTACTTCTACTAGAATGACTAAAATGAAAATGACTTACAATACCAAATGTTAGTAAGGATATGGACAAACTGGAATTCTTGGACCTTGCTGGTTGGGATGTAAAATGATACAACCACTCTGGGAAACAGTTTGGCAATTTCTTCAAATGTTAACAAACTGTTACCCCATAACCCATCAATTTTTTTCTTCCTTTCTTTCTTTCCTTCTGTCTGTCTTTCTGTTGCAGCTGGCTGGTATGGGGATCTGAACCCTTGACCTTGGTGTTAGAGCACTGTGCTCTAACCAATAACCCATCAGTTTAACTCCTAGGTATTTGTATTAGAGAAATGAAAACACATTTACAAAAAGTCTTGTATAAGAATATTCATAGCATCTTTATTCTGAACAATAGATACTACTAAGCAATAAAAAGAAATACCTATCACATTACATGGATTTGTCTCAAAATCCTTGTGTGTGAAAGAAGCCAAAAAATACATACTGCTTGATTCCATTTATTATAAATTCTGGAATTAACAAAACTAATAATCTATGGTTATAGTAATCAAAACTCTGATTTCTTCTTGCTTCAGTTGGGGAGAAGGATTGGGTAGGAGGAGACAAGAGGGAATTTTCTGTTAATATTCCTCATCTTGATAGTGGCGTGGATTACATGGTGTATGCATTTGTCAAAACTGATGAACTGAACACTTAACATATGTTCATTTCACAGTATGTAAACTGTACATCAATAAAAATACTTGAAAAATTGGTAATGGTTTGATAATCATTTTGAAAAGTTGAGTTCTAAATAGTGTTTACAGTTTTCATGTACTCATAATTACAAACTCTGTCAAGACATTTCTAAACCATATTCTGCTAATATAGCACAGTGATTAAAAAGATGGGCTCTGAAGTCTATCTGGAATTCATTTCTGTTAAATTGTGCTCACTGTGATCTTTGGCAAATTACCATAGCTCTGTGTGTCCTCAATGTCTTCATCTATAAAATGGGAGTGATTTAGTACCTATTTAATTGGGGGGGGTTATATTGGAATTATGTGAACTAATTCACGTAAAGCTCTTGGAGTAACACCTGGAACATAGTACTCGTTTACTAATGTTAACTTCTTATTAATAGTACTGCTGTTAGCAGGGAGACACAGATGGTGTAATGTGGACGTGTTGGTCTCTGTCATCTCGAGAGTGATGATGCAGGTGTGCTGGTTGGTGAGGCAGGACAGCCAGCACCAGTGAATCAAACTTCCACATTTGGAAGCAGTTGTGATTGAGCGTGGTTCAGAGACCAAGATCACTGATAAATGTTCTCAACAGCGAGCACAGTTGAAAGCAGAATGTAACAAGGGATATGTCAAGGTAAAGCAGGTAGGGGTCAATCCCACCAGCATTGATTCAGTCATAATTGGGAAGGACCAAGAGGTGAAACTGCAGCCTGACTAGGTTGTCCACATGGTGAATGAACTTTATCCATATATCATAGAGTTTGAGGAAGAGGCAAAGAGCCCAGGACGGGAAAAACATACAAGAAGAAAGAGGTAAGGCAACAGTGATTCTATAGAAAGGGATGCTGCCCAGGAAGCTGAGTCTGGGGCAGGGCTGGAAACTGGGAGCATCCCTAGCCAAACCTCTGTGCCCTCATAGGAGGGGGAGGGTGCATCTACCAAAAAGGAATCACTGAGCCATTGGAGTCAAGGCTTGAAGATTTCTATGCAGGACCCCAAAATGCAGGTTTACAAAGATGAACAGGTTATGGTGATTAAGGATAAATACCCTAAGGCCCATCACCACTGGCTTGGGCCTCCATTTCCAGTCTGAAGGCTGTGACCAGGAATACCTTGAACTCCTCAAGCATATGCACTCTCTGGGGGAAAGGGTGATTGCAGATTTTGCTGGGTCCAGCAAACTCCGCTTCCGATTGGGCTACCATGTCATTTACAGCATGACCCATGTGCACCTTCATGTGATCAGCAAGGATTTTGATTCTCCTTGCCTTAAAAACAAAAAGCATTGGGATTGAATTCTTTCAATACAGAATACTTACTAGAATCACAAGCTATTATCAAGATGGTACAAGAGACTGGCAGAGTGACTGTCTGAAATGGGATGTCTGAGCTCTTGAAGCTGCCCCTTTGTTGTCACAAGTGCCAGCAGTTGCTGCCTTCCATTCCTTAGTTGAAAGAGCATCTCAGGAAGCACTGGACAAAGTGATTCTGCAGAGCTGGAACTTCTGCCAGAAGTGTGGCCAATTCTTTGCAGCGAATTGCTGGCACCTGTGTGGGTTGCTTGCAGACTTCTAGTCATGCTCATTCAGACTCACTTAATGCAGGATGTAGAAGAAGAGGGCTGGTTATATATTTCTGTTCCTTACATTTATCACCCCCTCCCCAGAGGCATGTGGCACTCTTTCTTCAGAGCAGCTAGAGCAGTCTCTTGTTTATCCTGAAGGCACTGATAGGTCTTATTCTCTGATCTTAATCTGTTCTGTAATATTTTTCTTCCGTCCTTCATAGGGGGGCTTAATTTCTCCTATCTCTTCTGCTCCCTTCTACCTAAGATCACCTAAATGCTCCCTTCTCAGGAAGTCTGTCTCATTAGTTCTTCCCTGTGAGCAAGGAGGCTAGATGAGGGTGTAGAGGGTGGAATTTTTTCTAATATCAGGGGTTCCTGGCTGATGAGGAAACATTCAGCTCATGTTCATCACAGTTCAGCTGTCAGGTCTTGCTGGCCTGCTTGGATCTGTTGTTTGAAAATAAAATTTATTTGTTTGAAAAATAAATAGCACTGCTGTTGATATTACTAGTTAATTCCTCCCTTCAGTTTTCTTGGCCTACATAAAAAATAGTGTCACTTTCAGTTTTCTTTTTTGCCCACTCAGTAATTTGGAATTCATATGAAAAAGATGGAGTAATGTTGCTGAACTCTGGAATCATATATTTTAGATATTTTCAAAAGACTTGCTATTTTATACTGTGCTATGCTTTGTATATGTAAATACATGGTCTCATTTCTTAGGGAGTTTTCCTTGTGGAAGGAAGAGACAGGGAAATAGTCGATGGTAATATAGTGTCATGTGATCGGTGATGGAGGTCATCCCACAGTGCTGTGGAAGAACCAGACAGATACTTAGCCTATACGAGGCAGAAGATGATGTCTGTGCTTGACTTTATTTTTGTTTTGTCTGTTTTTGTTATTTTGTTTTTACTGAATTAGACTTTCAGTTCAATTCCTTCTGAAAGCTTTAGCACCTACCACTAACTCAAACTCTGAACAACCCTCAGAGTGGGAGAAATAATATTCAACAATATAATTGTTACAGTATGTTCCATTTCACCAAAATCTAGATATTAACTTAAGATACAGATAGGAAAATGAAAGCATTTAGAATCTGATTAAGTCAAAATCATTCAGTTTGTCCAAAACTAAACTTCTGACCTCTCCATTCCAACACATTTGTCTCATCTCAGATAATAGCAGCCATATCCTTTCAGTTGCTTGGGTCCAAAATCTTGGGGTATGTCCTTGACTCTCCTTTTTCTCTCACTTCACATCCACTCTATTAGCAAATCCAGTCAGCTCTCCATGAAGAATGTAATCAGTTTGAGCATTTCTTATCTCCTTCGTAGCTACATTCTTGTCCAAGCCACCACCACCATCTTCTTCTTCATTTTCTTTTTAATATGTACATACAATTTGGTGGGTTTTAGTATATTCAGAAGTTGTGCAGCCAGTACCGCTGTCTAACTCCAGGACATTTTCCTTAACCCAGAAAAAACCCTAGGGCCATTAGCAGTTATTCCTCATTCTCCCTTATCCCAGCCCTTGGCAACTACTAGTTTTCTTTCTGTTTCTATAATTTGCCTATTCTGGACACTTCATATATATAGAATTGTACAGTATGTGGCATTTTGTGTCTGAATTCTTTCTCCTTCTTATGGCTGAGTAATATTCTTTCGTATGGAGATACCAGGTTTTGCTTATCCATTCAGTGCTTGTCTTTGAAAGAGTAATTGGAGTTAGCCATGGGAAAAATATTCCAGGCTAAGAGAACAGAAGTCCAATCACCTGATATCCTAAAAGAGCATGGTATTTGGGAGGGATATAATCTGATTTAATAAGTATGAGAGAAGAAATTGTTTGGAGAAAAAGAAAGGGAGGGATGGCAAAACAACTGGATTGTTGTTTGGGTTTAAAGTCTACTCTAAAAGGTCCTGTAGACAGATAGTGTTAAGAAATTTGGATATGATATGAATATATGTATATTTATAAAAATTCCCTCTGACTAATTCAAATGTAGGATTTTTTTAAAAAATTATTTTCTCTAGCACATTAAGTCTTAATTGTTAGATCAAAATAGGAGAAACTCAAAGATGAGTAGTTTTGTTTTCATATAATAATGACTATATTAGGCTTCTGTTTAAACATAGTGATGAGGTTACAAGTCTCTTAGGGAGTTGTTCTTGAATGAATTTTACTGCTTTTGAAGTCTTTTGTTGCTTAGAGTAGTGCAAATAATTGAACCGGATTTTCTTAGCAGTGTCAATTTCTTTGTGTGTTTTGAAGCTTTTTAAAATAGGTGTAGTGAATAACTTCAATATACTTAGTTTCCAGCATGACTTCAAAAAGTAACAAATAGATTGAAGCATTTATTACATATGGAATTCTCAATGAAATGTGAGAAGTAATAATATTACACATAGAGCCTTATGTTATGAGCATGTTGGTATAATGTAATTAGGACTAAGACAGGATGTTTGCTAAAAATAAATTCATTTAAAGTCTCTGAGTCTTAACTTTCCCTCCTGTAAAATAGAGATAATCCCAGACAGGATTTTGAGAGAGCATATAGTCTAACTTAATAGTATTAGATAATTAAAGTTCTAGACTGTTCATTTTGTTGTGTGTGTTCATATGTATGAATGTGTGTGTTCATGTATATGAACATGAAGGTTCATTCCCGTTTAAAATAAATGGTTGTCATTTTAATTTCTGAAAGATGTCCATCAGTGGCCATTTTATTGCTTTCCTTAGGAGGCCAATTAACCATACTCTAGAGAGTCCAATCTTTTATAGAAAAGGAAGCTAAGGCCTAGTGGGGATATTTGAGTTGTCCAATGGCATATAGCCATCTAGTTTAGGAACAAAAATTCCATTCACTCATTAAATATTTTTTAGAACCTACTTAATAAGGCAGAGTCTAGCTGGCGTGGAGGTGGAAAAGGATAGGAGGATAGGACACATATGTGACATGACAAATTAGAAAACAAGTAATTTCATCTTAATCACATTGAATTAGAGGTACATACACAATGCTTTGAGAACATAGATGGGAGGATCATGATTCTGAGTAACTTAGTGTCAGATCTAGAAATATGTTTGCCAACTCTTAGTCCAAGCTTCCTTTTTATCTTTACCATTATACACTGCTTGTCTGAGCAGGAAAAATATCCAAGTGAGTTTTCTCATTCATAATAGCATTAAAGTTGACCATACTATGCCTCTACTTTTGCTAGTAAGAATATGGAATTTATAGAGTAAAATCTTATTTACTGGGGATTTTCTGGTATTGTTGAATCAAATTGAATTCTCTTCTTGTAGTTATAAACTATAATTTTTATATTAATATATATATATAATTTGGCAAAACAAAATCAACCTAAATTCTTATGTTTTTAAACTGTTATTAGAGCTGACTTTTTGTCATAATTATTTACAAAGTTCTAGATCATAATTTTATAACAATATTAAATGCTGTCTCCGAAGGTAGAAAAGTATTTATTTCCAAACAAATCAAGGACTTGAATCATTCTGTTCAAAAACAAATACTGGAGGGAAAAAATAAAAAATAAAAAAAACCCAAATACTGATCAAGTTTTACCTTGATTTTTATCTCCTTAGAGATTGCATAATACTTTTAAAAGTTATCAAACTTTGATTTTTTATTTAATTTTGTTTCTACTTTTCTTTTCAACCAAAGAGATTTGCATTGCCATTCTAATCAATACAGAGAATAATCTAAGATTCCTCTTTGGCAGATAGTATACTTTAATATATATTGTTTCTTAATACTTACTTTTAAATTTCAAGGTAATTAGGACTGGCTGTACCAGTGTTTTGTGTGTTCTTAATGTAGTTTTGTTTTTTACATTTTAATTTCCAGTGGGTACTATTCATAAAGTTCTTTAGAACAGAAGAAAGATTTTTATGCTGTCTCATTTTTTCTCTTGTTTAGAAATCGAAACGAATTGGCTGAGACTCTTGCACTTCTGAAAGCACAGATTGATCCTGTACTATTGAAAAACTCTAGCCAACAGGACAACTCTTCCCGGGAAAGTCCCAACTTAGAGGATGAGGAGACTAAAAAAGAGGAAGAAACACCTAAACAAGGTTTTCTTTGTGTGTTTTGTTTTGCTTTGTTTTGTAATTTCTTCTCTCTTCTACTCCTCTATCCCACTATATAATTCTGAATTTCTATCTCAATTTGAAAAATTAGGAGCCTTCTTTCCTATAAAAGGAGGGTTTTTTTGTTTTTCTTTTAATTTAAAGGGAAAGAGAGGCAAAAAAAAAAAAAAAAGTGGAATGCTTTGTTCTTTTACATAGAATATTTTTAAAATCTAAATAAAAATGTTCAGATCACCAAAACATCTTTTACTAATTCAAGAATAAGAAATTTAGTGAACTCTTTTATTGTGGCAAAATATTGTGGTTTTATTTGTAACTGTATAAAATTGTCCGTTTTAACTATATTTAAGTGTACAGTTCTGTGGCGTTAAGTACATTCACTTTGTTGTACAACCATCACTACCATTTTATCTCCAGAACTTCTTTCATCTTCCTCAACAGAAATTCCTGTTAAACACTAACTCCCCATTTTCCCTTCCTCCCAACCCCTGGTATCTACCATATTTTGCTTTTTGTCTCTATGAATTTGACTACTGTAGGAATCTCCTATTAGAGGAATTATATAATGTTTGTCCTTATGTGACTGGCTTATTTCACCTAGCATAACATCTTCAAGGTTCATCCATGTTGTAGCTTGTGTGAGAATTTCCTTCCTTTTTTAGGGTGAATAAATATTGTATACCACATTTTTTATCAGTTCATCTATCAGTGGACACTTGAGGTGCTTCCACTTTTTGGCTGTTGTGAATAATGCTACTGTGAACATGGGTGTAAAAATACCTTGAGTCCCTGCTTTCCCTTTTTTTAGGTATATTCCCAGAAGTGGAATTGCTATGTTTAATTTTTTGAGGAACTTCCATACTGTTTTCCACAGTAGCAGCATCATTTTACATTCCTACCAGCAGTGCCCAAGAACTCCAATTTCTTCATGTCCTCTCCACATTTGTTATTTTCTTTTTTTGATAATAGCCATCCTAATGGGTGTGAAGTGGTATCTCATTTAGTCATTAGTTCCTAATGATTAGTGATGCTCAGCATCTTTTCAAGTGCTTATTGGCCATTTGTATATCTTCTTTGGAAAAATGTTTATTCAAGTCCTTTGTCTGTTTTTTAGATTTTCTCTCTTTTTTTTTTTTGGCAGCTGGTGGTACAGTGAATCAGTCCCTTGATCTTGGTGTTATAGGGCCACACTCTAACCAACTGAAATAACCTGTCAGCCCCTGTCTATTTTGTAGTTGGGTGGTTTTTTTGTTGCATTTTTAATATTCTTATGTGATAATTTTCCTTATTAAACTTGATTTCTGATTGAATCGTCTAATTTGCTTAACTAGGCAAATCACATCCTAACTTCTCTAGAAGGAAAGTAACCAACTGAAATTTTGGCTAACATCTTTTTAGTTAATATTTGTTATTTATAATAAACTTTTTAATGATGGGAAGGAATTTGGTTTTCTTAGTGCATTTCACTGTTAGTATGCCCCTACTCTTTTGATTGGTACCTAAAAACATTTATTCTTACTTCGATGCTTTAAGGGAACTATTCATAAAGCATCCCATGTCTGCAAGCATTACTTAAAAACAAGTAATTATGCCTTGCCATGTGGGATATAATGTTCCTACATATTTAGCATTGCTTTTAGCAAAAATCCTGATTATTACCCTCCTGTCACCATTGTTAATATTATTTCAGATATCTGTGGTGGTTTTATTTGTAAGCCAGATTTCTGATTTGAAAAATTCTCTTCTATGGGTTAAAATTAAATATGTAGACTGCTTCAGTAAAGCATAATAATTTTGAAGTTGTCTGGAACTTTTCTCAGACTTTTTAGTAGCATTCCCTAAGGATTAGTTCTGGAATTAGACTTAATAGTATTTGTTCATTTGGTCATTTAGTTTGGTCATTCATTCATGTATTTGCTTATTCCCATACACAATTAAAATCAAATAAGAAACTTGAGAGAATGTGAATTGGAAACAAAGGTCAGGATAATAGAAATTTACAAGGCAGTTATTCCAATTAAGAGATCTTAAGTTTGATCTTGAAGGGAGATTTATTGTGTAGTTTAAAGTAGAAAGAAAAACAAAGCAAACTATTTTTTCATCGAAGTAAGGATCTTCCTATTATTCTAAAATTTCTTTGTGGGCCTCATGGTAGAGGAGGGGGAGTTTCAACAACAGCAGCAGCTAACATTTATTGGGCACATCCTGTTGTCTTTGCAGTCTACCAAATACTGCATATGGATTTTCATTTCATCCTCATAGCAACTCTTTGAGGTAACTACTATTATTATTATTTCAGTTTTACAGATGAAATTGGGACATTTATAAACTTGCCCCAGGTCATATACTTAATAAATTATGAGAACCTGGATTTGAACCCTGATTCTTCTAAAGTCTGTGCTCTTTAACAGAGTGATCTAGAATAGTACTTCTCAAACTTTAACATACATGTTGTTCACCTGGGGATCTTTTTAAAATACAGAAGCTGATGGAGTAGGTATTGAGTGGGACTGCTGTTTGGCCATTTTAACAAGGACCTACGTGATGCTGATGCTGCTGGTCAGAGGACCACACTTTGAGGAGTATGGTACAGAGGCAGTCATTGCTTATATTCTGAAACAAGTACACCAAAGACTTACATGCAACTGTTTCTGAAAACGTTTCTCAATGAATGCTGATGTTATACTTCTCAACACAACTAAGAAAATGGGCAGTGGGGAGGACATCTTTTGAAAAAGTAGAGGAAGAGGAATAGGACATTTTAATCCTCTGTTTTTTTCCCTTTTCTTTTAAATAGTGCTTTTCTGTTTCTCTTGCTTTAACAACAAAATGTTATTATTCATTCATTCATCCGTCCATTAAACACATACTTATTGTGCACCTTCTGTGTGCTAAGATAGTTTTAGGCATGGGAATTCAGTAAACAAAGCAGACTAAAATTCTTGCTCTTGTGCAGCTTACACAATAGTGGATAAAATAGCTAAGACATATACCATTTACCATGTGTTAATTCTGTTCTAAGTGCTATACATATATTAAGTCATATACTTGTAATCTTCACAACAACCCTTTTAGGTAGGTATTATATTATTCTTATATTATTATTTCCTTTTTTTCAGATGAGGGAAGTGAAATGAAGAGTGATTTAAATAACTTTCCCAAGGTCACACAGCCTGTTAGTGGTAGACCAAATATTCAAACCGAGGTAGTTTGTATCCAGAGTCCCTGGGTACTTTTGATTCTGCACTTACACATAATTTGTAGTAGACAGTTTCATTCAGCTTCCAAAGCCCCAGCTCTTATCCCATACTTTCAGGTGTTGTTATTGTAGTCTGTTCCATGGCAAGCCCAAAGAAATGTGATTTTGGTTTGTCATTTTATTACTCTCAGATATAAACATTGCCCTTGGGTGGGGTTAGGGGTGGGGTGAGGTGGGAAGGAGTAGGTAGTCCTGGAGAATGGCTAATGTAATTACAGTGGTAAAGCAAAATGTGACAAAAGTTAAAAATTTTATGGTTGGATATTTGGAAATGAGGCAGCAAGAAGGAAAAAAAGGCACTGGAGAAAGAATAAAACAGTCACTCTTATTCTTAAAGCTAAAATAGATTATTTTTTTAATCATTAGTTAAATTGCTATGCCTTGTATCTAACCTCAGTAAGGTAATTTTTTTGTTTCTTTTTGTATAGGTGCTGCCAAGGAGAAATGTATTACATATAAAAGTGAGCAAAAAATCCAAAAATGGCAGCAAGTGGCCTAGAAAATTCACCAACTAAATAATGAAGTTGGCTTTTGTTTCAAAGATAATTAGAATTGCCTTTTGATAAAGTCTAAATTTCTTAGACTAGCGTTCAGAATCTCAGTCTGGCGTCAACCTCTCTTTCTAGTTTTATCTCCTCCTGTGTCCTTATATGAGTACTGGTTCCACATTATCTACATGCTTTTATTTTCCCCGTATGTCTTTGGCATTCCTCTTTGTCTTTATCATGCTGTTCTCTCTCTCAGATGCTGTTTTCCCCTCTTTGGAAAGTCTGGTTATACTTCAAGGGCCATCTGAAGTCTCATCTTGTTGATCCCTTTTCTGAACTAGTCTAGACCTTTATTTATACTATTGTTATATCACTTATATTAGAGCGAATCAAAGCACCAGTTCTCAAATACTTGTCGAATTGTTATTCTTAGATTATGGTAGATTTCCAAGTAAGTGTTAGGTATCACTAAAACTCTTTTATGGCTAAGAACCAGTGTGTCATTTCAGGTAGTACACTACCAGGAAGTTATTGTACTTATAGAACACCATATAACTTAATATATATTTTTATTCTATATTAGATACTGTATTCTAATTTAAAAGGGACCAAAAAGTTAACAAGAAACTTTTCTGGGGGAAAACAAAGTTGAAGGAAACTCAACTAACTTTTAATTTAGTTTTTTTCCTACTAACCAGAAGAAGGCTGTCCCTTTGTTAGTTTTTGCAGTCTTATACTTCTGCCTACATGTACGCATGTAAGGGAGTATCATTTGAGAGTCTGTACTAGAGAATAGAATGAACAGACTGGCAGGTCACTGACCTAAATTGGCCCCAAAATGTGTTTATTTTGGTTTGCAGAGTGCTGCCTTGTTTAAACAAAAAAGCTTAGATAAAATCCACTATTTTAAAGTTTACAGTTCAGTGTTTTTCAGTATGTTCACAGTGTTGTGCAGTCATGACCACTATCTTATTCTAGAACATTTTCATCACCCCACAAAGAAACTCTATACTGATTTAGCAGTCACTAGCCCTTTCTCTCTACCCACAGCCTCTGGAAACCATTAATCTACTTTGTTTCTATAGATTTGATTCTTTTGGATGTTTCATATAAAATAGAATCATACAATATGTGATGTGACCTTTTGTGTCTGGCTTCTTTCACCTAGTATATTGTTTTTGAGGTTCATTCATGTTGTAGCATGTATCAGTACTTCATGCCTTTTTATGAATGAATAATATTCCCTTGTTCAGCTATACCACATTTTGTTTATGCATTCATCGCTTGATAGACATTTGGATTGTTTCCACTTTTCAGCTATATGAATAACACGGCTGTGAGCATTACTATACAAATTTTGGTGGGAAGAAATGTGTTTTCATATGTGTAACTTTTTTTAGAATTTGAAACTGTTGTCAACATCTAAAATTGAGAATTAGAAGAGTTGGTAACTATTTACCATCATTTCCACATGTCAAAAATGGGCTACAGTTGAGTAATAGTTATTTTTGCTTAGATGGGATTCACACTCTCCAGTTTACACAGTCCTTTCTTGGGTCCGCTAAAATCGAGTGTAGTCTCAAGTGCTTACCCTTGTTCTTACATTTTGTTTTTTATTATAGTACAGTTAGCATAAAAAGAAAATATTTTTATATTCATGTCTTTATCAATATTCAAAAAACAAAAGTAGACCAAGAAATCAGCATATGTCAAGAAGAATGGGAGAGAGCTAATTGTTTGCAAGAGTGAAGAATGTCAGTATAGTTATAATAGGTAAAGTAACCTATCGATGATCCTCCTTTGGCTATTATTAACATGATGTCTGATATAAAGCTTAATTCAGCACGGCAAAATAGTATAACTTAATGTAGTTTATTAGTCTCCTTGGGCTGCTATAACATAATACCAAAGAATGGGTGGCTTATACGATAGAAATTTCCTTTCTCACAATGCTGGAGCTAAAGTAGCAGATTTGGTTTCTGATGAGGGCTCTCTTCTGGGCTTGCAGGTAGCCAGCTTCTTGGTGTGTCCTCACATGGCCTGTGTGTGCAGAGAGAAAGAGATCTGGTGTCTCTTCTAACCTCATGAGAGCACCATTCCTATCATTTTAGGGCCCTGCCTTTATGACCTTATTTAACCATAATTATCTTCAAAAGGCCCCATTTCCAAATAGAGTCACACTGGGGGCTAGGGCTTCAGCATATGGATTTGGGGGGCAGGGGACACAATTCAGTCCATAACTTGTAATATGAAATAATTCATTGTCAGAACTATGACAGTTAATGGAAAAGATACCTGAGAAGGAAATTGGGAGGGGTATTGGGAGGACTGAAATTTCAAGATTAGTATTTGAATGCTATGATATGCAGCTATAATTCTTAAGAGAAAAATATTACATGTTTATCACAACCTTTAAAAAGGGTGTATGTTGAGTTTGAGTGCAGCGAAAAAATATTTGTAGCAAACTAGAACGAGCATTTGTATATGTAAGTACAATTGAAAATATTCTTGCTCATAGTGAATAGATTAGTGGGAATAAATGGGGCAAGACATTGGGTCATTTAAAAATATTTTCTGGAATAATATTGAGTGAAACGAGTCAGGCAGAGAAAAAGAAATTCCACATGTTCTCACTCATTGGTGGGAGCTAAAAAAAAAAGAAAAACAAACAATCTAATTCACCCACATACACACACACACACACACAAAAAAAAAACCGGGGTGGGGTGGGGTGGGGAAGAAGATATAACAACTATACTTCCATGAAGTTGTTATAACAAGCAAACGGAAAGGACATTGTTGGGGGGGAGGGGAGAGAGGGAGGAGGGAGGGAGGTGTCGGTGACGGGCCATAATAATCATATACAGTGTATATTGACAAAATTAAAAAAAAAAATAAATAAATAATTAAAAAAAAATAAAAATAAAAATATTTTCTGTTGTAGCTAATGAAAGCACAGATATTAATGATATTACCCGTAATGATTTTTTATTTGTAACATCAATAAGAATTTTAATGTTAGAGATAATGAGGATATGGTTCCTTAATGAGCCCAACTTTAGGAAATGGCTTTTTTGTTTGTTGAGGGAAAAAGTTTTAAATGTAAGTAAAGACGGTCAGACATAGAAAATGTAAACTGCGTGTGATCCTCCTTTAGCCATTATGAATATAGTATCTGATTAAAATTTAAATTCAAGTTGACAACATTTTGGAAAGACATAATATTTGTAAAGGTAAAAAGTTATTTCACTATGTCATTATATAAGGACTTTTTTGCAAAGTTGAAAGTAGAATATAGTGTAGTCATGGTAATTAAACTTGTGAACTGGATAAGTTCTCAAAGCTTGACTCATAAATGAATCAGTGTTTTGCCTAATGAATGAGCTACACATAGTATTTTTCTGTACAATGTAGTTTCTTGATCTCCAGTGCCTTTTAGGGGTCTTCTTAGGTTTAACTAAGTATTCAGATTCATAAGACTAGTACATATCACATTAGGCGTGAGTCAACTAAGATCCATCTAAGATGGAGGTCATAGCTTGCCAGCAGGAGCAACTTCTGGGGTTTAGGAGTAGTCCTTGTAGCAGTCCATGCTGCAGATCATATCACCATCCAGGAGCTGTTTTCTCCCAGGTGACAATTTCGGAGCAAGTAGATAGGGTTCACACTGAGTGGATACAGGAACCCGTTTGTCTTAAGAGCCTCATGTTCCACAGAAGCCAGTATCTCTTAAACAAATTTATAGGTGGATGTTCCAGGGCCCTCATTGAACTTAGGGGGGCCCAAAATATGATATCTTCATCTTGCATTTGTATTTTTTTCTCATTCTAGATTGCAAGGCTTAAAATTTTTTTACTTATTTTTAATTGACAAATAAAAATTATATCTATTTATGGTGTACAACATGATGTTTTGAAACATGTGTATGGTGTGGAATGGCTAAATAAAGTTAATTAACATGCATTCACTCACAGACTCATCATTTTTTTTGTGGTGAGAACACTTAAAATCCACTTTCTTAGCAGTTTTCAAGTATACAATGCGTTGTTATTAACTATAGTCACCATGTTGTACAATAGCTCTCTTGAACTTATTCCTCTTATCTAACTGAAATTTTGTAACTTTGACCAACATCTGATCAATCTCCCCACACCCTCAGCCCCTGGTAACAACTGTTCTACTCTCTACCTCTAAGAGTTTGACTCTTTTAGATTCCACATGTAAGCGTGATCATGGAGTATTCTTTCTGTGGCTGGCTTGTTTCGCTCAGCATAATGTCCTCCAGATTCATCCATGTTGTCACAAATGACAGGATTTCCTTCTTTTTTTAAAGACCGTATAATGTGCTATTGTGTATACAAACCATGTTTTCTTTATCTAGTCATCCATTGGTGAACACTCAGGTTGATTCTGTATCTTGCTTGTTGTGTTTAATGCTACATGAGAGTTGCAGGTAACTCTTAGACAAACTGATTTCATTTCCTTTGGACATATACCCAGTAGTAGGATTGCTGAATCATATGGTAGTTCTATCTTTAATTTTTTGAGGAACCTCCATACTGTTTTCCATAATGGCTGTACTTTACATTCTTACCAATGGCGTAGAAGGGTTCCATTTTCTCCATATCTTTGCCAACATTTATCTCGTCTTTTTGATAATAGTGATCCTACAGGTGTGAAGTATTATCTCATTATTGTTTCAATTTGCGTTTCTCTGATTATTAGTGATGGTAAGTATTTTTTCACATACGTGTTGGCCATTTCTGTGTCTTCTTTTGAGAAATAACTGTTCAGGTCCTTTGCCCATTTTTTAATTAGGTTGTTTTTTAGTTGTTGATTTGTTAGTTCCTTATATATTTTGGATATTAATCCCTTATCACATGTATGGTTTGCAGATATTTTCTCTCTCTCTCTCTCTCTCTCTCTCTCTCTCTCTCTTTTTTTTTTTTTTTTTTTTTTTCTTTTGCCCCAAAAGGGGACAAACCCCGAACCCTTCCCCCCCCCCCCCCCTTTTTTTTTTTTTTTCTTTTGCCCCAAAAGGGGACAAACCCCGAACCCTTCCCCCCCCCCCCCCCTTTTTTTTTTTTTTTCTTTTGCCCCAAAAGGGGACAAACCCCGAACCCTTCCCCCCCCCCCCCCCTTTTTTTTTTTTTTTCTTTTGCCCCAAAAGGGGACAAACCCCGAACCCTTCCCCCCCCCCCCCCCTTTTTTTTTTTTTTTTTTTTTGCCATTGGCCGATACAGGGATCAAACCCTGAACCTTCAGCACCACGCTCTAACCAACTGAGCTAACCAGACAGCCTTTTTTCTCCTATTGCGTATGTTGTCTCTTTAAGTTGGTAAAGAGACAAACTCTGTTGCTTCCTTTACTCTGTTAATTGTTTCTTTTGCCGTGCAGAAACTTTTTAGTTTGATATAATCCCTAGCTGCAGTTTATCAGAGGTCATTTTTATCATAAGCATTGTTGCCTAGTGACCTAGCTGACATTCCAGTTATTATTAGTTTATAAGGCCAATGATCAAATTACTAGGAGAAAATTTTTTCTTAGCCCTCAATCCGTAGGTGGCTTAGTCATGGTGTGGTGCTAGGAAGCCTTTTTTACGGAAAATAATAATAACTTATTAATATCATTCAGGGAAAAAATTCTTACCTCATCAATCAATATTTTCCCATGGACTCAGTTTATTAGTTTGGCAGTACAACACATTGTAACACTTTGAAAATTGCAGTTTTATGAGCTGATTTATTTATGCTTCATAAAATTGGTTCTTGTATAAAATGTATTAGGCAAGGGATAGTCTGACCCACTTTCCTACACTGTAGTTGGTTTCCAGAAATTTATGTAATGGCCTGAATACCTTAAGAGGTTCTCTGACTTCAAACTTATGAAGGAAAACTGATATTGTTTAGTTTGATGTTTGAAAATTAATGTTGGTAATGTGGAATGAAGAGCTACAGGATAAATTACTGAACTGAACACTGGTAGAATTCTGAAGAATAATATTTGTACATAGGTTGCATCATATACATATTTATATACACATTAATATACATATTTAGTACAGTACTAAGAACTAAATAATGATGGTATTCAGTTATAAAAATTGTGTGAATGTCCTGAGATTAGATGCACCCTATGTACAAAAATTATTCTTTAGAGTTCTATCAATGTTGGGAAATACCTGCATTTGTGAACAGCTATTTTTCTGATATAAAATGTATAGTAATAAATATTACTCCCTAGTAAATGACTCAAGGCTATAACCTGTATTGCATAGAACACCACTAAGTGCTAGATCAACATTGTCACTATAAACCAAAAAAGTATCTAGTTTCTGACCCCAAATCAAAAGAATAATGAATTATGAAATAAAATATAAAACTTGAGTAGCTTTTTAAAAAGTTTAAAAATAATCACCAGCATTGCACATGTTTGTATTGTGTTCGGTAATAATAGAATTTAATTGTATTTCTGGCATTTTGTTTTTCTTACTGTAAGTCCACTTTATTCATTTATGTTATCTGCCATTAGAATTAGTAGCCATTAGAATTTGTGACCCCTTGTATGGAAGGTGAGTGTTAATTTTTACAGCTTCAAAGAAATATTTTGATAAAGATATAGGGGTTTCATCTAACAATTTGTGAATGGGATTCAAAAAGTCCATCTACTGGACATATAATGAATGTGCTATTTTTTTTTTTATTTTTTATTTTTTTATTTTTATTTTTTTATTTTTTTTTATTTTTTATTTATTTTTTATTTTGTCAATATACACTGTATATGATTATTATGGCCCGTTACCGACACCTCCCTCCCTCCTCCCTCTCTCCCCTCCCCCCCAAGAATGTCCTTTCCGTTTGCTTGTTGTAACAACTTCATGGAAGTATAGTTGTTATATCTTCTTCCCCACCCCACCCCCCCGTTTTTTTTTTTGTGTGTGTGTGTGTGTGTGTGTGTATGTGAGTGAATTGATTTGTTTTTTGTTTTTATTTTTTTTTAGCTCCCACCAATAAGTGAGAACATGTGGTATTTCTTTTTCTCTGCCTGACTCGTTTCACTCAGTATTATTCTTTCAAGGTCCATCCATGTTGTTGCAAATGGCAGTATTTCATTTGTTTTTATAGCTGAGTAGTATTCCATTGTGTAGATATACCACATTTTCTGTATCCACTCATCCGATGATGGACATTTGGGTTGATTCCAGCTCTTGGCTATTGTGAAGAGTGCTGCAATGAACATTGGGAAACAAGTATATCTTCGACTTGATGATTTCCATTCCTTTGGATATATTCCCAGGAGTGGGATAGCTGGGTCGTATGGTAGGTCTATCTTCAGCTGTTTGAGGAACCTCCAAACCATTTTCCATAGGGGTTGCACCATTGTGCATTCCCACCAACAATGTAAGAGAGTTCCTTTTTCTCCGCAGCCACGCCAGCATTTATCTTTCGGTGTCTTTTGGATTTTTGCCATCCTAACTGGGGTGAGATGGTATCTCAGTGTGGTTTTGATTTGCATTTCCTGGATGCTGAGTGATGTTGAGCATTTTTTCATATGACTGTTGGCCATTTGCATATCTTCTTTAGAGAAATGCTTACTTAGTTCTTTTGCCCATTTTTTGATTGGGTTGCTTGTTTTTTTCTTGTAAAGTTGTTTGAGTTCTTTATATATTCTGGATATTAGTCCTTTGTTGGATGTGTATTTTGCAAATATTTTCTCCCACTCTGTTGGTTGTCTTTTAGCTCTGTTAATTGTTTCTTTTGCTGTGCAGAGGCTTTTTAGTTTGATATAGTCCCATTTGTTTATTTTTCCTTTGGTTGCCCGTGCTTTTGGGGACATATTCATGAAGTCTGTGCCCAGCCCTATTTGCTGAAGGGTTTCTCCTATGTTTTCTTTAATAAGTTTTATTGTTTCGGGGTGTATATTTAAATCCTTGATCCATTTTGAGTTGATTTTAGTACATGGTGAGAGATGTGGGTCTAGTTTCAATCTGCAAATGGATATTCAGTTATCCCAGCACCCTTTGCTGAAGAGGGAGTCCTGACCCCAGTGAATAGGCTTAATGCCTTTGTCGAAGATCAAATGGCAGTAAGTGCGTGGGTTGATTTCAGGGTGCTCTATTCTATTCCATTGATCAGAGTCTCTGTTATTATCCCAATACCATGCTGTTTTGGTTATTATAGCTTTGTAGTATAGTTTAAAGTCAGGTAGAGTAATACCTCCAGCTTTATTTTTTTTGCTCAGCATTGCTTTGGCTATTCGTGGTCTTTTGTTATTCCAGATAAATAATGTTTCACTCCAAACTAGAATATGTCAGATAAATACAGGTGTTGTCACATTGTTATGATATCTAAGATAGTTTCCTTTTATAGGGATTAAAGAAAATGTACTCTTTTTATCATCACCATCTGTTCTTTACAGCAGGCCTGACTTAGAAAAAAAATGACAGAAAATACATTGAAATTTGCATTTGTTTCTGTAATTTTTTTGCCATGAACAGTAGGACACAGACCATAGTACTTCTTATGTGAAAGATTTGTGCTGAATGGAGAAGGAAGGGAGGGAGGGAGAGAAGGAAATCTTCCAAGATTGGAGAAACTGTTGAAGTTATTCGTTCTGATTGAATTTGTTGTGTGTATGGCTTGAATCAAAAAAGAAAATTTATCATTCATGAAATATGGAAAATGGCAGTGGCATGGCTGTTGAGTCTCTACAAATTTTTCCATAGAAGGAACATGTTGATAACAAAAACAAAAGCTTGGAGACTTTACTACAACAAATGTCTTAAAGACGCTGGGTTACTCTGGGCCTCATGAATTCTCAAATCTTGCCAGCCATAGCTCCCTTCCAGGACCAAGTTCCTCACTGATGTGAAATTGCTGGGAATGTACTCCAAATTAAGTGAGACAGGGACAACAGAGACAAAGGAAAAAGAAGGTTCAGATAAAAGTATGGGAGAGAAATAGAGTTAGATGATCTCATTCATAACGTAAATTGCTTTAATTTTGAGTATTTCACAAAAATAATAGATAGAGGAGCTCTAGAGCTGTGAAATTAGAAAAACTGTCACAAAAAGCCCCCTTTCTACAAGTTTAGGGAATCAACTTGCACATAAAAATAGGCAACTAAAAAGGAGCAAGATCAGTCCTCTAGGATTATAAGAACAAAATAGAATAAGGAGAAGAATAATATCACTCTAGAGAAGGAAAGCATGTCGGAAAGAATGCCCACAAAACATGAGAACTAAAACTTAATAGGTGGTAGAACTCAGGAAAGAGTTAAAATTTTTAAAAAATAAATCTAGGATGAACATGTGAGTCAAGAAACACAAGAGTTAATGCCTTTGCAAAACTGAAAATGGAAACCAGGATTTTTTAAAAACTGAAAAGAAATGAAGAAGGAGATAAGGATTTGAGAGAAAATGACATATATTGAAGATAGCTGGAGAAGATCCAACAGATAGGAGTTCACAAAAAAGAAAATCAAAGGAAGGGAACAGATACTAAAAACTATGTTTGACAAAACTTTCCTGAAATAAAAAGATATAGGACTACGTATTGAAAATTAACTGCATACCATGGAAAATCAACCCAGAATAACCAACATCAAGACATTTTCTAGTACAATTACAGGGCTTTGAAGAGAGAAATACTTTGGCTATCCAGACATCACCTTAACCACATGATCAAGGTTAACATCACCAGTAATAAGGCATATTGACATTATGTATCCCCAATACAGTGCACAGCATATCTTTTGTGGAATTATTGTCAAAAATGTATAACCTCAATCTGATCTTGAGAAAACACCAAGCAAGCCGAAATGAAAAAGGTATTCTACAAAATAATGGTGTCAAGGTCGGGAGAGACAGGAAAAGAATTAGGAATGGTAACAGGTTGGAGGAGACTAAGGAAGCAAGAGCCAAATGAGACATAAATCCTGGAATAGAAAAGGATATGCTGGGGTGGGAGGGAGGGGAAAGGACTTGTGAAATTTGAATAAAATCTGTTTAATTACTAGTATTTTACCAATGTTAATTTTCTGGTTTTGATAATTGTACTATGCTTATGTAAGTGAACATTAGAGAAAGCAGCGTGTAGGTGTACTTGTACTCCTTGAACTATTTTTGTAGCATATCTGTCTAAAATTATATATTTTTAAAAAGATAAAAGATTATTTGATGAGCATTAAATATTTATTTACATGTAACTGAATTTACATGTAGGATACAAAGAAGAAAGTACAGTCTTTAATGAATGTATATGACAGTGTTGGTATAACAAGACTAAACAAGTGGAGAGAGAATGAAAAGGGTACATACAAAATCTTAACTTTTCATTAATCACATTGGTGATGGTGTCAGTGTTCTGAAAATATTTGTTTATAAGAAAAACACGGTAATATTTGATATTCTAATTGTATCATCTGTGGTGTTCTTGAAAACCAAGAACCTCAGTGCAGGAAAAGGAAATAAGATGTAAGATAGAAAAGGTTAAGAAAACAATGAAAATATCAATATGAACTCATAAGTTATTTTTATCAGTAATATATACATGAGGGTACTTCAGAAAGTTCATGGAAAAATAGAATTAAAAGATAATACAAATCTTTTCATAAACTTTTTGAAGACCCCCTCATCTGTATACATTTGTGTGCATTCATACATGTATGTTTATGTCCTAGCACCGTTCACTGAAAAGGCATAGAAACAATGGCCAGCCCAGTAGCAGTGACCATCCTTAGCACAAATATTGTGGTCTTGTAATACAGTTTACCACTAAGTTAAACCAGTTGAAAATTGGAAAAATAGGTAATTCCAATTCTGGGGCATGACAAGCCAGGAAACATCTTGTCATTCCAGGTAGATAAGGAAGTTATCAAAGTCATGTCAAAAAGACTCATGAGCCAACTTAAAGAGGTTTCTATTACCACAGATAGGACAATTTAAGCATCAATGAGGATGATATGTAACTATAATGGATGAAAACAACAGGTTTTAAATCCATGATTTCATAATGATACTTAAAGAAAAATTGGTCATTTCTGTAGGATGCTAGTGGAGGACCATATTACTATTTTGAAAACTTAAATAAAAAGAATGAAATATTTATCATTCCCTTTCTATATGAACTATGCCACTATATATCAAAATAGTAAATGAGTAAAGTTACTCTTTTTTTTTTTTTTAAAAGATGACCGGGGGGGATCTTAACCCTTGACTTGGTGTTGTCAGCACCACGCCCAGCCAGTGAGCGAACCGGCCATCCCTATATGGGATCCGAACCCGGGGCCTTGGTGCCATCAGCACCGCACTCTCCCGAGTGAGCCACTGGGCCGGCCCTAAAGTTACTCTTTATAGAAGTATTCCAACAAGTTATGGATGATGAAATGATAGAATGGAAATAGTTTGAAATTTCTAATAAAGGTTTTTGATATTGAGCATCAACATCTGCTTACTTCACAAAAAGAGAGATAATCAGACATTATGTGCCTCTTAATAAAGAACACACCAACCTCTGAGAAGTAGCTTTGCCACAAAAATTAGAAATGAGCCCAAGGAACGCTATAGGATCAAAGTGACAATTTACAGGATAAACAAAAATCATGGGAACGTGAGAATAGTCAGCAAGATCCAGAAACTAGGACAAAGGATTTGGTCTTGAACAAATAAATTTCAAGAAAAATCAGGGATAGAGGGGCCAACATTAAAGTGACCCGAAAAAGAAAATGAACAGGTAAAACTAACATATAAACAAAATAAGGAAGTGATAACTATAAAAAATATCACTACAAAAGTCAGGTTTGCAGCATTATTCATAGTAACCAAGATATGGAATCAACCTGTGTCCATCAGCAGATGAATGGATAAAGAAAATGTGCTGTATATACACAATAGAATACTATTCAGCCTTAGAAGAACATCCTTTCATTTGTGAAAATATAGATGAACCTGGAGAATATTATGTTTAGAGAAATAAGCCAGGCACAGAAAGAAATATCCTATAATCTCACTTACATTTGGAATCTAAAAGAGTCAATCTCAAAAAGGCAGAGAGTAGAGTGGTGGTTACCAGGGGTTGGAGGGAGTGGGAGTGAGATGTTGGTCGAAGGATGCAAAATTTCAGTTAGGAGGAATAATTTCGAGGGATCCACTGTACAATATGATGACTATAGTTAATAACAGTGTATTGTATGCTTGAGAATTGCTCAGAGATTAGATTTTAACTGTTCTCACTACAAAAAAATGGTATGTGAGGTAATTAGCTTTATGTAGCCATTCCACACTATACATATTTCAAAACATGTTGTACACCATAAATATATACAATTTTTATTTGCCAACTAAAAATAAATTTAAAGAAAAGTCAGGTTGATGGTTATTCTTGGTAGGGAAGGGGGGAATTATTATTGGAAAGGGCATATGTAGGGCTTTTGGGGTAGCTTGCAAGGTTCTCTTTCATGTTTACCTTCTAATAAGCTGTGCATTTGTTTTGTGCAATTTTATTTATTTTGCTAATTTAATCAAATATATTCTTGATATTTTTGTCAGATAACTACCGTGAAACTTAAAAATAAGTTATAAAAGAATTAGTACCAATTCACATTCCTTTCGCATGAAGTGAGATCGTAGTACTGATGTCTTAGTGCAGGCGGCTTCTATAATTTTCCATTAGGTGCATGTTGATAATATCAAATGACAAGTTCAATATTTTGAGCTCCTTGTGGAAACTATAAAGCCTGTCAACGTTTTCAAAAGGCTGAAAAGTTTGTTTGGCAAGCAAAGCTTCAATTGCAGTAATAGAGTCCTCTTTTAGCCACAAGTGGTTTTTCACCTGTAATATTTCACTCATTCATTTTAATTAACAAATATTTATTGAGTGTATGCTGTGTGTTATGCACTATTCTTGGTATTGGGAATATAGCTGTGAACAAAAATCAAATTTTTGCCTTCATGGAACTTAACATGAGGGTCAGACAAAAAACAATATTAGTAAGTAAAATATATTGTTTACGTAGTGTAGATGATGATAAGGAATTCTGGAGTGAAAATAATTTGGAGAGAGAGTGGGTGTAATTTTAGATTGGGGCACTAGAAGAGGACTCACAGAAAAGGTAACACTTGAGTAAAGACCTAAAGGATCTGAGAGAGAAGATTGAGGAAAAAGATTTTTCAGCAGACAAAAATAAATGCAAGCCTGGAGTAGGAGCAAGACTACTTAATGTTAGAGCAAAGATTGGCAGACTGGGGGGCATACAGACCACATCTGGCTTGCCACCTGTCTTAACTAAATTTTATTTATTCATTTAATATGTAGTTGTCAACAGCTACTTTCATATACTACAGCGGTAGAATTGTGTAGTTGCTACAGACTATGTGGCTTGCAAAGCTTAAAATTTTTACTATCTGACCTTTTATGGGTTTGCTGGGCCCGATTTTGCAGAAATAGCAAGGTAAGCAATGTTGCTGAAGCAGAATGAGTGAGGGTTATTGCAATATAGGAGGACGTGGGGTCAGAGAGGTAAGGCTCCAAGAGGTGGGGGAGAGGAGCGTGCACATTATATAGTGCCTTATGGTTTATTAGAATTTTGGGTTTTAATCTGAATAAAATGGGATGGCTTTGAAGAGCATTTCAAAATTAATTCTCTTGCAACAATCCATTAAACATTCTTGTTTCTGTCCTTTGTCCCCTTTAATGTATTCTCAATACTGCAGCCAGTGATCTCTCTTTAAAATAGGCATCTCTATTTTAGCAGGAGCAGGTTTATAGGTCTGGTGATGAGAAGGAGCTGCTACCTCATAACATCTATTTTCTCTGTGCAATTGAAGGCAGAATCATCTGAAAATGTGGACATGACAGAGAGATTGGGCGTTTAAGGATAGTAAAGATGATTGAGACAGTTGTTGCTAGAGAAAGTAGTAAGGTTACTGGGCAGTGTCATTTTCTCAGAGATAACTGGTAACCATGAATTTATCATAATACCAATTTTGTTCCTTTTTGTATGATATATGTCAATATCTGATATAGAGTTCTGGTCATGATAGGTACATTGTTCCTGTTTATTATTAATTAATTTTGAAATTATGTTGATGAGATAAATGCTAACTTACTTAACTCATGAGTAGCAGATCTGAAGGGATGCTTTTTGGACCAGGTTATATTTGCATTGCACTGCTATAATTTGCTTCTTTTCTCCAATTGACCATCTTGCAAAATGTTCAACATACTTTACTCAGGTGGTACACTGAATGAGAGGAGATGATTCCAAATAAATTTAGCACACCTTTCTAAAAATAACTGTGTACGTACTTAATTTTAATGACAGGTGAACACGTATGGGAATGGTGTAACCAGCTATCCTGATTTGTCTGGGGTTGTCTGGGTTTTAGCACCGAAAGTCCTGTATCCTGGGAAACCACTCAGTCCTGGGCAAACCAGGATGTTTGGTTACCCTAAACTGGATTGCTTATAATTTATCTGATTATAAATGTACTACATGTTCACTGTAGGAAACTTGGGGAAGTGTAAAGGAAGAAGTAAAAAATACTCATTATCCTGTAACCAAGAAGCAGTACCACTGTTAATATTGTTATCTGTTTCTTTCTAGTCTTTATTTTAGGCATGATTAGTGATGTATGTGTTTATTAGAATTGAGATTACCTGGTAAATACATTTTCATATTCTACTTTTTGGACTTAATATTCTACCCTGAAAATATTCCCATGTTTTAAAAAAATCATTTAAGAAGAAAATTCCAGGTATAAATCAAGTTCTTAGTAAATATTTGTTACTGAGTGGTTGTACTAATTTATATGAACACTACCAGTGTATGAGCATATTTCTTTCACCATACTCTTAGATGCTTTGAACATTATCACTAAATAAAAACTTTGCTGGTGGGTTTGGTTAAGACCAAAATTGCTTTTGAATTTTAATTTCGTTGATTACTAGTGGAATTTGAACATTTCAGTCTCTCTGAATTGTTGGTTGATATCTATGGCCTGTTTTCTTTTGGGATTTTTAGTTTTATATTTTAGGTTGTCTCTTAAGTAAGTGTATTTATTAACTCTTCTATTAAATGTTTCATGGGCTTGCTGAAATCTTGCTGTGTAAATTGGTCAGGTATACAAGCACTTCAAAGAATTTTAAGTTAAATATTGATTTACAATCTGCATAATAAGACTTCCTATTAATAAAAGCTACATCATAAAAGGCATTGATGTTATTTGTCAACATTTAGGCTAGAGTTTGTTGCCATTTCGATTTATTCAATTTGTCTGCAGATGTTTGAGTGTCCTACTACAGATGAGTAACCCATGATTCTGCTCCAGAGGAGTAGTTCATTAGACTAGAAGGACAGATAGATTTGTAAATAAATAATTGTAATTCTAGGTAATAAGTGCTGTTGTAAAAGTGTATATAAAGCAATGTACAAGAGAAGGAGTTAATTCTTTATAGGGAAAGAATGAGATAAAACTAAAATGGAGTGACGTTTTAACTGATGTAAGAGTGACATTTGAATGATGTAAGATTATGCCAATAATATAATATTATAGTGATAATAATATCAGCCAACATTACTTGCCATGTGCCACTCTTTTGAAGGCCTTATATGTAGTATTGCATGTAATCATTAACAACCCTAGAAGAATAGTTACTGATATTTTGTTTTACAAAGTGGAAAAGTTAGGAACGATAAAAGGTAAAGAACAATAGAAATGGCTTTCTAGACAAAGTTAACAGAGTAAACCAGAAAGTAATAGCAGTTTGGGAAACACTGAATTTTCTGATATGGCTAAAATTTGTGTTAAGAAGAGGGGGCCAAATAATTAATAATAGCTCCCAAATACTACGTAGAAGTGCTTTACACACTTCATTTTTTAAAAAAATCCTCATAGTCACTCTTTGAGGTGTAGATATTTGTATTTGAGTTTTAGGGAGTTTCTAAAGAGACTTAGAAAGGTTTAGGTAATTTTCCCAAGGTCTCACAGGTGGCCCCTGTGGAATTGAGATGAGAGCATTAAGATTTGTCTGACTCATGAGCTTCTTAATTTTTAGTGAAATAGTTCAAATAAACAGAACATAATATAAAACACTTGTATACGCAACATTTTGATTTAACAGTTCTCAATAATTTGCCAAAATTAGCTTTTGACTTAAAAAAGAGATTATACAGAAAGTCAGTACTTCACTTTCCCTTTGTTTTTCATCCCATTCTTCCTCCCTCCTTTTCCGGGAGCAACCACAGTCCTATAAATCATTCCCACGTGTTTGTTTATGATTTTGCTGTATGTGTATGTGGCCACATCAATATATAATATTATATCGTGTGTTTTATAACTTTTCTACAAATGATACCATACTCTGCTGTCCTTTTGTGACTTGCTCTTTCACTCCCTATTCTGTTTTTTAGGTCTTCCTATATTGATCCATGTAAATTTGTTTCTTTCATTTTAATTACTGTGTGGTGGTTATTTATCCATTCTCTATTTGAGGTACATTTAGGTTATTTCTAATTTTTCACTTTTACAGCAGTGTTAGAATAAGTACTCATGTACCTATTTCTGTGTAGTCATATGTAAGTATATTCTCCAGAAGTAGAATTGCTAAGTTATACAGTATGTTTCTTCAAGCTTTTTGGCACATATTTCCAAAGTACACTTTAAAGTGTGCTAATTTACACTCTCACCAGAGGCTATAAGATTTCAGCAGAGTCTGAAAGCATTGTGCTATTTTGAAGTTTCTCCGGTCTTGTCTTAAAAGAGGAGGATTATAAAGAAACTAAAAACCTTATCAGGGATTAGTTATCCCTTTATCACCCAGATGATAAGCCCAAAATACTAAGGGGATGGATAAATTTTCATGAGAATGGGAAAGAAGGAGAAATAGGAAGCAAAAGTGAAAGGAAAATGTATCAGAAAAGATTGCGATCAGCTTTTTTTCCCCCTTGTAATCAAAAGTCAAGTGGTAAGTCTAGGTTTGGTACAGCAGCTCCGTGAAGACATCAGGGACCTTTTCTAGCTATACCATCTTTAGCATGTGTCTTTGTTTGCTCCTTCAAGTATTGTGTACAGAGTCTGGACACAAAGAAGGGAAAAGGGCAAAAGGCACAAGTCAGCTGAATCCCGTCTCACACATGACTTCTTCATACATCTCCTTGGTCATAACTGGATGACATGACCCTTAGCTGTAAAGTGTCTGAGGAGACAAGCACCATCCTGACCAAAATTAGAGTTCTGTTAATAAGGAAGATGAGGAAAATAATTACACGGTCCTCTATTGTTAACTTATGTAGAACATTCAGTGTTTCATTACACAGTGATTCTGCTAGAGGGGGTTGAGAAAGCATATAAGTGATCAATAAATATTTATAGAGTAAAATGAATGAATCATTTGTCAAGAAATATGGATGCTGCATTGTGATTTTTTTTTTTTCCTTTTTGCCATTTTTCGTGACCGGTAACGGGATCGCAACCCTCGGTGTCGCACCTGTACCGCGACCGGCAACGGGATCGCAACCCTCGGTGTTGCGCCCTCACCGCGCTCAACCAGTGAGCGGACCGGTCTCCATATGGGATCTGAACCCTCGGCGGGAGCGCTGCCACACTCCCAAGCGCCGCACTCTACCGAGTGCGCCACCGGGCCGGCCCTGCATTGTGATTTTTGAAGTGAATTTTTCCTTTAGTATTGTCACTTCAAATTTCATGCCTCTTAAACTCATTTACATCCTTTTTTATAATTTCCTTTTGACAAATTTTGGGGAAATGCTGGTATAACTGAATGACCTTTTAACAAATTATGATAGTGTGTAAAGGTTCATATTCTGTCATGGTTCTTCTGTTCTCTATACTATTTTTGAGACATATCCATATAATCTAGGGGAGCTAGAGTAATTACCGTTGTCATGTTTTTCTCTTCAAAGAATGAGCCAAATACAAAAATAACAAGGATTTAACAATTTTGGAATAAGGGAAATAATATAATACCAGCAAATAATAATAGTTGAGGTTATTTAGTGTAGCTGCTTTTATTTATAGATGAAGAAATAAGGATTAGAGAGTTTGTGACACACCCAAAAGACACACCACTAGCTAAGTTAGGATTAGTGAACCTGGAGTTTTCAACCTAATGTCATTTCTCATGTCATTTGTCATGTTATTCAAATCAACATCAATTAACCCCAAATAAAAAATACTGTTATTTTACCTTGGGTCAGGGTCATGATGAGATCCTCAGATGCTTTCTGAATAATAAACATAGAGAAGAAATATTAAATTATGTTCAGTGAACACTGAGTTCTAGATTGAAGTTATTTTTAAAGATGGTAATCTATATTTTAAGTGTTAACTAGGATATTTATTTAATTAGATTTCTTGATACACTAACCAATCTCAATGAATGAGAATTTACTAAACCTGTTTTATCACTGGGAAAGGGAAAACATACAAATTAGATAATCACTGTCATGTCATCTCTAAAATTTTTTAGCAACATGCCTTAAAGCATCAACAGTATAAAGAAGGAAGAGTAATATTGATACTTTAATATTAGGCTCTGAATGGTTCTACATGGTTTTTGAGTTTTTTATGTGTAACGTAATTGTATGTAAAGGAAATGGTGGTTTGTAATGAAAATATTCACTTTTAATGAAATATTGAATTCTCTTTTTAAAAAACATGCTCTAGGGCCAAGCCCGTGGTGCACTCGGGAGAGTGTGGCGCTGGGAGCGATAAATAAATAAAAACATGCTCTACTTCATCCCCTCATTTCTATCCATTCCATTTATATTTCCATAAAATATGTCATAAAACTGGTTTATTACCTTGGCAAGAATCAGTTCAAAATTTTAAAAAGAAATTCATATCTTGGTAAAATTTTGTTTAGAATTGAGGTTATTAAGTTGCAAAGATGGAAATGTAGGTGAAATTTATAGTTAATGGATTCTAAAAACACTCTGCTCAGAATGTCAGAGCACAAGTGTAATCTCTGTAATCCCATTCAGAGATTATGCTATTTACTGAATCTGGCTTTTGTTATGTTTATATTTGCATTATTAAGTACTCCATACAGGTTGAAAACATACAGCCAATGTGGTTAAAAGAGGAATTGACAGATAAGCCTAAATAGTTTCTCAGTATAATATTAACTTCTGAAATGTTCAATAATGGCATTTGATAAAGCAAATTGTAATATTATAACCACATAAAGGCATTTAACATCATAAGAAAGTGCTAATGTTTCAATGAAAAAATTAAGGCAACATGATCCCAACTTTGTGAAAAATATACAAGTACAGAAGGAAGTAACGTAAAATATTACCAATGATTATTGCCTCTGGGTATTAGGATTATGGGTATTTTTTTTCCTCTATTTTTTCATTTTCTACTGCCATGTTAATGTTACCTCACTGAAATGAAGTGTTCAGTGACTTGCAAAGAACAGTTGTCAGTTTATAAAACAAATATGGTCTTTTGGAAAGGTTTTGTGTAGTATTTTCAATTTCATATTTTTGAGCCATGTCTTCAACTTGAGTAAATTATTTGAGCTGTATAAATATTTGCATTCTATTGAGAACACTAAGGCTAAAAGTAAAAAGCAGAAACCTGAGTCTTTCTAAATAATAGTTTTTTAATATGTAGAAGTTGTGCTTCACAGTTTTGTGATTTTCTTCATTTTCAGATTTTATTTTTTATTGTCAAATATCCAGTGACCAAAACTACCTCTTCTAAGAGAGAAACTTCAAATGGAAATATATATTATATTAAGTCTTTTATATTTTATATCCTTGAAAGCTTCTATCCGTATAACTAAACTTTTTTGATTTTTAGAGGAACAGAAGGAAAATGAAAAGATGAAAGGTGAAGAGCATCTGATAGATTCAGAAAACCATTCTACAGCCAATGTTCTAGAAGACACTACAGTGAAAATAGAGAAAGATGAGGAAAAGGAACTTGTAAAACTGCCAGTCATAGTGAAGCTAGAAAAAAGTTTGCCAGAAAGTGAGGAAAAAAAGATTATCAAAGAAGAAAGTGATTCCTTCAAGGAAAATGTCAAACCCATTAAAGTTGAAGTGAAGGAATGTAGAGCAGATGCTAAAGATATCAAAGGTAGCATGGAGAAGTTAGTGTCCCAGGAGCCTGAGAGGCTAGAATTTAGTGGCAATGTCAAATCTTCTCAAGAAATTACTGAGAAATCTACCGAAGAAACTGAGAAACTTAAAAATGACCAGCAGGCCAAGATACCACTAAAAAAACGAGAAATTAAACTTAGTGATGATTTTGACAGTCCAGTCAAAGGACCTTTGTGTAAATCAGTTACTCCAACAAAAGAGTTTTTGAAAGATGAAATAAAACAAGAGGAAGAGACTTGTAAAAGGATCTCTACAATCACTACTTTGGGTCATGAAGGGAAACAACTGGTAAATGGAGAAGTTAGTGATAAAAAGGTAACTCCAAATTTTAAGACAGAACAAATAGAGACAAAGTTTTATGATGCAAAGGAAGATAGCTATAGCCCCTCTAAGGACAGAAATGTCATCATGGAGGAAAATGGAGCAGAGTCTGTAAATTCCATCATAGGAAGTGCAAAAATAGGTGAGCTTGAGAAAGAAGCGGTCCCTTTAGGTAAAGATTCAGATAGTTCAGTATCAGTCTTAGAGACTCAGAGTCAAAAAGGACAGATAGAGGAACCTGGTCCTCCAGAAATGGAATCTTCTCTTGAGTCTTCTGAGATGGCAAAGGACCTCTACTTAAAAACTGCTTTATCTACCACTGAATCCTGTACCATTAAAGTTGAAGAGAAGTCTCCCAAAAGTAAGAAAGATAAGTGCTCACCAATCCTAGAATGTCTTGAAAAGTTAGAGAAGTCCAAAAAGACTTTTCTTGATAAGGATGCACAAAGATTGAGCCCAATACCAGAAGAATTTCCAAAGAGTACTCTAGAATCAGAAAAGCCAGGATCTCTTGAGGCAGCTGAAACTTCACCACCTAACATGACTGACCACTGTGAAAAACTAGCCTCGGAAAAAGAAGTGTTAGAATGTCAGAGGACACGTTCTGTTGAAGGTCAGTCCATGGAAAAAGTACACTCTGAAATTCTAAAAGAGGATTCTGAGTCCATGAAGGTAGAAATGGATAATCTGGACCATGCCAGGACCTCGGGCGTAGAGGATTCTTCTGAGACAAAGGGTTCTATGCAAAAAAGCAAATTTAAATATAAGTTGATTCCTGAAGAAGAGACCACTGCCTCAGAAAATACGGAGATAACCTCTGAAAGGCAGAAAGAGGGCATCAAATTAACAATTAGGATATCCAGTCGGAAGAAGAAGCCAGATTCTCCCCCCAAGATTCTAGAGCCAGAGAGCAAACAAGAGAAGATAGAAAAGGAAGAAGAGAAAACAAATGTGGGTCGTACTTTAAGGAGGTCTCCAAGAATATCTAGACCCACTGCAAAAGTGGCAGAGATCAGAGATCAGAAAGCTGATAAAAAAAGAGAAGAAGATGAAGTGGAGGAAGAGTCAGCAGCTTTGCAAAAAACAGACAAAAAAGAAAATTTGAAAAAATCAGAGAAGGATACAAATTCTAAAGTAAGCAAGGTAAAACTTCTACTCTGAGTTTTAATTAGAAATATTTGGTTTAGTGTTTATAGCTTTTCGCTTTTTGCTTTTGGCTAAAATGTAGTTATCAAAAACAACTGAAAAAAAAAGTGTCTTCCTCTTTTTGAGATATCTTTTCTCAGTAGTTATTTCCACATATTAAATTTCAGACTATATAATCTTGTCATCATTTAAACTTTTTTTTTCTGTTATGGGCAGTTTAGGAATATATTCTCTTTGTAAACTATTCAAGTTAAAGCCAGCCTGTAAGATTGTAAAATGAAAATTCCCCATAACCACTAGTAACAATTTGGGGTACATACCTTTCCAGTTCTTTTTCCATACATTCATGTGTATATTCATAAACATTTACTCCTTTAAAAAATAAATTGGATCAACTATGTGCTACTCTCTATGAGTTTTTCACTTAACAGTGTATCTCTAAACTCCTTGATATCTTTTCTCAGTAGTTATTTCCACATATTATTTCCATGTCAGTAGATATAGTCTACCTTTTGTTTGTTAATGGCAACGTAGTATTCCATAGTGTGGATATACCTCAGTTTATTTAACCACTCCCTTATTGATTGACATTTAGGTTGTTTCCGATTTTTCACTGTTACAGGCAATGCTGCATTGAAGATCCTTTTGGACATGAGTGAGTATTTCTTTAGAATAGACTCCTAGAATTGGAATTGCTGGGTCAAGGGGCATGTATATTTTAAGTTTTGATAGATATTGCTGCCTTGCTTTCCAAAAAGGCCCCGTTAATGTACCATCTTATTACCAGTATATGAGAGTGCCTATTTTCCCTATTTTAATCATTAGTCTTAGAAGCCAGAATTCTCTTTTCTATAACCTTCTTGTTTTAAGCAAAATCTTTTACAAGTCTTTGACTACTGTCTAGGACTTTGTTATAATTAATTAAAAGTGCTAGATTGTTTTTAATTTATTTAAATGATCAGATTATTTCTTTTTGTTGCAAGTGATCCTTTGCTCTCTGAAGTACTGAATTTTAGTTCTACACTTTTAAAAACAATTTCTTCTTTTCTCTGTTATTAGATTTACTTTGTTCTTTTCTGGAGACCTATAGTGTAGGAATGAACTGACATACAAGTTAAAACATTGCAAAACTAGGCAATAAAAAGCTATTAACAACATTGTCAACTTACTTTCTTTTTTTTTTTTTGTCTTTTATCTTTTTCCGTGTCCGGCAACGGATCGCGACCCCCAGTGTTGCCCCCATACCGGACCGGGGACCGGCAACGGGATCGCAACCCTCGGTGCTGCTCCCGCACCTCGCTCAGCCAGTGAGCGGGAACCGGTCTGTATGTGGGATCCGAACCCTCGGGCGGGAGCGCCGCAGCGCTTCCCAAGTGGCGCACTTATCCAGTGTGCCACCGGGCCGGCCCCTTACTTTCTGAATAATTAAGTTTGTCACACTTTTATATGCAGTTCTGAGCTATTTAAAATTTTTAAATTAATCTCTAACACAGGATTTAAAATTTTAAATAACAATATGTGAGAATACAGTCATCATTCTTTTATAGAGCTTTTAAAATGTGCATGGCCTTTGACCCAGAATCCTATTCAAGGAATTTATCCTAACCACAGAGGTGTGTGTAAAAATTTATATTTATAAGGATACATTGTTTATGAAAGTGAAAAAATGGGAAACAACTGCCTAAATGTCTAATAGGGGATTAGACAAATACAGTTATGTGTGATGGCATTATTATACAGTCATTCATTGTGCTGTTAGGAGAATATTTTATTCCTAAGAAAAATATTTATAAGATAGAATGTTCATTATAATCCCATTTTAAAAAAACTAAAGTATAGAAAAATCATGGAAATATATACCAAAATTTAATAGTAATTATATCGGTGATGAAGCTAAAATAATTTTGATTTTTTCTTTGTATATTGAATAAATATTCTACAATGGGCATGTAATCAGGAGAAGTTTTTCTTAAAAACATTCTTTTTACATCATGTTATCCTGATTTTTTATATTACACAAGGTAAAATCCAAAGGCAAAGTTCGATGGACTGGTTCTCGAACACGTGGGAGATGGAAATATTCCAGCAATGATGAAAGTGAAGGGTCTGACAGTGAAAAATCATCTGCAGCTTCAGAAGAGGAAGAAGAAAAGGAAAGTGAAGAAGCCATCCTAGCAGATGATGATGAACCATGCAAAAAATGTGGCCTTCCAAACCATCCTGAACTAGTATGTACCTGATCTAAATGAACGATATTCACCTTACAAGTATGCTGTGGTTGCCTGGAATAGCCTAACTTTAACTCTTCTGGGTTCGATCGTGGTTTGAGTTTTTTTAATGCTACAGAGCTTGTGTGGTACAAAGTAACCTTTTTTCCTGTTTCTCAAATAAATCCAGTTCTAGGGAGGCCAAGGATCAGCATCCTGCTTTCATTCTACCTGGCTTATATGTTGTTTTCTCTGCTTAATAAGGATGCACCCCTGATCTCTTCTCACAAATCAATTAATTTATTTAAATATTTTTATTCTTTTTTTATCCTCTTTAATTTTTTCTTTATTCCCTTTAAATTACTTTGTAGTGGTACCAGCTTTACATAAGTTAGGTCTGAAGGCCTTACTGCCTTCCTGTAAAAAAACATGTAAGTCAAATAGTATGTAGTAGGTCTTTAAGATCTTTTAAATGGTCAGTTGTAAAAAAAAAAAAAAAAAAAGAATAAATTATAGACCAGATATATTCTTTTTTTTTGTTTTTTTCGTGACCGGTAAGGGAATCACAACCCTTGGCTTGGTGTCACCCACATGCGCTCAGCCAGTGAGCGCACCGGCCATTCCCATATAGGATCCGAACCTGGGGCGGGAGCATCGCTGCGCTCCCAGCGCCGCACTCTCCCGAGTGCGCCACGGGGCCGGCCCTAGACCAGATATATTCTGTAGAATAGTACCAGTTTTATATGGAACTTTCTTACCCAGGAAGTACATTTGTTCTTTAAAGTTGTCCTAAATCAGGAGAACCAGTTCCTAATCTATATATGTTATTTACAGTTCTTAAGTGAGTTTATTGAGGAAATAATTGTTATGCCCAACTCTGTGCAATTATGCTCTTCCTTTGGACAGATTTGACCTTAAAGGTAAGCTCTGACTATTAAGTAGGAAGAAATATAAAGAAATGTGCTTCTACATGGGTAGAATTGTGTGGAACAGAAATGTTTTGAGGTCTTCTAAAGTTTGGAAAAATAATAAGACGTGGTTCTCCAGGCTCCTTGTTCCTAGAAAGCAATGTGATATGATGGGGAAAGGATGGGGTCAAACAGCATGGATTCAGATCTTGCTTCCACCACTTATCAGGTGCTGTTTTCTCTGTATTTTGATGTCTTCATTGTAAAATGGGAGTAATACCACATACTTATGAGGGATGTTTTTAACAGTAATATAAAGTTGCCTAGCACAGTTCCTGTTATACATTATGTGCTGAGGTAAAGTTAATTCTGGTTTACTTATTCTTTTCTTCTTTACTATTAAAATCTTATGTGGAAACTAAATTCAAAAGTGAAGTTTATCGTATCTCAGTAGTTTCCGAGGGTTCAAGTAAAAGGTATAACTTAGAACCAGAGAATGATTTCAGCTCTGAGAAGAACACATGTTGAAATTATGCTGAGAAGATCTTTCTAAGCATTTTATGATCAAGGCTATGAAAATTAGGTCAAGATTTTTGTGTAGAGAAAGGCCAAGAGAAGACTTGAGATAGCATTCTTTTCTGCCCTCTGAGTCAAGGTAGAAGCAACACTGTGTTCTTTCTCTACCATTTTCTGATGTCTCTTTAAACTGAAAGAGTGCATTTTAACTCAGGCAGCAATAGCTATCAGTGACAAAGGGATGCGAGGAAATGGAAGTAAAATGGGGCAAGCAAAAATGACATTGAGGAGGAGAAAGTTACACCATTTTTAGAGCACACACAGGATTTTTCTTTATTTGGCTATTTTAATAATTACTTGGAAAATCCCATTGCTGGTTACTGTGTCAAAGAGAATGACACTGGAAACTGAAGATCCCAAATGTGACAGATTCTTATTCTAAGTGCTTAACGATAATCCTCAGATCAAAATATCAAGCAATGATTATATGTTAAGTGGTAGAGATATAATGCTGAGCCTGAAAGATATGGTCATTGTCCTCATTGAGCTTACAGCAGAAAAGCAATAAATTCATAAGTGAACATAGAATTCTAAGGGATTTTTCAGATGCTTTAGTCAAAATAGATCATTGCCTGAGGCTTAGAGATATTACATGATAGTATTTATTTAGTGGGATTTTACCTTTATTGCAGAGTAAAGGCCATCTGCATTTTAGAAATAAGTTAAATTTTAAAAATGCACTTGTATCTTTGATATTTGAAGTTTAGATTACATTTTACCTTAGAAACAACGTGATGAATGGGATTAGGCGCCCAGGTTAGTACACATACGTCTGTGTAGTTAATCATATAACTGAAGTGTAATACTAATATAACTTACTACTGAATTCTAGGTGTTGAATGCAGTTTTGTTTTTGTTTTTTTGGCGGCTGGGTGGTACAGGGATCAAACCCTGGATCTTGGTCTTACCACTCTATAACCAACTGAACTAACTGGCCAGTCCTGAAATTCTGGGTGTTGGGAGCAAGCATTATGTGAAGAAGGGGGAAGGTAATTTTCCACTTTTAACCCTCCCTCCCATGGTACAGGTTAGAATTTTGGAAATTCCGTGTATACTAGGGTTGAGCAAATAAATAAAATATAGATAATAGGATCCAGGGTCCTCACTGTCAGCAATGTCAAGGCTAGAAAGAACCCTATGATACTGTATTAGAGCTGGAGATTTGAGTATGAACTCATGCTTATTTTAAATGTAGATGCAGAAAAATAGGTATATATGTGTACATACACATGCACATACTTCTTAGTTCTGTCCTCTGAGAGAGCTTAGAAGTACTGATACCCAGTAGCAATGAACACTCAGAGCAGACAGATCTTGATTTCTAAATACAATTCTTCAATAAAGTTATCAGGGTTTCTTGGAGAAATGGCTGATTCTATGGCTTGGGTATAGAAAATACAAGATGTGCCTGTAGTGTCAAAAAGTAAGGAAGGAAGGAAGTGCTCTTTTAAAAAAAAGGATGCAGGCAAGTCCTAAGGACACAGGAACCAACCTGAAAGAGTTCTCAATATGTCCATGACTGGAACATTTCCAACAACAAATTAAATAATGATAGTTTGGTTATAACCCAAAGAATAAAATAAATATTTCTTAGTTTATACTTATATAAATAAATGAGTATACAAATGAGTGGGGAGAAGGAACATATTTTCTTTACAGAAGAATTCCAAATAACAAATGTAGAAGGTATGAGGGAAATCAAAAATAACCATCAGAACACCACAGTAGCAATTGTTTCAAGCAAAATCCCTGCCTAAAATAATGCTAAAACTAGTGGGCAAACTTTAAGGAGAGATAGTATACTTGCATAGCTTCAATATATCTCCCTTCATAATATTTATTAATTACTGTAGTGGTTTTAACTTATATCCACAAATTCTTTTATATTTATACCACCAGAAAACTTATTTCCTCTCCCTTTTAGTATGGGCTCCCCTTTAGTATCATGAGAATAGAGTATGGTATGTAATAAGTAGTAACTTTACAGTGGAGAAAACCAGCAGACACTACTTTAGCAAGTGATCTCAAAGTTAATATCACCAGTAATAAGTTATGTTGACATCATGTACCCCTGGATGTGATGCAGTGAGCTGGGCACTTCATTTTTGTGGTGTTCTCCAAACTCACAACCCCTGTCTAATGATGAGAAAACACCAAACTCAGGGACAATCTACAGAATATCTGACTCGTACTCTTCAAACTGTGAAGGTCATAGAAAACAAAGAATGACCCAGAAACTGCTACAGATCAGAGGAAACACTAAGAAAACACAACTAAATGGAATGTAGTCTCCTAGATTCAAAATTAGAAAAAGGACATTAGTGGGAAAACTTTTGAAATCTGAATAAAGTCTGTTGTTTCGTCTGTAGTATTGTACAGATGTTAACTTCCTGGCTTTGGTAAATATACTATGGTTATATAAGATGTTAACATTGGTGAAAGCTGGATGAAGGATATATGGGAACTCTTGGTGCTGTTTACAACTCTTCTGTAAATCTAAGATTACTTAAAAATTAAGTTTTTTAAGTTAAACATTTATGAGTATACCATGTTGAGTTGTAGATAGTTGGTCATTTTAAACTGAAATAGCAATAAAATACCAACGTGATGGTCCTGAATATATTTCCATTTCTTACCTTAATTCCTTCCTTATTTGAATTTACATGATAAAAGGAACTACGCATTTTTTTATACATAAGTCATTGAAATGCTATTTAAAATAGAAATCTTTTGTATTTTTAAAATTCCACGTGTGATAGGGTGGTTTATGATACTTGGGCTCTAAAAGTTTGTTATAAGGAGTATGTTTTTATAGCCCTCATGGCGAACTATAAAAGGATTCTAACTCTAGTTCAGAAAAGACTTATTTTTCATTAAATTGTAGCTTAATATTTTCTTAGGGTTTCTTTTTTGGGGGGGATTTTAAGTTTTTAAATATTGGCATGTCAGATCCCTAATTATCAGAGCTTTTTTGTCAGCTTTATGCAAATAAAGAGTGCTTTGCAGTATAGAACTAAGAAATATTGAAATGTCTTTATTTTAACTTAAGTCATTGAAGTTTATTCATAAAATTAGGTTGATATTAATGTGGTTTATTTCAGATTCTTCTGTGTGACTCTTGTGACAGTGGATACCACACAGCCTGCCTCCGCCCTCCTCTGATGATCATCCCCGATGGAGAATGGTTCTGCCCCCCCTGCCAACATGTATGACCCACCCCACATCTGTTTTCCAGAACTTGATTTTATATTTAAATTAATAATACTTTTTAATAGCCACCAAACATCTTTAATCCGCAAAGCAATTTGTAAATAGTACTTACCTATGTTTAGATTTCTGCCTTTCATTAATATCTTTTAGGTCTTCCTTTTGTTTTTTTCCCAAAGCAATTCTCAGAAGCCTACTAATTTTTGTAAAATTATAATCTATTTTTTCTCGCATTTGTGATAACCTCAAAGAGCACCAAATTTAGATATGTACAGTGGAAGAAATAAGTTTCTCCCCATTGTTTATCCCTCTGTTTCATCCCTTTTTTTCCATTTTTACCTACCTTCTTTTTGTCAGCTTTGTAGATGATATTATCAGGGTTAAAAGAAACATGGGTTCTCTTTCTTTTCTATCTTGGTTTAGATGAATTTCTTTTGAAAGCTGAAGAACAGAATATTTCTGTGCCACTGCACCTGTTGGATACTTTGTCTAAAAAGCCAAGTCTCATTTTGCTCTAAAAAATGATGGGCTCTAGGCATTTCTCAGTGAAGTGGACTTCTGTGGCTTAGCATAGCCTTGTCAATTATGTCTTTCAGCTCTGTTTTGACCCAGTAACCATGTGACATTGTTTTGTACATTTTTTTTCCAGTCTCTTCTTTAAAACATAATTATTGGCACCATTATATTTTATGTACATATAACCTTCTCCCTTAAAAATGTCTTGAGATCTTTTAAAAAAAATTATAATCACTGCTCTGTATACAGGTTGAACCAAATGATATTTTAAACATTGATTACTACCAGCAGGATAGGCACAAATGTATTTTGTTGGCAAAGCTCTAAGTTTCTGTAATGTATGCTTTATTTCAAAGATACTGTGCTCATCTTCTGTTCAGTGGATACTGAGGCACCACTTTATTTAATTAAACACTAGGAAAGCTTCAGCATTCACTTACTGTTGTGGCCCCTTACCAGCTCCTGTAGCATGGTACCCATGAGCTTAACATGCACATGATAAATGATTGTGGAAAGGCATTAAAAATGACATTCGCTATTTTGCTCCTTCAGAAACTGCTATGTGAAAAATTAGAAGAACAGTTGCAGGATTTGGATGTTGCCTTAAAGAAAAAGGAACGTGCTGAACGAAGGTATTTTGAAATTTGTCTTAATATTTTGTTTTGGAATTTGACAGCAGGATTGTCTTGTGATACAGATGAATGCATCCATCTAACAAGGGACTGGCAAACTGTGGCCTATGGGCCAAATCCGGTCTATTTCTTTTTTTTGTACTGCCCACTAACTAGGAATGGTTTTATGTTTTTAAATGCTTGAAAAAAATCAAAAGTAGAATCAAATTTTATGACACATGAAAATTATATGATATTCAAATTTCATTTACTTTATTTCAATAAAATAAAATTTTGTTGGAACACAGCCTTGCTCATTTGTTTATGTATTGTCTATGGCTGCTTTTGCCCTACAACAGCAGAGTTCATTAGTTACAACAAAGACCTTAGGACCTGCCACACTTGAAATATTTATTATTTGTCCTTTTATAGGAAAAGTTTGCCAACCCTGATCTAAAGAATTTATCATAACCTACTTTAAATCAATATTGGCCCAAATATTACAGAGGATATGTACCTAAGCATTATGGTAAATATACGAAACCTATTAAGAATTGGTCTATGATTTAGTTAGTTACCCATGTCATCTCTTTGGGTTGGTATAATTAACACTGGTAAAATAAAGAGCATTTAAATGCTGAACCGTGTCCTACGGACTGTAAGAGATGCCTCCTTTTTCAATATGCTATTGCACTGTGGTCTAAAGCAGTTGAGGAAGGCTTCTTGGAGGAAGTAAGACTGAACTTGAGCCTAATTTTTGAAAGGGGATTCAGAATTAAGTCAGTAAATTTATATTTATTTGTAACTTCTTTGGTGTATTTCTAAACATTCACTCACACCTACTGTGTACCAAACTGAAGAGAAAAGATGAGTAAGACAAAGCTTTTGCTTGCATGGAATTTACATTCTATCAGAGAGTACAGACATGAACCAATGATACAATAAAATAGAAAAGTCCATGTATATTGAAAGCAATATCAGAACATTGTAGAGGAATATTTTAGTTCTCCTAGCTGGGGTTATACAGGTGATCGTGCAGAGAAAGGATATTTCAGGCAAAGAGCACAAACGTGAGCAAAGGCAAAGTGTAAAAATAGGAGAGTGATAGGGGATGTACCTCTGTAAAAGCAGAATAAGCACCAAATTGCAAACAGCTTTGCATACCAGGCTAGGGAATTTGAATTTATTCTCTATGGGCAGTTGGGGAGCCATCAAGGGACAGATATGTGTAATCAGATCACTAGTACAGAAAAAGTTCTCTAGTAATAGTAAGAAGAAATTGGAGTTGGGACTATTGCAATAGAGAGTCTGTGGGAGCCTACGATGACTGAACTATGTTAGTCATTATGATGATAAGGTGGCCATGTTCGAGAGAATTTTCAGAGGATTAATCTGTAGGACTTGATGCCCCTTTGTATACTAGTACAGTATGAGAAAAATCTAAGCAATGTCTCCTGATTGGTCTTATTACCTTCATTTGCTGCTACTTTTAACTTTTATCCTCTGAGTCATAGTCTATCCTCCAAAATTTAGCTTGCCTTAAGGTAGTCGGCTCATTCCATAATCCATTCACTTTACCCTGTGCAAAGATAAACCTTAAAAATGGATTCAGTCTCCAGAACCTGGGTTGTTTTTTTTTATTTTATTTTTTTAAGATGACTGGTAAGGGGATCTTAACCCTTGGCTTGGTGTTGTCAGCACCACTCTCAGCCAGTGAGCGAACCAGCCATCCCTATATAGGATCCAAACCCGTGGCCTTGGTGTTATCAGCACTGCACCCTCCCAAGTGAGCCATGGGCCGGCCCTTTTGTTTTGTTTTTTGCCACTCAGTTTGCGCTCTCTGGTTCATGGTGAATGTTACTAAGCCTATAGGCAAGTTAATATCTAAAGTTGACTAGGGGATAAAAGTACTTAGTTTTTAAGAATCAGTCGTTTAAATACCTTTGAACTTAGAAGCCCTGGGTTGTTTCTATAAACAACTTATATTTTGAATATTTGGAATATCTTCCAAAGACATTTTAAAAAATAAAGAATAATCCTATATAAAATTATCAGGACTGTTTTAATGTGCAGTTTCTACTGTTTTTGTTTTTGACACTGGAAAAGATCCAACTAAAGATGCTTCGAATTAAATAACAAATAAAAACTAGATTTTTCCTTTGCATTGGTCTTTCTGAAATCTGCCTGTCTTTCTGAAATCTGCCTGTCCTTCTGAGACAATTATCCCATGTCCTGAAGCTGATTTGGCTCAGCAATGTAGAGAGCTAATAGGCTCACCTGTTAAGGGCTTGGAAGAAAATGTATTCTTTCTAAAACCCAAGATTGTAAACCACTAAGAATTTTATCTGATACTCAGATTACATATGCTTGTTCTTTGGAGGCTGTGATGCTTATACCATTTATATGGGGAAAAGGCTGGTGAAAATTTTTTGACAATGGCTTCACAAACTATAGGATATGCTGCTGCAATTACAAAATAATTTAAATTTTAGAAATTTATGTTAAAATGTTCTACAACATTTGTTTACATTATCAGTCTCCCATTTACTAGTTCCTTTGCTTTCTTTCCTACTCTTAATAATACTCTTTACTTAAATGTCATCCTTTAAGGACAAAGTTATTGTTACAGGAACAACAGTTTGGCACAAACCCAGTTAAATGAATTGTTGCTGGTGTTTGCTGATTGTTTCAATAATCTGATTAACAAAACTTTTAAAATTTATAGCTCCTAGAATATATATAGCTTAAGAACTCTAAACAGCAAAATATATGTGTGTCTAAAATAATTATTTATTAACTGTAAATTCCAGGTGGCTTCATCCATTCTTTTAAAGTGAGCATTTTTGTTCTTTTTTTGTTTATTTATTCATATTATTATTGTTTTTTTACATTCTAAGATGTTGCGGAGCAGTTGCGGGGGTGGGAGAGAGGGAAAGGGGAAAGGAAATAGGGTGGGAGAAGGAGGAAGCAGGGGTGTGGTTGAGGCCCGTGGCACCCCACTCATTCCTGCAGGGGAGACCAGGGGACTTCCAGCAGTGGCTTGGTCATTGCTGGTGTTCATTTTTTTAAAAATCTGTGAAATAACTTCTCCAGCACTCATCCTGGCAGCTTTTAGAGCCTTACTTATTCTGTATGTCATAGTACAAGAGCATATTTCCTCTGTCCATGCATTTATTTAATGCTTAACCAACATATGTTGGGTACTTAATTTATGCCAAGCAGTGTTATCAACATGAGGAGAAAGTATATATATAATGTGTAGATCCATTAGAGGGCTCTACAGTTTGGTGGAAAAGAGGGATGTGTCAATGAGTATTTAGTGATTAGCCAGCAACTATCTACAGACCTGGAACTGTGAGGCTGTATGAAACCTTATGTTTTAGAAGTCCATTCAATAGTTTGTAATCGTCCCCTCTAGAGCTTGATGTCAGAAATTATTTGGGAATTCAAACAGCTCTGTACTTCCAGAGTACTATTATTGGTGCTTTGCTAGCAGAGAGTTGGATTTAATCAGGATTGGAATTTTCCAGGTAATAGAGGGAAGGAGAGAAAGAGACAAGGAATTTGAAAGTGTATGCAAAAGGAGTATTTATAATGATGGACAATGGAGTCTAAGGTAAGGGGGAAAGTAAAGACATGAAGGGAGTGATGGACAGTGTTTAAAAGAGGGTAGGGTCAATGGATAGAGATTCTACTGGAGTCAGTAAAAGTGAAATTTTAAAATTTCTGAAATTGAAATTTTAAAAGGAGTGTGGTTATTGGTAATGATAAGGTCTGGGCCAGATATCACTGAACTAGGTAGTGAGATGGAACAGAAGATGTGTCTTTCCATAAGATTACTGAGCAAAAGAAAGATGTGATGAGAAATATAACTATCTTAAAGATTCTGTTTAGTCAAGGGTTTGGATACCCCCAAAGGCCAGCCACAGAAAAAAAAGAAAAAAGATTCTGTGGAAATGTTACCACCTATATAAAGCTTTCCCAAATTTCTCAGTTCTTCAGACAAAATTAATCTATTCCTTTTTCATGTTTCCATTATACTATTCATAATGGACTATAATCAATTGTCAAATAATTGTGAGGGTAAGAACCATATCTTATTTACCTATGAATTCCCAAGGCTGACACAAGTCTTGACCTGATACAGTGAATGAGAATAAATGTTTTTTCAGCTGGACTGAGGAAAGAAATAGTGGCCAAGAGAAGGTAGAGATTTCGAGGTATAAGGAGGAAACTGATATCTCAATAAACTTCATTATTGTAAGGACAGATGTGTCCTTTACAATGTATTTTATCGCAGATAAATATGTATTTTATCTGTGTATTTTAACGCAGATAGCTCAAGCTCTGATTTATCCATGAAGTCTTCCCCATTCATTCCAATTAGTGCTGTTTTTGCATTTCCTACTTATTAGTTCATTAACTGTACTATATATTGTTGTCAGGTTTTGATTAAAATTACTTTATCATTTTGTTATGTACCAGTTTTTTTTCTAATTTTAAATACAGTTTTATTTAAGACATCGCATTTTCCACTTACAATACAGTACTTATAAAGTGCAATGTTATTTCCTTTCCTTGTGCATAGGTTCCATATTCAAGTATTGAGAATGTCCAGTAATTTACTATAGCAGCTCAACTTTTGAAATGCCACAGAATTTGCTACAAATTTGAATCTTTCAGTGTTTTACTTTGTGGAACAATGCTACGTCTATACTTGGGTTGTCCTAATCAGCCTCTTCAATGGTGGGCCCTGAAGAAGCACTACCACGTGGAGGAGCTCCTATGCCAGGGAAGCCACCAGGCATTCCTCCTGGCATGCCTCCTGCACTCTGGTACAGCTTGGTGACCATGGGGTTGCAGGCTTTCTCCAGCTCTTTTTGCTGATGTTCAAATTCTTCCTTCTGTGCAGTCTGATTCTTATAAAGAAGTTGATGATTTCATTACACTTATCAGGAATCTTCTGTTTGTCCTCATATTCGATCTTGCCTTGAAGTTTTTCATCTTCAACAGTTGCTTTCATGTTGAATGCATAGGATTCAAGTGAATTCTTAGACAACACCTTGTCTCTCTGCTTCTCATCTTTAGCTCTGTACTTTGCAGCTTCTTGGACCATCCGTTCAATGTCTTCCTTGCTCAAATGGCTGTCATTATTGATGGTAATCTTGTTCTCCTTTCCTGTACTCTTATCCACAGCAGAGGTGTTGAGGATGCCATTGGCATCAATGTCAAAAGTGACTTCAGGGGCCGGCCCGTGGCTCACTCGGGAGAGTGCGGTGCTGACAACACCAAGGCCACGGGTTCGGATCCCATATAGGGATGGCCGGTTTGCTCACTGGGTGAGCGTGGTGCTCACAACACCAAGTCAAGGGTTAAGATCCCCTTACCGGTCATCTTTTAAAAAAAAAAAAAAAAGTGACTTCAATCTGAGGAATGCCATGGGGTGCAGGAGGTATGCCTGTGAATTTAAACTTGCCAAGCAGGTTGTTATTCTTGGGCATGGCATGCTCACCTTCATAAACCTGAATGAGCACACCAAGCTGGTTGTCAGAATAGGTAGTAAAGGTCTGGGCCTGCTTGGTAGGAATGGTAGTATTGTGCTTGATGAGGATAGTCATGACTTCACCAGCAGTTTCAATACCAACGGAAAGAGGAGTGACATCTAAGAGCAGCAAATCTTGAACATTTTTCAGATTTGTTTCCAGATGGGATGGCTGCCTGGACAGCTGCACCATAAGCAACAGCCTCATCAGGGTTGATGCTCTTATGCAGCATTTTTCCACTGAAAAAGTCTTGTAGAAGCTTCTAAATCGTTTTTTTTTTTCCTTTTTGTCTTTTTTCGTGTCCGGCAACGGATCGCAACCCTCAGTGTCGCGCCCATACCGGACCGGGACCGGCAACGGGATCGCAACCCTCGGTGTTGCTCCCACACCTCGCTCAGCCAGTGAGCGGGAACCGGTCTGTATGTGGGATCCGAACCCTCGGCAATTGCGCCACTGCGCTCCCAAGCGGCGCACTGTAGCAGTGCGCTACCGGGCCGGCCCAAAGCTTCTAAATCTTGAGGATATTGATAGAACTGCCCACCAGGACAATATCATGGATCTGAGACTTGTCTAGTTTGGCATGCTGCAGGGCTTTCTCTACTGAGTCCAGGATGCCACAGAACAGGTCAGCATCTAATTCTTCAAACTGAGCACGGGTAATGGAGGTATAGAAGTCAATTCCTTCATAGAGAGAATCAGTCTCAATACTGGCCTGGGTGCTGGAAAAGAGAATATGTTTAGCACATTCACAAGCAGTACGGAGGCATGGGACAGCTCTCTTATTCTCATTGATATCCTTCTTATGCTTGCGCTTGAACTCAGCAATAAAAGGGTTGACCATTCGGTTGTCAAAACCTTCTCCACCCAAGTGTGTGTGTCTCCAGCTGTAGATTTGACCTCAGAGATTCCATCCTCAATAGTGAGGACTGACACATCAAAAGTGCCACATCCTAAGTCAAAGATCAACACATTTCTTTCAGCTCCAACCTTTTTGTCTAAGCCATAAGCAATAAACAGCAACAGTTGGCTCATTGACAATCCTGAGTACATTGAGACCAGCAGTGGTTCTGGCATCTTTGGTAGCTTGGTGCTAAGAGTCATTAAAGTAAGCTGACACTGTGACCACAGCATTTAGGCTTCTGCAATTTCCTTTATCTTTGTCAGTACCATAGATGACACCTCCTCTGGAAAGAAACTTTCTGTCTTTCCCTTGTATTCTACTTGGACCTTGGGCCTGCCTGCATCATTCACTACCACGAAGGGCCAATGCTTCATATCAGATTGGACAACAGCATTATCAAATCTACATCCATTAGACGCTTGGCATCAAAAATTGTGTGGGTGGAGTTCATTGCAACTTCATTCTTTGCAGCATCACCAATCAATCATTTGGTGTCAGTAAAGATGACATAGCTTGGGGTGGTTTGGTTCCCCTGATCATTGGCAGTTATCTCTACTTTTCCGTGCTGGAAAACCTCCACACATAAGTAGGTGGTGCAAAGATCAATGCCATCTGCAGGTCCCTTAGACATGGTTGCCTGTGTGGAAGCCCAGCTTGGCTAGCAAAGAATACACACGAACCCCCCAAGCCACTGCCACATTCAACAAGACCCCATAACAGGTTTTATTTCCTAGCTTCATAACCTCTCTCTAAAAAGACCATGAGATTCTTGTTAGCAAGGCCAAGGGTTTATAGGGCAGTAAAGGCTACACTCTAAAGGACCTAGCCAACTGGATACATTAATTTCCTTCTATAAAAGACATTACAAGTAAAGGGAGAAAGAGTGGTTACTATTTCAGTTCAGTTTAGTGTACACTGGCATGTCAGAGCTCAGCTGTCCTTTTGAATTGGATTTACTTTTGGAGGACCTGAGAAAGCACCTGTGGTATATAGCTGTTTGTTCTGTAAAATTTGTTGAGTTAAAATCAACAAAAGTTATGGGCCGGCCCGGTGGCGCACTGGATAGTGCGCCGCTTGGGAAGCGCGGCGGCGCTCCCGTCCGAGGGTTCGGATCCCACATACAGACCGGCTCCCGCTCACTGGCTGAGCGAGGCGCGGGAGCAACGCCGAGGCTTGCGATCCCGTTGCCGGTCCCCGGTCCGGTATGGGGGCAACACTGAGGGTTGCGATCCGTTGCCGGACACGGAAAAAAGACAAAAAAAAAAAAAATTTTTTTTTTTT